>NC_141242.1:11030376-11345376 GCF_054856555.1 Leptonotus elevatus
TGGAGGGAACAAAGTGGCCTCTTCGACCTGGAAGACACGGCGCATCGACAGCATCGATGACACAGTCAGACATCCCAGTTGTTGCTATGGCGACGTCACATCTTCCCGCTGGGCAGTGACAAGCAAAAAATATAACCTAACCCAACCCTCTGACTTCTGAGTCTCCGCAACATGTGTAGCCGCACTAGCTAGCTAGGAACGAGCTGCAGCTTGCTAGCTAGCTAGCTAGCTAGCTGGTGCGGCCAAACTGTGACGCGAAATTGCCTATTTCGAGTTCCATTTTTCTTGTGATTCATTTATTGTATTGTTTGATTCTACTATTTATTTTTATTTAATGTGGCCTGAGCGACGACAGTAAACATACTTTTGATGGTGTTTAGCTACTGTTTTTTAAATGTGCTACTTTAATCTCATTTAAAAAACAAATCTAGCAGGGGTTCTCTGCCCTAATCCTAACCGGCCTAACCTCCTCCCTCCCAGAGATGTAAGTGTGTGATTTTGCTGGGAGGTTGCACCTTAAGATAGTGGGATATTAAAACGTGCATCTATGTGACAGCAACATGGGCCAACGCGCGCACACACACACCAACCGGCCAACAAAACACATATTTGCACAACGCGGAGGCCTCTGCTGGTATACGCCAGGCGCGTTCTGCTCCCACAGCCAGATGGCTCGCTGCGTTCTAAACACGAGCATGTCAGTAATTGTGGCGACGAGTGGAAGATTGCATCTTTGCCTGCCTGCGCTAATTAAAATGACTCACTCGCCGTATTGCAGCCTTCCCCCTTTGGACAATTGCAGGCTTTTGTCACACAAGATGCTCTCCTAATCTTTCAGCATGATCTTTTTTGTGAAGTGAACAAATTATTCTCCAATTATAGTAGCCCTTTAAAAAGGTTTAATCGCTCCAGAAAGGGTAGAAATATATTTCAGTATAAAATAAAATAAAAATTCCCTGTAAAATATCAGAATCATACAGTATGAAATACAAGATCATATTTTATTTAGAATAAAATTGGAAACTATTGTGCCCTTTTTTTTACAGAAAAAAAATCACAGGAATAAAAACAAGGCTGAAATTCATTGCATAAAAAAAATTCTATGCAAAGAATAATAATTTAATTAATAATTTGAAAAATGTCTCTCCCTGAAAGTTGTGATTTTACAAGAATAGAGTCCTTGGAATTGTAGGAAAAGTTCACATTTGGTTGCAACTATTATTAACTAATAATGTTATTATTATTATTATTTTACAGACAAATAATTTTTTTTAACTTCATTTCAAAACGTTACTTTAAGTCATAATTATATTTATTTTTATATTTATTATTTTATAGACAAATGTCCAGATAAAGGCAGAATTAATTTTTTCCCCTAAATTTTAAATAAAGTCATATTTTTTTCTCGAAATAAGTCAGAATTATTTTTCTTTTTTTAATAAATAAATCATAATTAAAAAAAAAGAAGAAAATAAAGTCTTAAAAAGTGTATGTATATGTATATATATATAATTATATTTATTTATTTTTATATTCATTATTTTAAAGACAAATGTCCAGATAAAGGCTGAATTTAATTTTTTACCTACATTTTAAATAATCATATTTTCTCTCTCTCGAAAAAGTCAGAAACATGTTCCTGTTTTTATAAATAAATAAATAAATAAATAAATGTAATTAATTCATTTTAAAAGAAAATAAAGTCATAAAAAGTGCTTTTTCAAATTTTCAGAGAAAAAGTATTAAAATTTTTTAAAAAGTTGCAATTTATTAAAAAATATTTGTAAAATGCCTAGCCAAGGCAGAATGTTATCATATTTTCTGAAGCAAAAACATTTTTCACCCCCCAAATTTTTTTATTTTTATTTAATTTCAAAATTTTACTTTAAGTCATACTTATTTATTTATTTTTATATTTTTGTATTTTTTTTTTTTTTTTTACAATCAAATCAGTAATTGTGGCGAGGAATGTAAGATTATATGTTTTCCTGTTTGCGATAATGAAAGAAAGTAAGTCACTTGCTGGCACTGTCATTGGTTTTTCATGTGCCTGCTGGCCGGAGACTGGCAGCGGTTTGTGGAACGAGCAACACGCGGGTGTCCGGCCGGGATGCTTCTGAGCAAAACGCTGCTGGGAGCCCAGAACGCACGCAGCACACGCTGACATGAATCTTTAATTAGAGCCTTTACAATGTCAGGCTACATGGCCGCCAGTGTATACATACACGCACACGCACACGCACACGCACACACACACACACACACACACCGGTGCACACATCACGCACACACACATGAACACACACTCATTGGATGTGATAAAAGTCAAAGCCGTGTGCATCTGTCAAGGCTTTTCCTTGCGATCCACAGAGCATGCTGTACGAAACATGTGGAAGTGACTTGTTTTTCTTTCATATAATTCAGGCTCAGAGGCTGTCAATTCCTTCTGTTGTGCACGCCTTGGCCACCAGGGGGCAGTCCAACACCTACGTACATGTCAAACATGAAGACCATCGCATCTTATCCTTTTTCGCAGAGGGTAAAGAATACATGCCTGTGTGTGTATTCTTATATCTGCCAGCATGTTGCAATATCGATGCTAGTTTGGTTTGCTCGTCTGTGGCATGTATTGCTATGCGTTAGCATTCGGCTAGTGGACTTACATCAATTTCCCCCCAGTTTTTTTTGGTAATGTGTGTCGTGGTTTGGTCGATTTTTTAATTTGACTTGACTGAAAATTTTGAGATAAGCACTGTATCACAGATAGTGAACAATTCTTCAAAAAAAGAGACTTTTTGACTCTTTTCATTATTAACTCATTCACTCCCAGCCATTCCCCTGCATGAGCCGGCACCTTCCCGTGGTGGAGGGGTTTGTGTGTCCCAATGATCCTTGGAGCTATGTTGTCTGGGGCTTTATGCCCCTGGCAGGGTCACCTATGGCAAACAGGTCCTAGACAAAGCACGGCTCAAAAGACCCCTATGACGAGTGAAATAAATGGACTGCCGTTTCCCTTGCACGAACGTGCGTCACTGGGGCCTCCCTCTGTAGCCCGGCCTGTGTATGTTGGGGTTCACCCTGGTTGACGAGAGGGTAGTCTCCCTCCGACTTCGGGTGGGGGGACGGGTCCTGACTGTTGTTTGTGCATATGCACCTAACGGCAGCTCAGAGTTCCCACCCTTTTTGGAGTCCTTGGAGGGTGTGCTGGAGAGCGCTCCCTCTGGGGACTCCCTCGTTCTGCTGGGGGACTTCAACGCTCACGTAGGCAATGAAAGTTAGACCTGGAGTGTTGTGATTGGGAGGAACGGCCCCCTTGAGCAGAACTTCTGTGCTCGTCACGGATTGTCCATAACGAACACCATGTTCAAACATAGGGGTGTCCGTATGTGCACTTGGCACCAGGACACCTTAGGCTGCAGTTCGATGATCGACTCTGTAGTTGTGTCATCGGATTTGCGGCCGCATGATTTGGACACTCGGGTGAAGAAGGGGGCGGAGCTGTCAACTCATTACCACCTGGTGGTGTGCTGGCTCCGATGGTGAGGGAAGATGCCGATCAGACCTGGCATACCCAAACGTATTGTGAGGGTTTGCTGGGAACGTCTAGCAGAATCCCAGAAAAAGAGTTTCAACGCCCACCTCTTGGCAGAACTTCTCCCTTGTACTGGGGGAGGCGGGGGACATTGAGTTCGAGTGGGCCATGTTCCGCGCCTCCATTGGGAGAAGGCGTTCGACCGTGTCCCTCGAAGAGTCCTGTGGGTGGTGCTTTGGGAGTACGGGTTACAGAGGCCCCTGATATGGGCTGTGCGGTCCCTGTACGACCGGTGTCAGAGTTTGGTCCACATTGCTGGCAGTAAGTTGGATTAGTTTCCAGTGAGGGTTGGACTCCACCAAGGCAGCTCTTTGTCACAGATTCTGTTCATAACTTTTATGGACAGAATTTCTAGGCCCAGCCGAGGTGTTGAGGGGATTCCGGTTTGGTAGCCTCAGCATTGCATCTCTGCTTTTTGCAGATGATGTGGTGATGTTGGCTTCATCAAGCTGTGATCTCCAACTCTCACTGGAGCGGTTCACAGCCGAGTGTGAAGCGGTTGGGATAAAGATCAGCACCTCCAAATCCGAGACCATGGTCCTCAGTCGGAAAAGGGTGGTGTGCCCTCTCCGGGTCGGGGATGAGATCCTGTCCTAAATGGAGGAGTTCAAGTATCTTGGGGTCTTGTTCACGAGCTTTTTGCAACATGGCCCTGACTGATCTCTTATACTCTGTTTTCACCTGCTGGCCGTTTTTGTAATAACTATCATTGTTTTAAGCGACCTCTTTAGGTCAGAAGCTGTATCAAAGCCTTCTGTATGCTCTAGCATAAAAAAAACCATAAAAACATATAAATAAATGTTTGGGAGTGGAGGACAAAGTAATAAAAAACGTATTTACACGTTTTGGGGTTTGAATTAGTTTTAATCTAACCTTCTAACCCCAATAGAACCTAATTCCAAAACCGTATACCAATCGTAATGTAACATTTTGCGTGAAACTACGCCTTGAAAGTCACCGTCATGCATTTTGTTGTCTAAGATTAACTCTCTAGAGAATAATTTTTTTTTCCTTTGGCTGGAATATATACACTTCTTTTTACACTCAAATGTGCCTGAATGTCCTTGAGATTTGTCTTGTGTCCCGAACATTCCCAAGCGTGACCCTCTACCGTCCTTCAAAGTCAAGCGTAACCGAACAAGGATGTGTTTTCACCATGACGCTTGGTCAGCTACTATGTGGTTGAGAAAAAAAGGAAAAAAACAACGGACATTATCATAATAATAATAATAACGGGAAGAAGGCAAGCAGCAGCGAGCACGGAGGGCCCCACAGGAGATTGCGGGACAATCAATTGTCGTGGTTGCCATGGTTGTGCCGGCACACGGGAGGCCAAAGCCTTCCAGGCTTCCTTCCTCGCTTTGCCTTGTGATGCTCCCGCTTGTGGGGATGACATCTGCCCCCCCGCTGAGGCGTTTAAGTCAAAGCTGGCTGAAAAAAAAGCCGCCAATAGCAACCCTCCAACAAATGTCAGCTTTTGCTGCTGTAGCACACGCTGTTACATGTGCACTGACAAGCACTACTGGACATCAATCGAATGTATGAATGTCATTTGGCAAAAAACAAAAACAAAGACTTGTTTATTTGAGGAAGGCATTTATTTTTACTAGGTCAACTCCCAAAGTATTTTCATAAAAAAACAGAAAATCCATCTTAAATTTGGGGGGAAGGGGACAGGGGGGGGGGGTGCCTTGCCGAGTGTGTTTATTTTTTGGAGGCATATATTTAATTACGCTCCCTCCCAAAGCATTAACAATAAAGATTGTAATTCTAATTCTAATTAAACACAACAACAACAAAAATGATTGATATTTACACACTTTTAATCCCTTCAATGAATTTGCACCAATCCACCCCCCCAAATGGTTTTCATGAAATTGTTGTTTATGCTGGCACTCATTTAAAATTTGGCAAAAATTTATATATTGGAGGCATTTATTTAAAGGATAGGTTTAAAAAGGGAAAAAGTTCCCCACGGGGAAAATAAAAGTATATCGTATCGTATCGTATATATATATATATATATATATATATATATATATATATACATACATATATATATATATATATAGCCAAAATTACCAACTTATTACAAATTAAATGTATTATTATTATTATTATTATTATAGGGCACAAACTGTTTCGGTTTCCCCAAACGAGGACCTCGGGGCGGGGGGTGGGGGGTGTAGGGGTGGGTGGGGGGGTGATTTAGTCAAATAAACGCCAGCCTCAAATAAATGCTTGCTCCAAATCCATTTGGCCCAATATAAAATGCAGAAAGGGCTAATAAGTTGTTTTTTTCCCCTAAAAAAAATAGTTTGGAAGGGGTTAATAAAGTTAGATTCCTCCTTCAAATAAACTCTTCCCCCAAGTCAATTTTTAGTAAATTTAAATGAAAGTAGCAAGCCAATTTACATGATCGTTTTAAAATGAAGGCAACCAATGGGATGGTGCTTATTTAAAGATAAAGCCCTCCTTCAAATAAATACCCCTTTATAGTGATTTAGTTTCCATAAATGAGGACACTTCAGCATCATTTAAAAAGAAAGGTTGTATTTTTAGCCAAAACATGAAAACGTCACGTGACAGCTTTCATCCAATCAGTTTTGTAGGTTATTTTGGAGTGTTTTTTTGTTCCTTTCCCTCATGGAATTGTCAGAGCAACCATCTGTTGTGTCAGCTTGGCAGACTGCGAAAGGAAACGTGTTCCAAATGTGGGATGAAAGATGAGAACGGAGCGCGAGGAGCATTCAAAGTTAGTCAAAGTGGAGGCGTTCCATGTGGCACCTGGTGGCGTGCAGCAGAGAGCTCCGCCAAGGCTGCACGACAATACAGCAAAGCAACACCATCTATCTATCTATCTATCTATCTATCTATCTATCTATCTATCTATCTATCTATCTATCTATCTATCTATCTATCTATCTATCTATCTATCTATCTATCTATCTATCTATCTATCTATCTATCTATCTATCTATCTATCTATCTATCTATCTATCTATCTATCTATCTATCTATCTATCTATCTATCTATCTATTGTTAGAAATCGTTTCTTTGATTTATGCGTGTTCAAAATAAAACTCAAAGTTGAAGTCTCGTGGAGAAGTTTTTTTGCCAGCTTTTTATTTCAGAATTCTGAAGTCACTTTAGAACCTTGCTCAAACAGCATCTGGTCTAGAAGTGTCCCCCCCTCTTTCCGCTCTCCCTCACTTATACAAAAACAGTTTACTCCCCCCTGTCAGCTTGTCCTGTCAGCAGAGTGAAATACAATACTTGATAATCTTACTTCAGTTCCTATCTTAGTCCACTCCAGATGTGGGTAAACACTTGGCCCCCATCGCCTCCTCGCACCAGGGATTTTTATGGACAGACCTTTGCTTGCACTTACAAACATCCCCTCATTTAGATTGAATCAGAAACCTTACTTCCCCAGGGAAGAGAACAAAGACTATAGATTGACTAACATATGAATTAACTCTTGTCTTATTATTACACATCTCTAACTAATATCAAAAACAATTAAAATATAAATTGAAACAGAAAAACAATGTTAATAATCTAACACTATCTATCTGTCCACCTAGCTAAATAGCTAGCTAGCGAGCTAACTATGTGCTAATTCAGTGGTTCTTAATCTATTTGGCTTTGACAGTTACAGTTACCAGCCCTGATAGTCATTGCCATGCATTATGAAAGTGTGTCGTCGTGATAAATAAAACATTGTGAAGCTTCAACAAAATAGCAGCGCTAGCAATACTAAGCTATTATTAGCACTGTAAACAAGGCAGCCAAGGTAGCAACGGCTGCAACATTGGTATTCGTTACACAGTTTTTTTTCAGTTTCAAAACTTAATTTTTGGAATCTAGCTTACAATTAATTAAAAATCCAAAAGTGGTGGCAAACAAACAAACAAACATGCCGGTCGGGCAAATGTTGCTAGTTGAGGCCTAGGGTTAATCCTCTGAGCGGCCTGAGGTCCTGTCGCTGTGCCTCTTTTTGCTAGTCTTACACACTAATTTTAGTACACAAGGGATGAGTGCTGATTTGTATTTTTCAGAGGCTGATATAGCTTTAGGAAAGCTCTTGGAGCACAAGCTATAAGGTCAACATGAGGCTACGGGCGGGTGCTGGTGAAGGATTCTGATACGAATGACTTTATTCTCTCAACAAAAAAACCCCCACCTTATTCTTATAGTATCTTTTTCCTTAGAAAACATAACTCTTTTCCCTGAATAATCATCTTTTCTTTTTTAATTGCCATAATAATCCTTCCTTCTGGTACGATTATGACTCTCCAAAAAGGTCACAAGATATCAACGCAATCTTCTTTGGTGGATATCTAATTTGCATTGAATCCGACAGGTGTGCTTGCTGTTACCCGCACCAGTGGAACACGATGTTCTTGCATTTACTAAACAGGAGGAGTTGAGATAAGAGGAAGACTTCTCGGGGGCGCTCGCCTCCGAATGGCTCGGCCCTTCGGCGAACGACACTTTTTAAGCGCTGCCAAATGCTATGTCTCGCAAAAAAGCGTGCAACGATACAACACCCCCCCTCGTCTCCCCCATTTGGGTTTCAATGTCACCAGTGAATGTGTTTCGCCTCAAGGGGGAAGGGGGGGGCTTCCTCGCGTCCAGCTGGTGACGGCGCGACAATTACCAAAGTCTTACGGCGGTCGTCTCCGAGGAGCCTCGTCTGCTTTCAAGTCCGTCTCCAAGCAGGTTGTGTGTCTGGAGGCCGGCAGCTGTCACAACAAACACTGCGCACGCAAAACATGAGCAGCAAATGGAAAATGTAAGGATGCAACGCCGAGTCTCCGGAGACCAAGAACAGATCATGTAACGTGACGGGAATGCAGAGGATTCCCATGGATGTTTTGGTAGTGTGGTGCTTCTCAGAACTACAAACAAGCTAATACATCTTTTCTATACAATTCTACAAAGTGTGGCTCCCTCTAGTGGTGCGCCAAAGAATCACTGAATGAAATGTTCAAACTCAGAATAAATGCTACAGTGGTAGCTGTGTGTTCGAGAATATTTTTCTCTGGCTAAAATCGTCCTAGCAGCGGGAATATTTGGCTGGCTAACGGCTCACTGTTGGCCTCTCACGCATGTGTTAGCTTAGCGCTAGCTAGGACGTGGCTTGTATAACACGAATATGGATTTAAAATGGGATGAAAAAGGGAAAAAAACATCGGTTTTGCTGTCGGCCAGGGTCTCATGGAGGTTAAAGTAAGTTGAATGAGATAAGGGAATATGGCTTTGTAAATGTATAATGAAGATCCCGGTTTTTAATCAAGCAAGAAGGCTATTTTTTTTGCTTAACTATATGTATTTTTAGAAGAAATTATGATTATCAAACAATAGATTTTTTTTTGAAAAATTATATTTCAATTCCAGTAAGATGACAGAATTCCTCCCCCCCTATACAAATATGATTTTATTGTCAAAAAAACTACTTTAGCCTTGTAAGATTTTATTTCTCAGAAAATACAACTTAATTCCCAAACTAATCCTTCCTTCTGGTAGGATTACGACTCAAAAAATGCTGGACTGGATAACCCCAGACGATTAAAACAGATGAAATCAAATCAAATGAGATTTCCTGCAAATAATGAAGAACCATTTGCCAACTTTTTACATATACATCAGCCCTGCAAGTGGGACTAAGCGGCACCCGGCGGGCTTTGCTTTTGACATTTTGCTTGGTGTTAGCGCCTCACTGCAGTTCAAATGTCACCCAGTCATATTTTTACTTTCCTTTTTTTGGGTTGTTTTTTAAGGGCAATTTGTAACACCTTTTGACAGGACCGTAAGACCGGAAGCTTCAAGGGACATTTACTTGTGTGAAATGAAACACAGGGGGAAAAAAAGTTTTATGCAGTATTCACAACGCCACATTCCCCCCTATTTTGTTAGCCCAAATTGATTAAATCAATTGTTTTTCCCCTCAAAATTCAAAAAGCCTTAAAAGTGAAGCCCTAGTTAAAATAATATGCCCCAGCAATTCAATAATTTTTGTTATTTTAATTTATTTAAATGTTCAAAAATTCCAGAAATTATTTTATGTTCATAATATTAAGGTCTGTCATTTGTAGAATTTTTAATCCAAAATAAATTTAATAAATTTTAGAATAAGAATGGAGCACTGTGAATACTTTCAACTTAGATGTACTACATGTGATTTTGTATTATTATTATTTTTTTTTATAAAATGGCAACAACAACAAAATTACGTAACGTGTGTTGAATTTTGAAGGGAAAAATGTATTTAATTTTGGAATCAATCTGTAACAAGAAAATATGGAAAATGGAAAGCTGAACATCTTTTGGGTGCATTGTATAACAATTATATGGTTTCTTATTTTTAATACGTTTGCAATTAATTTTCTTTTTAAAGTGTTTTCATATTGCCATTAATCTGTGTTGTATGCAGAAAAAAACAAATTTGACGGGGATTTTTTTTTTCAATTTTAGAAGAATGGAGCACTGTGAATACTTAACGGGTGCACTGTCTACACTGGTACGATATTCAGTATAGTTGTCAAGGTATGACAGTATATCTGATGTGTGAGTCCCTCATGCAAATCAAAACAAAGAGCCAGTGTGTGTCCCCCCCCAGCGTTCATTATGGATGCTCTTGAGAAGGAGAAAAAAAAAAGAAGCATATCATGAATATTGAAATTAATAATGTATGTTCTTAGCTGGCGGCTAAACGTTCCTTTCAGGATGCTTCAACCAGCTGCAAATGTCACAAACGTATTTTTGGGGCTGTGTAAAGTTAAACTTTGATGTAAAAAAACCCACAAACATGACACTGGGCATTCATGGGTTTAATCCGTCTCCTGTTTGCAACACAACATCATCATACAAGGTGTGGATAGCATAGCGGTACAAAAATATAGGCGGCGTCTTACAGTACAGCAGAAACCAGAAGGACAGAAGTCAAGACAAAAAAATGATATGTCGTCGATTTCTACGGGAACACGGGCCGGGAAAAGATTTCACAATCACTTCATGCACGTGTTACATGCGTCACATGACCAACATCGGTGACTCCAGACCGCCACCTAAGATCACGTCAGGCTCGGGTCATTTCGGTTCTTTCCATGTCTCAAGAAGCCATGCCTGAAAAGACATGGGAGGTCTGCCATTTTGTTTTCAAGTGGCCATTTTGGAGTCTTTTTTTTTGTCATTTCCACAAGTCTTTCAAAAACAAACAAGTCGCAATTGGTCTGGTTGTGAACCCGAGATATAAAATTCAGCCGCCAACGACAGTTAGCAACATGAAATTTGGTTGGCGAGTTGACTCAAAACTGTCATCGAAAGTCATCCATTTTGGTTTGAAGCGGCCATTTTAGTGTGACTTCTAGGGGACCTAAACATACTCAAGAGATTTTCTGTGATTGACACTAAATTTGAAGTACGCAGGAGACTAGTCACTGGTTATACTATATCACAAAGGACTTGAGTTTTTTGTAATAGCGTGTGGGTGGAGCATGGTAGCGAAATTTCATGACTCGCCATTGGTTTAAGAGCGCACCCTGGAATTTTGTCAAATTCAACCCCTGAAGCCATTTTCACTTAGCAACATGACATTTGCCAGACGTGTCTATCATGAGTAGACCCACAAAAAAAAAGTCTCAAGAAGCCATGCCTGAGAAGACATGGGAAGTCATCCATTTTGTTTTGAAGCAGCCATTTTAGGGCCATTTCCAGAGATTTTGTAAGACTTATAGAGATTTAGTTTGCATTAGAATGATTATGATACTTAATCAAGAGAATTTTTAGCTTCATCATTATGTGTGAGAAGTTTGATGGCTCGCCATTGGTTCAGCATTCACAATCTTCTGAAAAATTCATACCATGAAGCTCGTCTCACTTAGCATGAAATTTCATAAGCATGCCTATCATGAGTCGACGCACAAAACACTCTCAAGAAGTCACACTTGAAAAGAGACGGGAAGACTGTTGTTTTGTTGTGAATTGGCTTTTTAAGGGTTTTTTTGTGTCATAAAAGAGCGCATTTACCGCAGGAAAATTGTGCTGCTGAGCTTGAAAAAAAGAAAAGAAAAAAGAATAGAAGGAAAAAAGAAAATCGCAGCACTGCTGGCTCGTTCTTCACTGAGCAATCTCATCTCCAGTCGAAAAAACAAACAATGTTCTCCTGTCAGCCACTTTGACACAACACGGAGCAGACGCGGTGACACAAGGGGGGGGAAACGCTTTCAAAGTGAATATCCAAAGTGCCAAGCACCTCAAGATGGCGCTCCTCTTGGTGGCTTAGCGATGAGGGAGCTCATTAAGGGCCAAACGGGGACAAGGCCTGCCGGGAATCCCACAGCGACACTTTGCCGCCTTGTTATCCGTCTTGAAAGGCTGCGAAAGACACAATTACCTCAAGTAATTGGAGAGCGTTCTCAAGGACGGCCTGTTGTACTACACTTCCGAATAACGACTACAGCCCGACCCTTTTATTGTAAGATGTATACGGAGATGCTTAGGTTCAATGTAATACCTTGGAATAAAACTCAATACCTTGTCAAATCCAATTGAATTGCTTTTGATTGCTTTTTTTGGGGGGGGGGAGGGGGGGGGCTCAAGTTGGACATGCCCAACAATTATTTTAAGACTGTATTCAAGTGAAAATTGGTAAATAGACATTTTATTCAATGAAAAAGAGGACTTGAAAGTTAGAAAAAATGAATTAACCCCCGACACAAGTTGAAATTGGGTGGACATGTCTGTCCTATCAAGTTGCATGCAAAAGTCTCATGGACTCATGCTTGAAATTGAGCTGAAAGTCAACCATTTTGGTTTGAAGCAGCCATTTTGTGGCGAATGCCTTGAAAAAGGGGTCTGGAAAGTAAAAAAAAAAGAAAAAAAAAGAAAAAACTAAACTCGACACCAGTTTCACCAAGAAAGACAAATTTGGGTGGACAGGTGATGTGGACATGAAATGAAAAACAGGACGGATGAAAAAGACTTAAAGACCTGTAATTGAAACTGAGCAGAAAGTTGGCCATTTTGGTTTGAAGCAACCATTTTGGGGTGAATGCCATTAAAGGGGAAGTCAACCTTAAATTCTTGACAATAATATGTGACCTCACTAGTCCTAAACATGACATTCTGATTAATATTACATGTGTGGAATATGAGTTATGAAGCAAAATCCAGCCATTTTAATCCATCCTAGGGGGCAGCCATTTTGCCATTTGTTGTCGAATGAAGATGACTTCACAGTTGCTCAGAGCTGAGGCAACGACCAATCACAACTCAACTGAGCATCTGTGATGTCATCTTCATTCGACAGCAAATGGCAAAATGGCCGCCTTCTGATATTGATAAACACGTCTGGATTTTGCTGCTTAACTCCATTATATATATTCTACTAACACAAGATTATATATACATTAGACTATTGGGGCTTGCTTGATAGTACATATTATTGTCAAGACTTTTTTTGACTCCTTTAAAAAAAACAAAAATCTATAAAAACTGACTCCAATTTTGGCAATCTCCAATAAACTGGGCTTGTAACTTTGATTAGCTTTAATAAGGGACTTTGCGCATATGAGTCGATATCCTCTACAGGTGGGTGAGGCTAAATGGCCAAACTATTGTGGGTGGAACAATTATTGTCAAACCAAAGTATTTGGCACTGGATGCGCTTTTCTTGCTTTTACAACAGGTGCTGTAATACATTTGTTACAAAAACAACAACAACCTCACATTAAATAGTTATTTTCAGTACATTTTCATCTTCCTGTTTTCGCTCATGCCCGTCGGTTTTGATTGCTACGTGAACAACCGACTTTGACTTGAATCTCATGTTTACCTGTTTTTTGATGTTTTACCAGAGGTGGCACAGTATAAAGACGTAGACCGCTAGACTGGTTTTGTCAGACAAACCTCTGTAGCGTTTCATAAAGGTAGGTTTCACAAACCTCCGTCTCTGTTTCATAACACGTACTGATTGATGGCGACAGTCTAAAGTGTATCAACGCCGATTTTCAAACCGCACCATGATCGCTTTGTGCTCCTCTTTCCACTCTACGTTACGGTCACGCTAACAAACACGAGGACCAGGAAGATGATCCGAAACTTGCAGTTATAAAAAAACACAAACAAAAAAAACAGTAGCAATCCAAATCAATAAATACGTACAAAACGCTTACGTTGGAGTGGAAATATGTACATTTATAATAGAAATTGTCAACTACGATATACTAAGAGTCCGCACGCCCTCATTGGCTGGGCGCAGGTGTCGTCCATAAACTTATACTTCTGATTATTAGCCACTCCTTCTGACCGGCTGTCACTACGATACGCACACACTCCACTTCAAAGCTGATCTTGTGGTCTACGTCCCGGACTTCGATGTTACCGTTCTTAAACTCCCCCAAGGTGATGTACGAGGAACACTGCTTTCCCTTCTTGGTGCCCACCAGTTTCTCGCCGACTTCCAGAGCTCCGCGGTGGAGGATGTCGTTCTGTCTGTCGTCGGATCCTGTGGCGATCTTGATCCTGCTGATCTTGGCCGACTTGTTGAAGACCACCACGAAGAAGTCCCCGGTGGACGGGGGCTTTCCCCAGAAGTACTCGTCCACGGCGCTGTAGGCCTTGACGGCGTCGTAGTTCTCGAACACGTCGATGTTGGTGTAGAGGCGTGCCGGCGGGTTGTCGGGAATGTCCACCGCGTCCTCCTCAAAGTCGTCATCCTTCAGCTTGTTCTCGGCTCCCTTGTAGGATGAGTAGTAGCCCATGTGCTGGAAGAGCGACGGCTTGAAGCGAATCACGTCCTTTTGGGCCAGCAGGCCTCGGAAGTGGATGAGCAGCCAGTCGCACGGCATCTCCTGGTAGAACATGAGCAGGAAGTGCGCCAGGCGCGGCAGATCCCGCGCGTGGTACAACTTCCCGATGTAGCCCAGCTTGGAGAACTCCAACATCACCCAGTAGGATCCATCCCGGGACGCTATCACCTTCTTCAGCGCCGTCAGAAAGTTACGAGAGCAGCGCACGTCGTCCTCCAGCATCATGTAGAAGTCGGACAGGTTGGTGCAGAAGTTGAGCAGGAAGGCGTAGTCCACGTTTTGCTTGGACCGGAAGCGAACCCGGTCCTCGGGGTCGTTGTAGTTCCTCTTCAGGCCGTCCAAGGATGGGTAGTACTCCTCGGGAGCCTGGATCACCAGCAGGCGGCCGGCGATGATGTGGTGCGAGAACTTGCGGCTGATTTCCTGCAGCAGGTTCTCGCACCACAGAGAGTCGAAGTCAGCCAGGTGGACCACCACCACGATCTCCTTCAGTTCTTCGTAGCTGGACTGGTCAAATATGGACTTGATGGTCTCCAGGAGGTAGTTCCCTCGCTTCCTTTTCACCGACGATAGCCCGATGGTCAGATACTCTGATGATGACAAGGGACACATAGGAAAGGGACAGTCAGGTAAATCTGGTCCTACACAGAACAATTGGTCCAATGATGACAAAGAGCACGTGCCAGTCATGTTTTGTGAAGACTTCTGAAGAGCTAGACTGGGCAGTAAGGTAGTTATGAAAAAAATCATCTAGTTAATGAGACCTGCTTTTCAATCCTGGATCCAAAGTCTTTTAAACAAAACATTGGACATACTCTTGCGGTTGAGCGGCGTTCCGGCCAGATAGCGGTACGTGACGTTGATGGATCCCGAGAAGTTACTGAGGTCTCGGAAAGTGTGCACGTATCGCTCTGCGCTCGGGGGGTGGGCCGACGTCTCCCTGAGCTGCCTCTTATCTTCTTCCTGGAAGACAAGGTGGAGCATTTGATGCTATTAAGCACCCAGATTCACACACACACGCACACGCCCCCCCCCCCCCCCCCCCCACACACACACACACACACACACACACACAGAAGGTCTTACTAACCAGCACATATCCGTCTTCAATGTAAAGGTTGAGGAAGAGGAGGAATGTGATGAGGAAGCCAAGGAAGGGGATGGCCGAGCGCTTCCTCAGACACCTCATCTTGTCTAGGGACTTCCACAGCAGCCTCATGGTCAGCTCACCTGCAGAGCACACGTCACAAGATTCTGAATCATTTGATTCTGATTCTGATAGGGAGCGGCAGGTCCCGTGCGTGGCAGGATCAGAATCATCAAATTCTGAATCATCTGATTCTGATACGGCATGGCATGTCCCGTGCGTGGTAGAATCAAAATCAGATTGTGAATCTTCAGATTCTAATTCTGATCAGAATCATCTGATTGTGATTCTGATATGACACGGCAGTTCCCATGCATGGTATAATCAGATTTAGAATCATCATATTCTGAATCATTTGATTCTGTTTCTAATACGGCCCACTCCGTTCTTTAATCTGACCCACAGAGCAATTACATCATCAAGAGTCTTGTAATATTTGGGCTCTTTAAAATGCAATTATTCTTTTTATAAATAAATGTTTCCTTCATTTAGTGACCATTCTTGGTTGGTTGGTCAGCTAGTTAAATCATCAATGATTTGGTTGGTTAGCTTGTTCGTTTATTAGTTGGTTGATCAGGTTCTATGTTAGCTCATAGTTAGTTTTATTTATTTCCTGTTAGTTGGTTAGTCCATTGGTTGCTTGGTTTGTTTCCATGGTTTGGGTTGGTAAGTTAGTATCCATATTTATTGGCTAATTCATTTACTTTTGGCTGGTTAGTGAGTTAGCTCATTAGTTCTTTGGCGAGCTAGTTAAATTTCTCAGAATTTTGCAATACAGATAGATAGACCCGTCTGTCATTACACATTCCTGGAATAGATAGAAGAACAAATTATTATTTTTTAACAAATAGGTCAAGACCAGACCAATTAATGTCCCATTTCCCATTATTGAACAGCCTCCCTCCATAATAATCACAATTATAACTTCCCCTCAGTGCTAATCAGCGGGCATGTCCTTGGTGTATGTCACGATGATGATGGAAACAACACAACGCAACACGAGGCTCATGTGGATTATGCGGCTTATGTGGATAACTGCTGTAGCGTGGCAGATAGATGCCCAGGTGTTGCCATAGCAACCATCTTCTTTCCTCCTACCCAGAAACTCAGCTGACTGACAAGACTGCACGTCCCTCTTATATTCCAGGAACGGGGGAATAGCTATAAATTCCCAAGATGCATTAACCGTGTGTGTTTGTGCGTGTGTTTGTGTTCATTCGAGTGGCAGCAATCCAGCCTGCCAAATGGACTAAAGTGTCTTTTAATGGTCGCAACCCACTGGCAGGCACACTGGCTGGGATGTCAGCGTCGCCATTTTCTCAGGACGCTGCACACTTCCAGCAGCAGGCAGTTAAGTATATGTGTGTGTGTGTGTGTGTGTGTGTGTGTGTGTGTAACCTTGTGTCAAGTGGAGCACATACGCCACAGAGTTGCCTCAGCTGGCCCATTCACTGCCATTCACACTCTATAGTCTGTCCATTGAATATGAGGTGAGAGCTTGCCTTTTAGTGCACGGTTGGTCTGTAAGTTGCTTGTTTGCGTCGGTAGTTATTAAGCGAGTTATTAAGTGAGTCAGTTGTTCAGTCACTTACTTGATTCCTTGCTTTGCTCATTTGTTCATCAAGGCTTAGCACTCAATGTGCTTCACAAGTTCACATGGTTACAAAACAACATGTATAGATATCTTTCTAAGGTAAATTACAGCAATCAAAGGAAAAAAAGAATTTAAGACATTTAAGAAATCTGAACAATTGAAACAAAGTGGGAAAATGTACTGTGGTCTGACGAGGAAATGGACAATCCAGGTTGGAATCAGTACAAAAGCCAACATCTGTGATGGTATCCGGGGGTAACTTGCACATCTGTGAAGACACCATTCATGTTGAAAGGTACATACGAGCTTTGGAGCAACAACCAAGCAAGGTCTTGTTCAGGCACGTCCTTGCTTATTTCAGCGAAGAGAGTGCGAGTACTAGACTGGCCTGCCTGCCAGCAGTCCAGACCTGTCTCCCATCAAAATGTGTGGCACACTATGAACCACAAACTACAACAACGAGGACCCCGGACTGCTAATCAACTGACGTTCTACCAAATCAAGAATCCAATTGATTTGGACCAGTAACCTAGAAGACTGTGGTCAAACGTCAGATTGCGTATAGCAAGCTTCTTTCCTAGGTGCATTACATACGACCTCAATCTTGTTCAGCGTATTGCATTTGAAAGCTATATAACAGCATCAGTGCATTTATGTCAGCTTCCTAGCAGCTGTTGACACATTTTCCCTTGCTGTTGGACAAAGATGGCCTTGTGTCACACGTCTTGTTTTCGACTTTCTATTACCTCACTAAAACAAATAGAGAATATCCTTGCAAGCTGACTTTGAATGTGTTGTCAATAATACACACACCCACACACACACACACACACACACACTGTGATGAAGGCGAAGGACAATCATAGCCTGCAGCTCAACGAAAAGGTCTGTCGTTGGCTGCTTTTCGATGGGAGACACCTTGATCAGTTGCACGGAGCGCAACTACAACTACTCGTTCAAGCACAGTGACATCATGTGCTGCGTTCAGGGACACAAAGGAAAACATTATTAGCATAATTTGGAAATTTGTTAGTAACTTAATTACCCAATTGGATAGGTAGTTGCTTAGTTAGTGGTTAGCCAGTTTGTTGGTTCTTTAGTTGGTTGGTTATTCAATTATTCAGTTCCTTAGTTAGTTGGTTTCATAGTTGGTTTCTTCGAGGGTTCGTTAGTTGGTTAGACGGTTTTGTTATTTTTTTTGTTAAATTAAGTTTGCGTGTGAAAAACAAATAAACTCATTTGCTCCCAACAACATATTAAAAAATATATATTTTAAATAATGCCAAATATACAGAAGGCTTTGATGCAGCCTCTGACCTGAAGAGGTGGCTTAAAGCAATGGTAGTCATTACAAAAAACGGCCTGCAGGTGGCAGAGTATTAGAGATCAACCAGGGCCATGTTGCAACAAGCTTTTCCCCCCCAGTGTTTTCAACAGGTTTGTGAATAATTATGAAACTTAGCTATATTCTAATGCTAACTACTGCAAAACGGAAACAGATACAAATATAAGTTTTTCTTGATGAAAGAAAAATACTTATTTAAATATTTATTTTGGTAGGTTCCATGTTTTTATAGCAATAGAACACAGTATTCTGTGGGCCTAGCAAAATCAGTCAAAATCCGGTAAAACAGTCGGGAGCGAAGTTGGTTGCTTCAGTGAAAATGGCTGGGAGTGAATGCGTTTACTATTTAATTATTTTGGTTATTTTGAGCCGCCAGGAGTGTTACGAAAGACAAGGCGCAAACTTAAACGTCCGCATTAAGCGCTTGAAAGTCAGACGTTGACATTTTACAAGTGAAAAGTTGTCCTCCGGGAGCACTTTGAACTGGAGCCACACGACAGAGTCACTTTGGAAATCAAAAAGTCTCTCCGACACTTTCCCGATTACATCATGTTTACGTTTCGATTCGGGCAATTTTGAAAAGCTTTGTTGGCGCTCCGGGAGGAAACGGGCCAGGCGTTAATACAAACGGGCGGCAGCGGCGACGGCAATTCTCCCGCATTTCATCTTATCTGTTTTCCATTATTTCCCCCGGGGCCTCCTGCACCTCACAGATACCCGCTTCCGGCGCCAATAATCAATTAAGCGGGCAGATTTGCTGGGCTTCAGCAGTCGCTTTGTGTCAGCACGTCAGCTTTCCATGGATTTCTCCTCCTTGATGAGAGACGCCAGCGCTTTTTATTGATAAGAGAAACGCAGCGCAGGCAGGGGAGGAATAATCAGTGCCTTTCATTACCGAACGGCTGTTTGGTTAATCATTGAAATTGGTCAAAGAATCGAGCTTCTTACAGGCTGACGCACAAAAGAAGGAAGTGTGTGCACACTTGGCGGACATCAAGTAATGCTAATTAGCAGTCAGTGTATGCCTAATCTAATCAGGGTCTGCTATAATTCAATGGTAGGTCTAGTATTTTCCAGTCGGGGTCTAGCATGGGACAAGTCTGGCTTTAGTCTAAATTAAGTCCATGTCAAATATTGTTGAAGTCTAGGTCTAGTATTGTCCTATTCTAGTTTCAGTCTGAGTCTAGGATAGATCTATTCTGTTCTGGTCTACAATAGTTGAAAACTGAGTTTTGCATGCATACAAACTATTAACTAACCCTAATTAACTATTCTAGGTCCAGTCTGGGTCTACTCTGGCTAAAATCTTTTTGCAGTATTGTCTAGGGCCAGACTAGGTCTAGTAGGGTTCAGGCCTGGTTCAAGAATAATTCAAGGGTTGTATAGCCTAGGTCAAGTCTGGGTCTAGTATAGTTCTAATTTGTGTCTGGTCTAGCACAAGACTAGGTCTAGTATTGTTCAAGCATAGGTCTGGTATTGTCAGTTTAGGTCAAGACTGGGTCTAGTCTAGTTGAAGTCGAGGTCTATTATTGACAAGTCTGGTTCAGTCTTGGTCTACAATGGTTAGTCTGGGTTTAGTCTAAGCGCAAATCTGGTTGGTTTTATCTAGTCCCTGTCACGGGTGTGCGGGGGTTTGTGAACCCAAATGCGGGAAACAGTTCGGGAGGACAGGTGTGCTCACAAAAATGTTTAATGAACAAAAACAGAAGAAGAAAACTAGGCAAAAACACTTAAAGTAAAAAACAAAACATATTCAAAGAAACAAACACTCAGACAAAATTTAGATGGACATGACTATCAGGACGAGGAGTGAAAGGAAACAAAATGATCCATCAAGGACTGAACAAAAACCAGGAACTAAATACAAGCTAAGCAATGAGACAATGCAAAACATCTGGACATGACACAAGTGGTTGAGGGATCTGATTGGTAGACACAAGGGACAGGGATGTCAAACAGGTGGACACAAAGCCATAACGAGAAAGACATGAACCACAAGAAAACAAGACATAACATGAATCAAAACCGAATACAAAACTAAAACACGTCATCATGACAGTCTCAGTCTACATCTACGGTAATATTACCCCGTTTACAAATGACAAATTTCTTTCTTTAGAAAAAAAGAAAAAAAAGAAAAAAAAAGACAAATTTCATAATTCAAAGTCCAACCTGGGAGTCTGCTTCAAACCAACAAACAACAATAACACTTGGGTTATCCCGAACTAAGCATTTCTTGCTCCCCCCCCCCCCCCCCCCCCCCATCTCATTCCATTCCATGTGCACCGCAGCATCCAGACGGCGTCACAGAGGACCTGAACAGATGTACGACCCACACTGAATCCCTCCAGGCCCCCCCATCCCGTCTCACATCCTCCTCCGCCTTCGCTTCCCTGTCACGGCTGTCAGAAGCATGAGGAAGTGGAGCTTTAACGGTAGGAAGTGGAGCTTGTCCCCGAGGACGCCAGCAACCAGCCACCAGCCCATCGCGTCGCCTTCAGAGAGTAAACGGGGGCGCCAAGTCCACTGGACCAGAATTTGGTTTGCCAACGAGCACATTATAAAATAATACAAATAAATATAGATGTTTCATTTTGTTATTGTAAGTCATAAACTGATTTTAAAGTCACAACGAAATTATAAAAATAAATAAAGGTATGGTCCCGTCGACTGAACTCACCCTCAGTATACCAGGAAGTAGCCTGCCACTAGTATGGGTCTAGTCTAGGTCAAGGATGGTTCTAGTCTAGCTCTCACTCAGGCATAGTATGGCCCTCATCTAGGATGAGTCTTCATCCACCCTCATTCCAGTCTCAGACTAGTCCAGGTCTAGTATGGTTCTAGTCCAGGACAAGACCAGGTCCAGTCTAGCATGGTTAGTCTTGGTCTTGTATGGTTGTAGTCTAGGACTTCCCTAGGTTTAGTTTTGGTCTAGCCACGTCAACTGTAGCCCCAGTCTAGTAATAGTCCGAGTCTAATATAGCTAAAGACTAGGATCAGTCAAGTTGTAGTCCAGGTCTAGTCTGGTCAACATAGATCTAGCATAGCTCTAGTACTGCACCCGTCCAGATCCAGTATGCACCCTACCCTTGGACATGTCTAGATCAACACTAAAATCAGTCTAGGTCTCGTCCAGGTTTAATATGTTACTAGTCTAGGACCATCTAGGACTAGTGTTGGCCACATGTTAGTCGCAAACAATAAACATTATTCTAAATAACTAATCTAACTTGCCTAAAAGAGCAACACAACGTTTGTAAAACTGTAAAATATATCATGTAATTAAAACTGTTGGTTCTCTGTTTTGCGTTGTGATTGGTCAGCCTGCACCTTGAAGGGGCGTGGCTTAACAAAAAGGCCCATTAAAAACTGCTCCCGTGGCCTCCTAAAGGACAAAAATATGCAATAAAAGTCCGCATGGGATCTTTTCTTCAGTCTCTCGAGAGAAAAAAAGGAAAGCACTTAAAAGCACTTTAGAGAGTCAAGGTCACGTCCTGGTCAAAAGAAAAAAAATGTCTGCAGGCGGCAGACAACATGACAAAGCTTTATCTCCTGCCTACACGCCTGGAGAGGGATGGCGGACGGCTGGCTTTTCACCAGGAAATGAAAGCTGAAAGACACAATGAGACGGCACACTGACACCCCGGGGGAGTGAACGCCAGCGCGCTCCTCCGGGTGATGATAGCCATAGAGACGGAAATTGGAACAACATGAGAAAGTGGTACGCGCGTCTCTGTCCTGGCTCTTCAGTGCAATACGGGAAAAGGAACAAGAACAACAAAAAGAGTAGAAAATGCATTAGCTATGTAAAGTTCTCATGCTGGTTATGTTTTACCTCGAACCCGGAACCCCCGAACTGCAAGGCAAACGTCGTACCCACTCACCACAACATGGCTAAAATATCAATAAAAGCCACTGACCACATTGACCATTGATCACATTTAAACCAACTTCATTATAATTAAAACCCACAAGATCAATAACAACACAGGCCTTGAACCCACAACCCTGACATGAACAGAACCAAGATGGCACGCACGCTACCTTCACCAAGAAGCAGAAGAAGGAGAAGAAGAAGAAGAAGAAGAGGAGTAGTGGAGCAGGCAGCAGATGTTGGGCTGCCTTTTCCCAGACGCGGCTGGACTGGCGGCACAATATCCCGCACATCCGCGCATGAATCTTTGATGAGGCGCGTTGACCGGCCAGTGGCTACGAGACACTTAGTGGACATCCAATGGGCCTGACAGGGCAGATCTCTCTGTGCGCCCCCCGCCATGACTCACTCCTCCCCCTCCTCCCTCCCCCCTTTGGCAATCAAACAAACATGTTGTTGTCGGATTTAGCTCGCCTGTACCTTAAAGCTAATTTAACCATGTAGTGGTTGTGGGCCGTTTATTTACTCAACTGAACCGGACCAGGCCACTATTAGGTCTGCGTTTGATCACAACAAGGCGTTTATTGGGGGGCAGTCCATGTAAACACTCACACTTTTCGATATGTAGTGGTTTCAGGGCGTTTATTAAGTCAACTGAAGAGACATTCAGGTCTCTATTAGGTTTCAGCAATATCAAATGGAGTAACAAAAAGTTACATTGTTGTCTACACAAAAAGGATTTTATTGGGGGCAGGTCTTTCAATATGGACACAAGTCATCACGTAATGGTTGTGGGGAATTTATTCACGCAACTGAAGAGAGGATCAGGTCTCTATTAGGTCTGAGGCACATTGGATGACAGATCGTGTGGAACAAATAATTCCTCTAGCCATCCCCATGTCATGTCATGTAAATCTGGACACGTTTCATTTAGTAGAATTTCCAGGGCATTTATTTACTTAAGTGAAGAGAGGTGCAGGTCTGTATTAGGTCTGATGCAGATTGGGCAGAACAAGTAAGTCGCAGGTTTTGAGCATGGGCACATCACAGACTACTAGAATGCTAATCGTCAATACTAAATTATATATATTAGGGGCCAGGTCTTTAATATTGGACTCCACATAACATTGTGGAGCAATCTTATATCAAAAACTAGGCATGATCCTGTCTTTAAATGCCTACAGGCGCATGAATAAGGGTCTTATGCCCAATTTGTTATTGCGGAGACAGCATCTTTAAGGACACTTTATGTAGACTCCACAATGTCGTGTGCGTCTATTTACATTTACAAACCTCCTAATGAAGGTATATATTTATCAGGGGGGAGGCATTTAACAAATGGACACTGGAACATTATTCGTGGTGACAAAATCTCCAGAATAAGGCGTTTACTTTGGTGGATGCCTTTAAAATCGGATGTTACGCAACATTGTGAAGCGATCACAGATCATAGTTTACTGTACGCTAAGCATCATGAAAGGTGCCGTCTCTGTAATAGGGCGTGGGAGTCCTTTAAACATGGATGCATATTACATGGGGAGTCTACTGGAATGCTAGTTGTTGTTAAAGCTAAAGCTGCTGTCTTCACAATAAGGCTCTTATTGAGGGAAGGCCTTTTAACACATTCACTGCCATTGACAGCTATAGACGTCAAAAAATCATTTGAACTATTTCTATACATATTTTTCCATTTTTGTTAACAACAGTATGAAAACCTAGATTTTTTTGTACATTTAGAACAGATATACAATTTGTGATTAATCGTGAGTTAACTAGTGAAGTCATGCGATTAATTATGATTACAAATTTGAATTGCCTGATGCCCCCAATTTTTTTTTTTAATATATATATTTTTATTTTTAACAATCTTTTTTTTATTTTTTATTAAAGATTATCAAAAATTTGGGGCCTCAGGCGATTACAATTTTTAATCGTAATTAATCGAAGTGGGAAAAAATGTTAAACTAATAGAAATAGTTCAAATTAATTTTTGACGTCTATAGCCGTCAATGGCAGTGAATGAGTTAACATGGAAGCACACAATGGAAAGCAAAGACGTTACATCTATTGGACGCTAATCTACGTCAAAGACACCATCTTTACAATTCATTGTTTATTAGCGGGGAGTCTTTAGATACGAATGGTGGAGAGCTTAAGAGTTCGTCTGTAGACTAAGGATTTTATTAGAGGATAGGCCTTTAAATATGGATGCACACAACAGTGGAAGCCACGTATGGTGATGACATCATCGTCATTATCACTACATTCAAATGAACTTCCTTCGCCAGCACGTCGCATTCCTGTAAGGCTTTTTTTATTATCACCTTGTGTTTGGAGGCGCGGCACAAATTTATAGGAGGCTCCGGCTCGACAGCGACACGATTACACTTTAATTAACAGGAGGTTGTTAATGCTCACTGACATTCACACTTAAAACCCTTGCACCAAGAACAACACTGCCAGATGAAACATCTCTCGAAGCCGCCTCAAATAAATTCAATAATAACCTTTTTAAACACCCAGCACCAGTAAACAAAGAGGTGGAAAAAGAACTGTCGTCAAAGCAAGCTGTCGGATTTCATCTATAGTAGGTGTTTACTTACTCGGCTGGAGAGAAGACCTGGAAACTCAGCTACAAGCAGGACCAGTATGTTTATTGGGGGTGAGGCCTTGAGGCAATTAGCCGCTGCAAGCTGCCATATTTTCTTTAAAGTGCACAATTATTTACTCAACTACAGTGAGGATCAGGTGTCTATGAGGGGGAGGGCATTTAGGTAATTAATTACTATTTAATCTAAATGGTCTATTTGGGGTAAGGTTTTTAGGGAGTTAGCCAAAGCAACCTACAGATTTGCTGTATAATTCCTCCTGACGAAAACCAGTAACAGCACAAACTATATGTCTGATGAATTGTAAAACGGATCCAAATAAAGTCCTGTGCTCACAAAGGCAAGAGAGAAAGGCAGACGAGTTGTGGGCCACTCAATGGAGACTTTCTGCCGCCTCAGAGAAATAAATTAGACTAAAGGGCAGACTTGAAGAATGTATTGAAAAACTAAATGTCCTTTTCACAGTTTAATGCCCAATAGATGATAGCCAAAGGCTAACGCTATACATCGCAGTGACAAGCACTGCTTCTTCATCATAAAGAGCACAGGACTACCTTTAAGGGTCTAAATGCCACACTTGGTCTAGAAAGGTGCCTAGACCAGCTTTTTTTTGTCAGCAAAGGACTTTGAACTGAATGTACAATCTTTTTGTTTGTACACATTTTCAGAGCTGTTACTGGTTTTGGTTGAAAGTTACTTACCTCCTGTCTCCTTTCCAATCCACGTTAACTTTATAGACCATCTTTTTTGTGAACAAATGACTGACTGTCGACTGGATGACTGCAATGAGCTTGTAATCAAAAGGTAGAGTGTTTGAAGTGTTCTTTTGGAACTAGTATTGAGCAGCTTTTTGTGAGCAAAAGACCGTGATTTGGATCTATTGTTGCCAATCTTTGCAAATGCAGTGTGTCATGTTTCTGTTTTAATGTGATAAATTGCTACTTGCTGCTTTATTTCCTGGTCCTGGCAGCTTGATACACACACCAAAATCGGAGTATATTGGTGGCATCAAAAAGCAAGCAGTGCACAGTGTTGTTGGTTTTTTCTGCATTTGTACGTCAGCCAGTGAGACTCAACACAAGCTTGAAGTACCATTGTCGCTGTGCTGCTGACCGTCCATGCCGAAACTGAAGCAAGGTGAGAAAATGTTCCAGGAGATGCTGTGTGAAAGGACGCCGGGTGACATCAGCGCGTTCTCCCGGAACATTCCGCTCCGAGAGTCACACAGGCGGGAAGTGAGCCTCTTAGAGTTGTTGCGGCACAGATTTGCTCGTCTTTTTTTTCGCGGGGGCCCTGGATGCGGGGAAAAGAGGCTTAGCGTCTTGACTCCCGCGACGCCACAATGATGGCCCGATGCCCAACAATGAGTCACGGCGCGGAAAATTGGCGGAACCGAGGCCGTCATTAGCCTGCAAATCCCGTCGGATCGCACGGAACGCCAACAATGGAGGACCGTGTCGGTACATTCATTGAAGGATGCGCCTGTCACGTCCAATGTGTGACTCTTCAGTCACTTGCCGTCATTTTGCAATGGGCTAATGTAACACATTAGCTCGGGTGTTTAAACATTTGAGCATAGCAAAGCTTTGACTGTCAATCAATTCCATGTTGCAGTGACTCACTGTTTTATTTCTACGCATACAACCTCTTCCCTGCTTCGAGAGGAAAATGCAATTGGTAGCTTGCCGGTTAGCACCAAGCAAGTTTGCTACAGACTCCTTTTAGAGCCAAGAGCCAAGTGTAAGCCTGTCTTGTCACTTCAAGTGACTCAAAGTCACAGCATAAAACTTAACAAAATAAAGGCATACAATGTTGTGCAAAAGTGTCACTAACACAATTTTGCAATAATAATAATAATATAATTGAGGGCATTGGGGTCGAGTTCGAGTTGCTTCGGGTTCTAATTAAACAACTTAATTTGAAAAGAAAATGTACTGTTGCTGACTGTCACCAATGCCCAACATGAAACGCCAATGCCACATTGTGGCAGAAACATTACCACAATACAAATCTATGACTCAATGTTTTACACTCCTTTTAACAGTACAGTAATACTGTATACTTTTAATGCATCAAATAACCACGGATTATTATAAAATTACACAATCAATACATTCAATGCTACAACAACGCATGTATGAGGTAAACATATTTGTCAACTTTAATGCAATTTAATCAACTTACCGCGGACATGCCGTTGTGTCAGCCACTTCTGCTTTGCATTAGGCACACTGCACTTTTTGTGTTTATTAGTATTACCAAATAAAAAAAGCCAAATAAAGATTTATTTATCAGTTTCCAACTGAACAAGTTGTTAGTTGATTTACAGAAAATATGTAAGACAAATATTAGCAAAATGTTATTTTTGTTTTATTTTGTGTTCATTACACAGTGACTGACTTGTCTTAGCACTTGTGACAGTTTACAATGTTAAAAAGTGAATCAAAACCTCATTTGTATCCTTTTGTTAGCATCTTCACAGGGTCAGGGAGTATTTATTTTGGCTTAATTATGCACTGATTAACTTGTCTTTGCTTGTTTGACTTGATTCACTTTGTATACAACACAGACGCTCTCAGCTCAAGGTGACTTTTCATTTAAAATGTTTCAGGGAAAAAAGTGTTTGAACAACATTAAGTGAACATCCGGGGTTACTTTAAGCTCTTCTCCCTCGCATCAAACATTGATGAGCTGTTTTTATTTTAATTTCCGCCTGCCGGCGTGTGTCGTGCCGCAATCGGAGCGTCCATGTTTACAAACCGCGAGCTTGTTGGACATACCTGCTTATTAAAACGTGTCTCATTAGATGCACTGAGCAGCTATTTTGCATTCATTGTGTTTTTTTTTCTAAAGCCGCCCTTTGTCCTTATTACCATTCCGACTTGCAAATGGATGAAAAAATATAATAATGGGGGGAGGGGGCGCGGGGTGACATGAATATTCATTTTACAGTCCGCTCGGAAATGCTTGTGGAAATGCGCCAAAGGTGGAATCATGTCGCCGTGACGACCACTGATGAATAATAAACAAAAGCTTGTTTGTTTGCTATAAACACGGCACAACAGCCTTCATTGAATTATTATGTTTTATACATATTTACAAAATACAGCAGGACCTTCCAGTTTCCCCTCATGGTCAAAGTGTGGCCATAATAAATTTGTACTAACTGCACAGGTGATGTTTACTGACCTGAATGCACTGCAGCAGTCGCAGAAGATTCAACTCTTCGTTGACAAAAAGCTGCTTCTATCAAGGCAACGGGAATTGGAACAAAAACAAGAGTAGCTAGCAACCTAACACATTAAAAGCACTAACAGTGCGGACTACAGTACATCCCTTAAGATTAATTGGACCTAAAACAAAGTCTTTGGTTCACAAAAAAGCTGCTTTGTTCTATTGACGTGGCAAAAAAAAAAGGGAATAAAATGAGGTAAAAACCTATCAAAGTAAAAGAAGTAAAAGCACAAACTACATCTCCAAGTCTACATTGTGTGAAAATACACCCAAATCAAAGTTGTTGTTTTTTTTTTATCACAAAATGCTGGCCCTGTCAAGTCAATGACAACAAAAACACAAGAGGCAGTTTATCAAACTAAAAACCAGCAACAGTACAAATTTGATCACCAAAGATACAATCTGTAAATTAGATCCAAAACCAGTCCTTTGTTCACAAAAAGCAATCTCTATTAAACCAGTGCATAGAGGTGAAGAACGTCAAAACGTATTAAATTAAAACCATCAAAAGCAGAAACTACATCTCCAAAAGGACCATTTGTGAAAATACATCTAAAACAAAAAAAATTGCTCACAAAAAGCTGGTCCTGTCAAGCCAACAAAAAAGAGAGAAAATAAACAGGAGTAGCAACCTATCAAATTACAACACACACATCATCTCCAAAGATACGAGTTGTAAAGGATTCCAAACCAAAAAGTCCTTTGTTCACAAAAAGCTGGTATGATCCATCAGGCTAACAAAAACAGGAATAAAATGAGGTAAAAACCTGTCAAGGAATTCAAAGCACAAAATACATCTCCAAGTTTGAAAATACAACCAAATCAGTCTTTTTTTACTCACAAAAAATTGGTCCTGTCAAGTTAGATAACAACATTTTAAGTAGCAACTTATCAAACAAAAAAATCAGCACCACCACAGATCTCATCTTCAAAGGTATGTTCACAAAAAGTTGTCTGTATAAACCCAGTGAAAGAGCAGAAAAATTGAAAGCCTATCAAATAAAAAACATAAAAAGCGTAAAACACATCCTCAAATGCACCATTTGGGAAAATGCATCCAAATCAAAGTTTTTTTTGCTGACAAAATGCTGGTCCTGTCAAGACAACAAAATTGAGAACAAAAACAGGAGTAGCAACCTATCAAACTAGAATGACGAACAGCACACGCATTAACTCCAAAGGTACGAGTTGTAAATGATTCCAAACTGAAGTCATTTGTTCACAAAATTCATCCCCCCAAAAATAATGTTAACAAAAGGTTGATCCTGTCAAGCCAATGTGAATGTGAACAAAAACAGAAAGTCACAAACTTTCAATTAAAACAACAGCAAAAATGGCCTCTCCTAAGATTTGAAAAACAAAATCCAAATCAAACTCATTTGCTCTCAAAAAAGCAGGAACGAGCAAAAAAAGACACATTTCAAGATTTACAAAAATAAATCCAGATCAGAGTCGTTTGTTCACAAAGATATGCTCAATAGCGGCTCAAGCTGAGAATCTTTCCAAACCATGTCATGGAAAAAAACACACAAAAAACCACTACCTTTTAGATGAACCTTTTGCTGACAAAAAGCTGGTCCTCTCAAGCCAACGGGACGAGAACAGAACAATTCACAAATGTCTTTTCTTGCCTCTCCCGGAAAGAAAGAACGGCTGTAACTGGGCCCAAATGAAGACTTTTTGTTAGTTTCCTGCACGTCTGCAGTAGATAGAGATGGAGAGATGGTCGAAATAGAAAAAAAGAAAAGAAATGAAGAACGAAAGGTAGCGCTCGTCTATCTTGTAAGAATCCAGTAAAAGCCGGTGTGCATTATTAATGGCAGCAGAGTGGAGGAGAGGTGCACGCTTTCCAAATCCTCAGGCAATCACAATGGACAGCGCAGCAAAAACACACACTCAACAATACACTCAAGTATACACCATGAACAACACACCAAAGCGCACGCAGGAGCTCTTTGCCTTTGTGCACCGGATACTCCAGTATGGGGGAGCACCAGGTTTCGTCCATTTGGTTAATTTTCAACCACATCAAGTTTATCCAACAATCAAACAGATTTGATATTTTTGGCGAAAAAATATTTCAAAAATGTCCTTGAGGCAAGACCATTAAGACTGTTTAGAGAACCTTTAGGAAACGTAGCAACCTTGAATGAACCCTGACGTGAAATAACATTAGCTAGCGCCGCAAACATTCATCCCTCAGTGGGATATGGGTTAAGATTAGTGGTGCAACGGATCATCACAGGTCTGTGATGGGTTCGGATCAGGCAGACAAAAAAACAAAACAAAGTGCGCATTCACAGTCCGTACCATTCTGACATGTCAAGAAAGCTGAAACATACTCAACGTAGCACGCTTAGCCTAACTTCCAAATAAAGTTGACCAAATACAGTAACACATTGACGGCAATGTTGCGCGATGGCTAGCTTGACTTCCCTTTTAGACGTTTCGTTGTCGTAGTTGATGGACATTGGAGTTGCGACCAACCTCAACGCAACGCTATCCTCAAGTCATATTCAATCGCTAATTTAGGACGCTAATTAATGACGCCGTCATTGTACGATACGACATAAGTCTCCAACGTAAGTGGCTAGCGGCTAGCTGTTAGCATGACCAACGAGTGTCTGCTTGCCGGCTGGGGTAAGTTTGACAGCTGGTACCTGGCTTACTTGAATTATTTTTCAATATTCTCAACCAAGGCTACTTTGTAATTCACTCTCCATGTTTAAAGGAAGGGAATGTGCCTTAAATTGCACGTTGAGGTCTTTTCATTATTAAAAAACAAAAATGTATGAAAATTAAAATGTGTTTTATAAAACTTTTTCATCCGAAGAACAATACGAACCGTGACTTTTGTGACCACTATTTCAATATTCATACAAATACTTTGCTAACCTGTCAGATTTTCAGTCTCGCAAGAAAGCCATTGCGGGCAGCCGTGGCCAACTTTTGACAAGAAAGCGCAAAAGAGAAACATTAGCTTCCCGCGCTAGCCGCCTGGATCTGCTTGTCATGAGTGATCTGTAGTGCGCGAACACGCTTTTTAAAACCTCACTTTGGATTCACCGCGGCTGACATTTACAGACATTCAACAACGCGGCCTTCGGGGTTACGATCCAAACATAAAGGTCTCGCGGTGGACTCCCGCAAGCCGCGTCGCAAGCTGTGAAGGCTATTTTGTACAATGTTTGCTATTTATTTGTGTGGCAGAAGGAAGAGAGGCGCTCTTAAAGGTGAACACGTGAAAAGGTCGCATGGTACAAAGTATTCGTCGTGTTTTGTCAGCCGCCTGCTGTTGCTCAAACTGCAATCATCACGCCCACACCCCCTGCCGTCACTTTGTTTTGATTCAAAGTCATGTAGCCTCCAGCATGCCAGATAAATAGGGCATGATGCTATAAAAGTACATGACATTTAAGTGGTAATTTAGGTACCGTCATTTTAAGTATTAGTGAATTGAACACATCGTAAATGGAGTATTAGTTATGGAAATTGAAGTGAATCGCATTGTAATTCAAGTTAATGGTATCGTAATTGGAGTGAGTCACATTGTCAAGTGAATCGTGCCATATTAGCAGTAAATTATACCGCAATTCAATTCTATGACTTAATAACAATTCACTCCAATTACGCTACCGTTCAGAATAATTACGATTTGGTTTAACAGAATTTTGAATGTATTCACTCCAATTACAATACAATGATTCAGTCCAATCGTGATGTGATATGACTCTTTCCAACTACGGTACGATTCATTCCAATTGCGACATGATTCATTCTAAAAACAATTTGATTGAATTGACTTCAATTCTGATGCATTTCGATTCACACTGGACTCATGGGTCTAATCTGTATATAATTGATGCCCAGTGAAATAAATGGTTGGGGGAATGGTCAAAAAAAAAAAAAAACATTACATGTGCGTTTTCCACGAAAAATGTCGGGAAAATTGCGGGGAATCCCAAAACAAAAATTTCAGAAATCTGCAAATAAACGTGTGCCAAATTGCGGGGATGCAGTATGCGGGGATCCACTGAACTCCGATTTTGATACGATATGACTGATTCCAACTACATCACGATTCGTTCAAGTAATGATGTAATTCGCTCAAAAAGCAATTTGATTCACTTCGATTGAGACAAGTTAGGATTATCTTCCAATTATGATGATTCATTCCAACTGCAATATGATTCACTCCAAATACGATATAATATGATTTAATCAACTGGACTATTTTTTGATGATTTTTTTATCAATTTATGTTACGAAACAATTCACTCAACTTGTGATACAATTCTCTTCCATAACAACATTTACCCCAATTAAGCCAAATTTCACTTCTATTATGGTATCATTCGAACTACAGCGTTTCACTTGTGATTCAATACGATGTAACGATAACGGCAGTATCGTCATATCGCAATATTAAAACTGCCACAATATATTGTCGTCGTCATGTCACGATATTAAAAGCAGCACATCTGTTAAAAAAGTCGGGTTGATTTCCATTTGTGCAGTTCTAGCACCCTCTGGTGGCTAGTTTAAAAAACAGTTTAATTTTCACAAGGCATCTTTTGGCCCTTCTATGTTTAAAATCCACGCTAATGGTCAGATGAAGGGGAACGTAATATGTCAATATGTGTAGGAAATCAATGTGTGCCTCAATATAAATATTTAATTTATATATTTTTTATATATAATATTTATATAACATTTTTCATTGCTGTAATGTACAAAAGCAAAATATTGTGTGTGGGTTTTTTTTACAATATTGTGACCTTTTTTTGTATCGCCAACCTCCCCACAATATTGTGATAATTATGTATTGTTTGGATATCGTTACATCCCTAATCACAATGTGATTTGCTCTCCTGGTCCAGAATTGCTGTAGTTGTCCCTCATATTGTCTGGTAAGTGGCCAGATCAATTGAAAGTGAAATATCCAGACACAAAACTCGATTGGTGTCAGTCAAACTTTTAATCTAAGAAAGCGTCAGTGGAGACTTGAAGAGCTTTGCAATGGAGTAAACCTCCCAGGAATTCTCGAGTCGGCGGCTTTGTCTTTGGCGTCGTCTCCGTGTCGCCGTGTTGTGGATGACTCGCTGTGCCCGCGGGGAAAGCTGAGAGGCCCGAGACATGTCCTGACGGATCAACAGGATTTGATGTCTGGCCGGCGGAAGATTGTCAGCTCCAATTCCTCCGGGGAATTACGAGCGCGACAAGACACGGAGCGTCGGACTGAGCCCGGAACTGACTTCTTCACGGGGGAAAAAACTGACGGGATGGAAATGTCACAGTCTTGATGTGAAAGCGGGATAATTGTACTGTGAGCGTATGAGAGCACCGTATGTCGCCGTACCGTGCGTGCCAATTATGATGCAATATGGTATCATTGGCTGCAATTATGATCAAATTCACTCCAATTACATACAACTCACTTCAGTTACTGCTGAATCCAACTGCGATAAGATTCACTCTAATTATGATGCATTCATTTTAATTTTCATACGTTTCACATCAATTATGATACGATTCAATTCAGTTATGACGCAATATTTGAGTCCCCTAAAGTACAATAAATTCACTCCAATTGAATCTGATTGACTCCAGTTATGATCTGACTGACTCAAATTAGGCTCTGAATCAATTTAGATACGAGTCGATTGACTACAATGACTATCCGATTCACTTCAAGAATAACGCGATACAAAATGATTCACTTAGGTTACGATACCATTCATTTACATTTGAATGCAACTGGATATGATTATTTAAGCTCACTCTCAGCATGATGCAGCGCATTAAGATTCACTTCCGTTTTGATATGATTCACTTAAATGATGATGCGATATACATATGAACGGAATCAATACATGCAAAATATCAACGGAATCACCCCAATTACAATGCAATTCCCTTCACTTACAACATAATGGACTTCAAATATGAAACAATATACGTCCTTTATAAATCAATACAATTCATATCAAATATAGCACGATTCAATCTAATTATGCTACAATACAACTTATCCCGATTACGATACAATAGACTGAAATTATGATTCACTTTTATGATACAATAAAATTCACTTCAATTACAATGAGATTCATGTACGATACGATACACTTCCATTACGACTCAAATATGATCTAATTCAATTACCTATGCAACTGAAACGTATTGCACCATTTTTGGATTGAATCATATTGTACATTGGAATAAATGGCACGCAATCATAACTGTAATGAATTCTATCGTTATTTTTATTAATTTTTTTCTGAAAGAGAGCTCAGTATTGTTCATTTGGTAATTTTACCGATTCGACATGTCATCATCATTGCTCTCTTTTTTTCTTCTTTTCTTTTGTATGTGCGTGAGTATGTGCATGTGCATGTGCGTGTGTACGTGTGTGTGCATGTGTGCGTGCGTGTGAGTGTGTACTCATTCATTCACCTAAAACCTCTTAAAAATCCCATACCGTTCCCCCTAAACCGAATACTTCAGAATTCAGCTCGAGTCGTGAGGTTGTCAGGAGACCCAAGGAAGGATCAAAGCAAACAAAGGAAAGTGAAATCCAGCACCAACCAGACATTACCTACTACCCTTCGGGTTACCAACCAGAGTCTTTCACCAACCCCAGAAACATCAACATCATTTTACCGTTATTTTTGATTAAGTATGGTGAATGGTAGCAGTATGTGACACATCATCCTTAGCGATGTTGATGCACATCCCTAATACTAGTAAAAATCGGTCCGGGTTCAGACAGCGTGAAGACGAATAGACGTGAGGTTGATCCGAGTTGAAGAGGACACGGACGATGACGGTGTCATTCCGAGCGAGGGGGACGACGCCGTGTCCAAAGGTTTGATAGGGCGCCGAGAGCACAGTGTTGACGTCGTGGTGTGAGGTCTGCTCGGACAGATGGCGACCGCTAATGAGAGTGTGGCGGCGAGGCAGGAGGACGGGGGGGAGGGGGGAGCGGAAGGGGGTGCTGCTGCTCACCACTTTTACACCACAACAACCTCATCAACAACAGGGAGCAATTATGAGAACATAAATGGTTAAAATAGGGGAAAAGGACAAAAGGGGACTCGTTTTGGCAAAAATATATACACGTCATGCATTATTCCAGTGACATGCTTGAACTGAAGAGCGATATTCAATTTGTAGTGATCATGCGCACCGGCGCACCACTTATGTGCACCCCTGGTTGTATCATAATTATCTGATCTTTGTGTGAAATTATAAACACAAAACTTGCTTTTAGCTGGGCGTCTGCGAGAAAGGCAAAGTCGGAGACAAGCTGTACATTTTATCGCGCGGAGATGCGATTAAATCCACAATCAATTAACAGATTCTTAACGAGCGATTTCAGGCCAAAATGTCAGCGATTAGACAAAGTGCGAACGGTCCCTTAGGCTGAAAGGTAGAGCAAGCAACTCCTTCTGCACCGTGAGAGACGGGATGAATATTTCGGTATTCTTCTCCCGCCTGGTGCTCCTTGACCTTGTCATCATTAGTGGCTTGACACGAATGCATAATTAATGAGAAACAAATGAGTTTATGCTAATGCAGCGGGTGGAGGTGCAGACCTTTGTGGTCCAGGTTCAGACGGCAGGGACATGTACTGACGGACTGGGCCACTGCAAGTGTGGAACGATTGGCCACTGCCGCCCGTCAAATCCGAATATGAACTCATTTGCTCCCAAAAACGTATAAACACATTCTATTTTAAATATTGCCGTGGTCCCATAAACGTATGTATACGATTTTTTTTTTTGTTTTATGTTTTTTTTTTCAATGCTAGAGTATACAGAAGGCTTTGATGCAGCATCTGACCCGAAGAGGGCGTTTAAAGCAATGGTAGTTATTACAAAAGACAGCCAGCAGGTGGCAGCAGAGTATAAGAGTTCAACCAGGGCCATGTTGCAAAAAGCTCTTTTCCCCACAGATTTGTGAATAATGATAAAAACTTAGCTATGTTCTAATGCTAATTGCTGCAAAACGGAAACAGATAGAAATATATATATTTTTCCTGATGAAAGAAGAGACTCTAATCTCGTTTTTATGGCAATAGAACACAATATTCTGTGGGCTTGCAAAATCTGTCAAAATCCAGTAAAACAGCCGGGAGCAAAGGGGGTTGCTTCATTGAAAATGGCTGGCAGTGATTGAGTTAAAAGGAGACTGAACAGGAGTTGGGGGGTTTTCTTTGAAGAACTTGTTTTGGCAACTTGGGTTGGCGAATGATCGAAATCGATAGGATTCTCACTCAGGCATCGACAAGAACATTTTTTGTTCTGCCACATCCATCTTGGCTTGAACAATTTTCAAAATCAATAAGATTCTTGCTCAGGCATCAACACTTGTGTGTGCCACATCTGTCATGCATTCGAGAATGTTTACAATCAATAGAAATTAAATAGGTTGCGCCTCATCCTGCCACTTTTTGCACTTAAGTGAAATGACGGCGCTATTTTACTTTCCATGTTCTATCTTTGATTTTGTCCTAAAGAAATGACTTGCCATAAAAACATTATTGCTGTGTCACATCCATTTTGTATTGCAGAACGTCTCAAGGACCCATACCCAAAATTGAACAGCAAGTAATTGAACAAGAAGTTGGCCATTTTGATTCGGAGCAGCCATTTCAGGCTCATTTCACTCATTTGTGCCCCCATAAAAGAAAAGCCTTACCGAAACCAGTTTCTGCGATCAATGCCAAATTGGATGACCGTCTTTCATAAGAGGACACATGAAAAGTCTCAAGGGCCCTTGCCCTAAATTGAACAGGAAATTGGCCATTTTGGTATGAAGTAACCATTGTGACTGAATTTGCATATAAACCTCATCACCAATTGTTACAAAATTGGGCAGAAATGTCAGTTATAACGAGATGCACAAACAAGTGTCAAAATGTTCTAAATTGAACAGCCATTTTGGGTTGAACCACCACTATCTGGCCGAATTTGCTCTCTGCCATGTGGAAAGTTTAAAAAAAAAATGTAATCCCAAACACCAGTTTCACCAATAGGCATTAAATTGGGCAGGCAAGTCTATCATAACAGGATGTATTAACAAAAAAAAAGTCTCTAAGACCCATTCCCTAAATTGAACAGGAAGTCAGTAATTTTGATTTGGAGTACCGCTTTTGGCAACATTTGCTCAGTGCCACTTAGAAAGTTAAAAAAAAATTAATCCCTGACACCCGTTTCACCACTTGACACTAAATTGGGCTGGCGTGTTTTAACACAAAATGTCTCAAAGACACATGCCTTAAATTGAACAGGAAGTCGACCATTTTAGTCTGAAGCAGCCATTTTGGCTGAATTTGTCATTGGTGCCCTGGAAAGTTTTAAAAATCCTCAAACGGGATTCACCAATTGGTCTAGATCAAAAAGTGTCTAGAATCCTTGAACTAAATTGAACAAAAAGTCAGCCATTATGTTTTGAAGTGGCCATTTTGATTTTACCTTGACAAATTCCTACAAGAGAAATCAGCCAAAAGAGCCCCAATTGGAATTAGGAACCCACGACAGCAAAATTGTGAAGCTATTTTGCATATTGTATTTAATTTAGGCGGATTATGGTGTCAAAGTTGGACGATGATCGATTCTTGAATCTTGCCAAAGAAATTCCAAAGCTTTGTAGGAATTTGTATTCCGTTTCCTCCTTCCCACCGTTTCCGACGACAGCTGACAAGCGGCAATGACATTTTTAGTCATTAACGGCGTGCGCTCACAGGAAATGAGCGCCGGAATGTCAATATCCCGCAGTGACAGCGACTCCGCAGCGTGCCTCGCTATTGATCCGTCGTTATTATCTTTAAGAATTTCAGCGCGGATCAAAATGGTGTGTGTCTTTATGTCAACGCTCAGAGTTAAGGAGGTGCTAAAGGACCAAGACGGCAGTGGGGCTACATGTGCGGATTGGGATTAGCACAATATCAGGTACACCGGATACACTGTCTGATCAGATCCTATAAATCAGTGGTTCTCAAAATAGGGTTCCCAAACCTCAAGTGGTACACAAGCTGTAGCTTTGGGGTTTGTCAAATAATTTGCAATCAATATTTTTGTCGCATCTTTCTATCTATACAGTACATAACAGTGATAAAATGAAACGATCCTGGTGCAAACAGCCATCGTCCTTCCCAACCCACTCATTCTCCGGCGTCGGTACCTCTGACACAGAATGGTGAAAGGGGAAAATGATGACGGACAGAGTGAAAGGGGCTCTTATGACTAATGTAATCATAACACTTAGTGATATCCATCCAAAGCCTTCACAAGCTACTTTTATCTGCAAAGCTGGAGGGCAGACAGCGCCATTTGCGATAGAATCTATTCCCCATCCCGCGAAAAGGTAATGGAGTCTCCGCTGATAAATGTGCCAGGTACCCCGTGAGTTCCGCGAGGTATGCGATTGGCCGTCGATTGTCACTCACCAGTCACGTGACAAACGAGCCGCCGGCCATCAATCATGGCGCGACTTCATTTTGCCATGTAATTGCAGTGACTAATTGCGTTCCGATGGCAGTTGTTACTAGATTGACTGAGTTAGAAATACGGGCTCGGGTCCATTAGTGATATCGAGATTGCCATAGAAACGAGCACCTGGGCAGAAAATCAGCGCCATTTGACAACAGCACGCCTCATCCATCAAAAACCTTCAAAACCAAGAGGTTCTTGTTCTAACGTTAATACAGACATTTTGGTTCTTGCGTCACAATCAACTTGAGTTTGGTACTGTTCATAGTCAAAAGCATTCTTAACTCGTTCACTGCCATAGACGGCTATAGACGTCAAAAATTCATTTGAACAATTTCTATTAAACATTTTTTTCCACTTTTGTTAACAACAGTATGAAAACCTAGAATTTTTTTATTGTACATTTAGAACAGATAAAAAATGTTTGATTAATCGTGAGTTAACTAGTGAAGTCATGTGATTCATTACGATAAAAATAAATTATCGCCTGACGCCCCTAATTTTTAATAATCTTTTCTCTTTTTTTTTTCTTTTTTTTATTGCAATAAATTGACTTCAATAGTTAACTCACTATTAATCACAAATTTTATATCTGTTCTAAATGTACAATAATTGTTTTCTAGGTTTTCATACTGTTGTTAACAAAAGTGGATTATTTTTTTTTTAACTAATAGAAATAGTTCAAATGAATTTATGACGTCTATAGCCGTCAATGGCAGTCACCCACACATCACAAAGTTGGGTGGACATGACAATTAAAGGCGTCTTTTTATATGTCCCAGCCCTACTATATAAAAGGTGTCTTTTATTAATAATGCCTTACATTACTGTATTACTTTGGACTGAAGTCATCTGGCATTGCTTCAGCCGAGCTAAGCTCATAAGCTGCTAAAATGGCTGCACACATTTCCAACTTTTTATTGGGCAGAAGACATCCATTACGGTGAGGCTAGGGGCTCCTCCAGGACCTAACGTTTGTCGTGGTGTAGCCACTAAATAATTATTGGTTTAGCAAAAGGTTAATTGCCGGACGGAAAGCATGCTATTGTGATTTAATTGCGCCGTTAAACGTCTGGGTTGTGAAGTAGGCGTCGGTAATTTGCTCATTTTGGCACGGTGTAAATGAAAATGAAAAACGCTTTGGATCCCCCGATGAGCGCTCAAAGTTTGCAAAGCGTTGCAAACACTTGCTGCTGATAGATAACGTCTCATCGGATTTTTGGTAACGTAGTGTCGGTAGGAATGTTTCTCATGAAGTAGGCACACGTGCCGTTTATGTCTGAAGACACCATTTTGAAGGGATTTCTTGGGATACTGGCCCCCCCTGGGATTCTTTTGCCGTTTCACTTCCACATGAAAATTGGTAGGCATGTCTATCATAAGCAGACCCACAAAAAGTCTCAATTAGCTATGCATGCCCAAAAAGTTAGTTATCTGTCATTTTACTTTGAAGCTGCAATTTTAGGTTTATTTCTAGGGATCCGTGCCACCTGGAATACGTATGAAAATCCAGCTCCTTTAAATCTCAAATTTGATCGGCATGTCTATTTTGAGCAGACCCACAAAAAGTCTCAAGTAGCCATAGCCAAAAAGGTACAGAAATCTGTTATTTTGCTTTGAAGCTGCCATTTTAGGTTTAATTCTTGGGATACTGGCCCCCCCGGAATTCTTTTGAAAAGCTATCCCCTGAAGTCAGTTTCACTTAGCAACATAAAATTTGGTAGATATGTTTGTCATTATTAGACCAACAAAAATGTCTCAAGCATATCTGACCAAAAGTTTATACTGATGTCTTTCGTATATTTTTTTTAAATATCTGCCATTGTAGGCTCATTTCAGGGATCTTTGCCCCCTGGAATTCTTTTTAAAACCCAGCTCCTCTCTGGCAATTTCATTTAGCAACATGAAATTTGGTAGTCATGTCTATCATGAGTAGACCCACAAAAAAAAAAATCTCAAGAAGCCATGTCCGAAAAGCCTATTTTGGTTTCAAGGGTCATATCAAGGGATAACTTGAGCCTTGGCACGCTGCTCTTGAGATTTTGTCCAATGACAAATTTCAACCACGTGTAAGAGACAGACAATGTTAAGCTGTGTGAAGCATTTGAGTTTTCATCATTATGTGTGAAACATTTGGTGGTAATCTCTTGCAATTGGTTCAGCAGCGCACCCCAGAATTTGGGAAATTGCAGTTCCCAGAGCCAGTTTCACAAAATAAAACTTCTCAAACCTGATAAGCATGTTTATTATGAGTAGACCCACGGGCAAGTTTCTTAAAGGTCTGCCCAAAAGGTTATTACTACTCGTGAAAGGTAGTAAAAAAAAGTAATCTGCTTCATCGACACCAAGCGAGTGAATTGGCGTCGTTTTGACCTTGGAGGCGTGGCAGAAGGTATGCGTAAACAACAGCGTAATTACCTTGCTCTTGATGGACGGAGCTGCCAGCTGGATGTTTGATAAACCGTAATGAGACATCCCTGCATTCATTTCACGCAGTTTTACTCGGAAATGAGCCGATAGCGGCGGCGCTAATAATTTATACAGCTTCCATTAGGCTGTTCTTCTGACAAGACGCTCCTTGGAACGCTCCCTAGACAGTCTGTTTCTCACTTAGTTATCTTTTGCAACTCAATGTTGAAACTGTTTATTCCCCCCTGCTCACGACTAATAGTGAAATCGCAGGTAGAAGAGCCAAATTATGACGACTCGAAACAGCCAATCTATATTGAAAAATGGTTGCCTATGGAGATCAATGGTTCTTATTTACCTCTCTTTTACCTACGGTATTTACTCCCCTCTGATGCATTTGTTTTAGAGGAGCCTGAGGGACGGTGAAGCCGACAATGAGCGACGTGGCTTATAAGTGGATCTTCACACGCTTTTGCTCTAGCTATATTATAATAATCCAAAAAGAGGAAAATGGCAAAAAAAGAACGGAGAGAATATCAATATTTGAGATGCTCAATAATGGTTCCAATCATTTACCACACATTCAGTAAAGTACACTCAGCATGCTTTGCTTGTTATCCACAGGTACATACACATATATACTGTATATGGAATTCTTAATATAGTTAAGGATTATAGATATAGTGTGATTCAACATGGCCATTTTGATTGGCCTTTACATCTGTGACGATGCGACACTGTTCAACTGTGATTCCATTTTAAAATTGTGTCAAAATTTGTAGTAAACAGTTGGCCACTCATGAAAGCTAGTGGCAGAACCACTGACACAGCAAAAGTTTTAGCTAATGTTAGCATCAAATGCTACACATTTTTTTTAGGTTTAGCCATACGGGATGGGCATAGCACGCTTGGAACCCTGTTACGAGGTAGCGAATTAGCCATTAAAAACAAATCAGAATTTTCCCAATTCGAGTCAGAACGTGCATATTGTCGTCAGAGAGGATTTTTTGGATGGCATGTCCCGTTCCCTATGTTAGCATGAAAGCTACGTACGTGTTGCATTTGAGCAGGCGCCCGGAAATAGTTATGGCAATATTTGGCTGGCTAACACCTCGCTGCTGGTTGGATACCGCCATACTAGCAACAAACGAAAGGGAATTTGCAAACTTGGATGTCAGAACTGAGAGATGAGCTAGCTTTGCGCTTGCTAGGATGAAGCTAGAACGTAAAGTGATTTCTAAATGGGATCAAAGAGAAATAGCATCTTTTCTTCAGCTGTTAGCGGAATCCTTGTCAAAGCAAGTTATTGTAGAAAAGTTAACGCACCGGTGTAGGCTACACTCTGATGTATTTAAATGAGATAAGTAAAATTCATCATTTTAATTATCCTTAAATGTTTCTGGTTTTTAGATCTTTAAAAAAAGCCGTAACTTATTTAGCAAGGACAGCGTGCCTCATGCTTTGACGAGTGCAGGTTTCTCATCTCTATGGTTACCACCGTAGTATCCACAGTGGGACTCAAACTCGAGCCCCGCTGGGCCGGAGCTGGCTGCCTTCCGACGTTCCGCTTTCATCCGAAAAGCTTCATAACCCAGCGGGAGGGTCGCAGAGGTGCTCCTGCTGTTGTCTTTCCACCGCAAGTGGTGAGATTCTTGTTATTCGTTGCTGTAGCTGTGACAGTTAAATCCAGTTTTCCTGTGCATTTTTTTTTTCATGGATGAGAAAGTTGATCAAGTTGACTAGAGATCCTCTTTTTGAGCATTCAAAACAAATCATGGTTTGGCTCATTTTCGGTACATTGTAAGGGATCAACATTTACTGACATTTAGAGAGAAACGTGAGCAGACTTTCAAATAAACTAAATAAAATGCAATAATACAAATGTAATCATGTATGACAATAGCTGGACGCCACCTTTTGTTTTCACTTTGCGATCCTGCCGTTGCTTGTTGCAGTTGAAAAAAACAAAACAGGACATTATAGTACGGTAAATAGTAGAATAGTCAAATGACAATAGCTTAAAAAAAAAAATCAGGAAAGTTCAATCAAAAGTTGGATACTACCCGAGTATGATTTGTGGGTCGCCTTCAGCTCCTTTTACACAGACCAGCAATATTTAATTGATTTTTTGTAATCTTGAAATTGTGATTTTCTGGAAGTTCAAGTCCAAGAATGGCCAGTGGAACAGGAATAAAAACCCACTATTTCCTGCAGTGTGGGTTTATGTGGTTGATGGCTGACAGCAGGCTGCCTTTAGCGCAAATGCTAATGTTGTTACGTGCATCTCGGCGTGTGATCACAGCTTGTTGCGCTGGCGGTGTCGTCGAGGATGAAAGCGGTTTCGTCGCCGCGCACCCGCGCCGCCGTGAACGGGCTCGAGGTTGAGAGCCGGGATCAAAGGCGAGATAATCGACTGCAACGTTCCGCGCAAAAACCAGCACCCCCCCCCTCTGGGACGCAGAATTTCCATTAAGTGCAAACTTCCGCTTTTTGCCACGGGGTGGGGGTTGGCGGTGCCGAGCGATCGGAAAACGGCTGCCAGACTCTTGACCTCCCGGCGCGTTGCGGGCGGCTTGCCATTGCCTCCGACTGACTGTGACTGGTGATGCTGCGGGGCATTAATTGCAAGGTGGTTGACAACCTCTGAGCACCAGTAGAAGAAGAAGAAGATGTGTTTGCTGGTTGGAATAGTGTTAAGATTTTGGTTAGTGGGTTAGGGTAACGTTTGAGAATAGGCTTAATGGGTCAGGAGTTTTGGTTGTTTTTATTTTCAAAAAGTCAAGGTAACAGATTCAATTCAACATGTTTAGTTTAGCGTAGGACGGTGTATGAGGGAGGTGGTTTGTAGGTTAGTGGTTGGTTTGTGTTGGTGTTAAGATACCGGAATACATTGGTGTTTGGGGTTGTATGTTTGGGTTAGTTGGTTGGATTAGGATTAGGATTAGTGAGGGTTGTAGTTAGGGTTAATATGTTACGGTCGAAAAAAGGTTGGGATTTTTAGTTACTTTTTATTTAGTTTTGACTTTTTAAAAATTAAATTAGTTTTAGCTAGTTTTAGTTAAGCTTGAGTTTTTTTTTTAATACAAATACATAGCGTATTTGTTGAGTTATAAGATAAAAAAAAAAGGTTACCAAGTATTATGTAAAAAATGTATGTGCAGTAAACTACAATTCCCAAATGACTGTCCTTCCTTCTTCTGTATGGAGGTGCAGCAATACCAAAAATAAGTAGGGTTAAACATTCGCATTACCTTTAGGGTTAAGAGCAGCATTTGCGATGACAACACCCCCCCCCCCCAAAAAAAACCACAAACAAAACAAAAACAACAACAACAACAACACTTTGGTATGGATTGTCAACAAAGTTGGGTTAGGAAAATCTGCACCCGATTTTAAAAGACTCTCACAAAAGGTTTTTGCTTTTCATGATGGAGTTTGTTAGAAAACCAACGCAAAAAAAGAATGCATCAACATTCCCAATTAAATACAATGCTGTCCTGTCGGACCTAGTACCAGGTCTTTCGGATTCAACAGCTTTGAAGGGTTTCTTTCGTTACCCTGTTGTTTTGTTTCATAACAACCTGAGGATTTGCACTGGTAATGAAATGTTTAGACAACCCGGGAAATACATCATAGATGTGGATTGATAGTTAAAGTGGATCAACCACCTGCGAAACAGTTAATACGCGCATGTCTTCCGGTGAGCCGCCTGTTTACAAGAATCCCATTAGGCCCCGGCGAGGCTGGTCATCTTAACGCCGCCCCGGAGCTGCTCGTCTCGCATCCAATCTGCAATGGATCGCCGTTCTGTGAGAGTAATGAGAAGCCGTTTCTGCCACGGAGATTTCCTCAAAGACAGGCGGATTAGGGATTCACAGGAGCTTGTGCCAGATCGCAACCTCCCCTCAGCCTACCACCCTTCACTTCTCCACCAATCAATTCTAATTTCGCCTTCCGCGTCAATATCCCGCACACGACTCCCCCCCCGTCTTTCTCCTTTCCCACCAACCTTTTTAAACTCTGGGATGGGTTGATCTCACATTCTTGTGCTGATCCGCGGAGAAGCAACCCAAGCTGCGGCCTGATTGCTCCCAGAGTATAGAACTATAGCTATAGAACTCAGCTCCTCACAATTTTTTCAGGAGAACCAGTACAACAGTTTGGATTCTTGTGCTGTTTTCATAATGCCACAAGATGGCGCCCAATCGCACTGCTCCTAAAGTGTCATGTTAGCTAAGGAGTAGCTAGCATTAGCGACTGACTGATAGGTAGCCAGCTTGACACTGAACAGCAGTTCAGCTTCAAGAAAACAAGTGAGTCGTGATTGGTCGTTATCTGAGCAACTGTGATGTCATCTTCAGTCGGCAGCAAGTGGCAAAATGGCCGCCCCATGAGATGGATTTGAAAGAATGTGTTTAGACTAGTATTTATTGTCAAGAAAACTTTTGGGGTGACTTCCCCCTTAAAATGTCAAAGATCATAAAGAAAGTGATTGTATTTTTACTTCCAAAAATAAACTGTCAAAGAATAATCAGCATAGCATCAACACTTCTGCATCAATGATGTACACGATAAAAAAGCCTGTTACATAAAAGCAAGCATAAAAACCCCTTCACATGAGGCTTATTAGCTAGCTGGGGGTTCACTGCATATCTGTATTCACAACGTCACTGTATGGCCACGTTATATACTGTAAATACAATCTGATCTTCATAATATGTGTCGATTTTCAATTGCATTTTCATAGCAAATACAATCTGACACTCAGCGCCACGTGATCCGCATGGCCGCTGAAAAGGGGAAAGCGGCGGCGATTAGCCGCATTGTGCTAAACTCCTCCACGCAGAGCATCTGATCGGAAGCGGCGCGCGCTCGGCTCAGAGGTGATCCACGAAAGCCCGGCATGTAATTATGAACCCGCGCCAGGCAATTTTCTAGTTGCCGACTCCGAAACTGCAGCGGGGAAATGACACAAAAGCGTCAGAGCACAATTCTGTAATGACGGGAGTCATGCCGCTCCGCGCGTGAGTCGTAATGCGCCTTAATGCGCCATTTTACCCCTCAAAACACGCTGCTAATGGACTGACACTGACTTAGAGAAGAAGATGGATGGCTTGTACGTTGGCTGATGATGATGACTGTGTTTATGGTATTTTGTGATTCCACGCATCGATGCAGCAAATTATGACACGCTTTGTTTTCACTTTGCTTATCCGAGCTTGACCTGTTAGGCTATCGGTTGTTTTCTATTTAGGAAAGGGCAACTCCAATAGATGAATGCCGTTTTCGATTACCTTGGTCTTACTGCCAGACGTAACTTATGACAAAAAAGAAAAGTACTGTCAAAATAGGATTTCTAAAATAAAATTAAATGTTTTCTTTTTCAGAAAGTGCAACATATGTAGATGGATGGATCTTTTTTTTTCTTTTTTTTTTATACGGCTGTGTTTTACTAACATGGCTTGTTGTTTAACAACATGCTAACAGTAAAAAAAAATAACTAAAAAAAAAACTCAAATCAAGTCAAATAATGTATAACCGTTTAAATCTCTTCTTTTTAGGAAACTGTAGCATCAGTAGTTGGATGCTAGTCCTTGTACTTATCTTAGCATGATCTTTTATACTCACTAAACAGCAAAATTGTAGCAGTAAATTTTAATAAACAGTAAAATGGTAAATAATAGCTTTAGTCTTTTCTTTTTAGGAAAGTGCAACATCAATAGTTGGACGCTACTGCTTCTTCTCACTGGGCTATATGGTCTGATATGAAAAAAAAAAAACTGCAACCAACCAGTAAATGATCAGATATAATAAAATACGCTCAAATGTAGTCAGATAAAATAGAACAGTTAAAATGTTTTCTTTTTAAGAAAGTGAATATCAACATTTGGCCCAAAAAAGTGAATCACTGCTATTTGTGATGGATACAAGAGCCCTACTACAAAAATTGAAAATCGATGAGTAAATGACACCCCATCCAAAGGGTTTTGAATTTCCTATAGATTCCACGAGATACAAAGTACTTAAAAAAATGCCAATCGCAAATGTCAAGTTTTACTGCCAACTATAAAATGAAGCTACCAGGCCACACATTTTGTCCTGACATTGTAGAATTCCAGCACACACACGGGCGCCGTCCCGCCTCAGTGGGATGCGGTGGTCCCTTCGCAGCTTCACGCTTGACCCCCCCGAACCCCCCCACAAGCATCACGCCAGCTTGAGCTCGGAATCCAGTGTGCTTTGATGTCACCTGTGTCACTGGAGCAATTTTGCCTGCCTGCGCAAATCAGGTAGCTCCACTTTGTAACATTGTCACAATCATACGTTCACACTGCAAATAGGACATTCCTTATTTCTATATGCAAGCTCTACCACGTGACCTCATTCACACAGAAATGGGTCAGCAGTTTGATGTATTTATACTTATTGCTATATTCATACATGCGCTATATCATCACAGTTTGATGACAACCATCTATGTCCAATTATCTACAGCATTCCCATAGGAAATAATGGAATTAAAGCTGCTCAAGGGTAAAACTAACTATAAATAATAAAACGGAACTGTAGTGCAATTCAGGCATGTGGAAAACAAAGTAAACCACTGTTAATATAAGAAAAATAATAATAAATGGTCGAGCTTTAAAGTTGAGAGAAACTATGTAAAGTATTACTTACTTGTAGAAGTATAGCACTAAACTGCTCATTTCAGTTTTTTGATTTTTAGGGGCGTGGCAAACACATGGCGTAGTGACACATTAGGGCCCCGGCAAGAACTTGAGCACCTTTATTGGCATCAACGGTCATCTGGCACATTTGCAATGAGCAATCAGCAAGCTAGCTATGCCGACATCACGAAAATACATCTTTCCTTCGGGTAGTTCGACGGTGCGGCCAATTTAGAGTGCCACGTTGTTTGCCATGAGTGCATGCATGCCACGCAAAGAGAGAGATGAGAAAGCGAGAAGGGGAACAAAAACACTTGGGACGACCAGGGCATCGGGCTGGCGTGGCCAATTTAGAGTGCCTTGTTGTTGCAGCGTGGAAGAGCCCCTTGATGACCTGGCGGGATACAGTATATTCCAGTCATAAATTTGCCGTTTTGGGTTATTAAAGCGGAAGTCAACCTTAAACATTTCTTGACAATAATATGTTATATGTGACCTCATTAGTCTAAACATGACATTCTGATTAATATTACATTTGTGGAATATTATGAAGAAATCCAGTCATTTTTATCCATCTCAGGGGGCGGCCATTTTGCCACTCTCTGACGCAATATTAACCAGAATACTGTACTTATACTAGTGGGGCTGCATAAAACATATTATTGTCAAGATTTTTTTTTTTAGGTTAACTTTCTCTTTAACTGTCTCCTCTGAAGTGTAAAATTTATTTTCACTTGACAGGGACGTTCACTTGTTTGGTGTTCCCGAAAACCGAGTCATGGTGTGCACCAAACTAGAAAATCCAGATTTGCTCGTGCGTACCAGGCTTCACGTTTGAATGTCCACGAGGGTTCACTTAGTTTTTCGAGCCAGCACTTTGAAGGAAATGACAGGAGCTGGCTCTTGATTGGGAGACCATTGGTTGTCTTGTGCTTTTCTGTTCAAGCCGCATGTGATTGGTCAACATGTGTGATCGCGTCTAAGCAGCATTCACACTAAGCAGAAGAGTGAAAGAGGGAGGTTAAACACATGCAGCATTTTCAGAATTGTGTATATTTTAAAGTTACTAAATAGTTTGATCAGCTCTTCACTTGTCTGTTGCACACAAACTAACTGGAATATCTAGTATGCACCAGTGAGCGCTACAACTACAAACACCCCCTGAGACGAGATGGTATCCGGTTCGCGCCCGCGTGTGTTACCGATCGAAGCGAAGCAAGCAAAGTGTGGTCGTATTAAAGCGGACGAAAGGGCGCCGGGCTTCTTAATGTCACCGTGTGTTTCCAGAGCACTGATTCAGCTGCTTGTGGAGATGTACAGCGCTAACCTTTACAGATTACACTGACATTAAACGCTGCATATGGCAAGCGCGAGCGAGGGAGGAGGAGGGGGGCGGGTTGCCGGGAAGTGGGCGACGTCCTCTCGTCACCTCTATCAGCACAAGTAATTACAACACCTCAGAAGGGGCTCTCATACCTGCTCGGGGGGGGGGGGGGGGGGGTCAAGATACACGCCCCCTCCCCTCCTCAGAACGAGGAGACAATTATCTTTTCACGTTCGGGAGGAATAGCTGAGGGACCTCCCGTCCTCCATTTACGGTGTCTTTGTAGCGACGCCACACAAGGGGGCCAAAGAGACGGCGGATTCTTGAGTAGAGCCAAGCCCGGCTACTTGCGAATATTTCTGTCCAACATAGCAAATGATTTGTGAATTGTAAGCATTGTAATATTTGTAAAGTAGTTGTGCCTAGTGGAGTGACATCGAAAAAGAGAAAAATGAAACTAAACTAAATCTCATCAAAATCAACAACAAAAACACAGATCATGACAAGCATCCATTTTTCCTGACTTTTGTTATTTGAGGGTCAATAATGTGTTCACTGTACGTTTTTTGTTTTGTTTTTCCACAGCCGATGCAGAGCAGAGCAAATATGTATGTTAATCACTCACGCACACACACAGAATACAACGATGATGATGATGATGATGATGCGTTCACGGTCGGCTACCTTCAATTCCCACATTGTTCCGATTCTCATCACGTTGTTTACTCGAGATAAAAAGGGCGTAGAGGACATCCTTCTTCGGCAAAAAGAAAAGAAAAAAAAACACACAAACAAAACAAACCTTGTGTTTATTTACTCACTTGCCCTGATAACAAAGTTTGCTCGCGCGGGTATGCATCAGTGTTCCTCTTTTCGGTGCAGCAGACGAGGGAACCCAAGTGCGAGGCAAACAAGCGATCCCTGGTGTGCCATAAATGAGTGAGCCCCGCGGCGCACCGAACAAATGAATCCTGGTGCTCACCAAATAAGAGAACTCTGGACGTTCTTGTTTGGTGCACACCTCGCCTCGCAGACAGCTGGAATTGGAAACCGTAAAACTCGAACAGCAATTCGTGTAACACAACTGCAGGGATGTGACTCACTATAGTATACAGCAACAGTACATCATTTTTTTTTTAATCAGCAGGAGGGAATTCTTTACAATAATGGAGCACAGGGTTACAAATTAGGGGTGTCCAAACCCTGTGCTTGAGGGTCCCTATCATGCAATTCATGTTTCCCTCCTCCAACACACCTGATTCAAATGATCAAGACCATTATCAGGCTTTTACAGAACATGTTGATGAGGTGATCATTTTAAACAGGTGTGTTGGAGGAGGGAAACATCAAAAACATACATCCTCAAGGACTAGTTGCTTACTTTTCTTTTAGTTTTCCCTCCTCCAACACACTTGATTTAATGAGCAGGATTGTTGTCAGGCTTCTGCAGAACTCTTTGATGAGCTGATCATTTGAAACAGGTGTGTTGGAGGAGGTTGGTTACCCCTGTTTTAGATGTTTCGCGCCTCAAACACACCTGATTAAAATGATCAGGATTGCTGTCAGGCTTCTACAAAACTCTTTGATGAGCTGATCATTTGAAACAGGTGTGTTGGAGGAGGGAAACATCTAAAACATGCACGATAGGGGCCCTCAAGGACCCCAGTTGGTTACCCCTGTTTTAGATGTTTCTCTCTAACACACCTGATTCAAATGATCAAGATCATTAAAAGGCTTCTACAGACCTTGCTGATGAGCTGATCATTTGAATCAGGTGTGTTGGAGCAGGGAACCACCTAAAACATGCAGGATAGTGGCCGTCGGGGACCAGATTGGGACAACCCTGTGTTACATGGCTTGTCGCAAGAGTTATGTAAGATTTAACTGTCTGTGAGACCATAAAGGTTTCTGCGGTTTGTGATTGGTTGAGTGAGTCGAGGGTGTGGCCAGTGAAAAGAAGGAGAGGATTGCAAGTGTGTGTGTGTGTGTGTGCCTGGCTGTCTGCGGAATGAAGGCTGATAGTTGAGAGAAAAGCTACTTGGATGCTGTCTGCCAACATGAACCGTTCATTTTTAGAAACAAGATGTTATTGATCGACCACTGCTTGTCTTTGTTTGATTGTCTAAGCAGACGCTACAGTATATTGTCTGTCTTTTCACTGTTGTTGGAAGGCGTTTGATGAATTCGCTGGTGTGAGGATTTAAGGCAGCTTGTCAGCAAGCATTTCAGATGGGCATGCATTTATAATATCTGAAGATAGACTTGCATATTTTGCAAGTGACAGTGCTAATGATCTCATTTGAGTCAAATATTTCCATACACTTGAGGCACCGCTGCTGGTCTGCCGTCGCCACCTGTTGACTTCAGCGAGATGTCCGGGCTATTCATGCCAAAATACGAGATTGGAAATTAATCGATCTCAAGCTTTTAACCCTTTTCACACTGCATTTATCAGGAGTGCCGTTCTCGAGCCCATCCGTTTATTTGCAAGCAACTGCATGATTAAAGTATCCAAGTTTCTGCTGCTCGAACCCGCATCCTTCTTCTTGAAATAAGTCAAGCCAGGGCGGGCTAACAAGCGGAAAAATCTCACTTTTTACTTCCTGTTAGGCTGTTATGACAGTCAGCACTTCCAAATATGGGCATGCTGGCAATCGATCATTTTGCATTGCGGCATGACTCTTTGACCAGAGGTGGGCACGTCAATTCATTTTGAGCGTCCGTCATTCGGCAATCCGCAACAGTTGGGACACCCTTCCGTCATCCTCAATATTTCAAGCCGAACTGTCAGTCATCAATTTATTGACGGATTGACGATTACATTGACGGACGAAACTCACCTTCCGTCAATGCTTAGTTCGTCCACTTTCGAAGTATCGTCAACAAAATGGGCGTTTGTCATTGATTGGATTGACGGAATGCCCACCTCTTTGTTTGACACTGAGCAAGTGCAGTGTGAAAAGGGCTTGCAAAATGGTAAAATCGACTAGACAATTTAAAATCCTGGTGGTGCCCATCAGGATTTATTAATTTGGTGAGCATCAGTTGGCCCATATTGATCAATTTGTTGCGCAGTTTGCCGTTTACTTGTCTGGTGCCGCCTCCACCACTTTCTTTTCATTTACGTTTCATATAGATTGCATCTCTGTTGATCTCATTTATCAAGGACCGTTATCAATGAACTACCGGCTTAAAGAAAAAGAACTCCACTCAATTAGCACCCTGTTTGCACCCAGCATCCATCAGGCCCTGATAACTGCTACTGAAAAAAATGTTGCGCTATGGCCCGAGCGCTAGCAAGAGCAATTAGGTGCGAGGATGCGTGGCTAACAGCTGCTGATGAACGAGGAGTGGCGTGCGTTGACGGCCTTGTAAAAACACGACCAGCTGCTCGTCCCGAGAGGAGCTGTGCTTGCTTATTAGCGGGAGGAAAGCGTTGGCGTGATGACAAGGGCCTACGTGGCGTTTGTGTTTGTTTGCCGTCTTGCCGCCACTCCGCAGGGGCGGCGGCAGCGGCGTTTTTCCAGAGAGTCGCAAATTGGCAATCGCCGCGCTCCAGGACGTTCTTTTCTTTGGCGAGCTCGGGAGATGAGGTCAAGGCCCCATCTTACTGCTGGAGAGAGTGTTATGATGTTGCTCCTTTAGAGCTCGTTCACTGTTTTTACTGGCCCACGGGGGAGGAAGTATAATGTAAACCAAGGGTGGGCAAGCTTCTGTTGTTAAGGGCCACAATTGTTTTTCTTTTCTTTTCAAATTAGACAGATGGGCCGTATCATTTGCAATAGGTAAAAAAAAAAAAAAAAAAGTCATAAAACTAGGGCTGCACCAATACTACTTTTACACAATACTACTACTTTACATTTGAATAATCGCAAATACCGAGAGCTGATACTTAACTAACCATTTTCACTGAAGCAACCCACCTCGCTCTCGGCTCTTTTACTGGATTTTGACTGATTTTGCAAGGCCCACAGAATATTGTGTTCTATTGCTATAAAAACAGAAAGATTAGAGTCTCTTCTTTCATCAAGGACATTTTGCAGCAATTAGCACTAAAATATAGCTAAGTTTCATCATTATTCACTTTCCTGTTGAAAACACTAGGGAGAAGAGCTTTTTTGCAACATGGCCATGGTTGATCTCTGCTGCCACCTGCTGGCCGTTTTTTGTAATAACTACCATTGCTTTAAGCGACCTCTTCGGGTCACAGGCTGCATCAAAGCCTTCTGTATGCTCTAGCATAAAAAAGAAAATTTTTTTTTTTATAAATAAGTTAAATAAGCCTTTTTTTGTATCTGATAAAAGGTCAATCTAAAACCATTTTAAGTTATAAGTTTATAAGAGATGCTGCTGACCATGGGAACCTTCTGATCCTTTTGTTTTTGTTCAACATTAAAACAAATAAATGTGAAAGTTTAAGATTTTAGGTATGTTTAAATATTTACTGTAGAAAACTATAGAGAGCTATAATATTTACTTGTTTAAGATTCCATTAAACTTTTTAAGACGTACTGATAACCTTGGGAGCTTCCCTGAACATTTTGTTAGAAATTTAAAATGAAGTTTATATCTACATTTTGAAAAGTTTGAAAAATTGTTCAATAAACACGTTTTAAGACATTACAACAAAGTCAAGATTGGCATTTGTATTTTAAAAATGTTTGACGCCAGTACTTTTTGCCCTTTTTACAGAAATAACGGCTCCAAATATCGGTTATCGGCTTCCTTGACTACTAATAATCGGCATCGGTATCGGCCCTGAAAAATACATATCGGTCTATCTCTACTATATGCATGGGTCAAGACCACATGCAACAGACCAAAACCACCTGAAAAGAACAATAAACTACTTTCAGATAACCAAGGACCAAAACCACCCCCGAAGAAACACCGCCAAAGACCGCTTGCAATGGACCAAGGACCCAAATCACCAGAAACAGACCAAGAACCCAAACTAATTCATGCAATAGAACAAAGTCCCAAATCACCTGAAATGCAATTACGTACAGTTACTACATACAAAGATAACATCACATGCTGCGTTACCCAGCCTCAAGAGCGTTTCGGTGCATTTCCAGTCTCGATGCTCATCTGAAAAGCATCTCCAGCAGAATGTGTTTAAGTGAATCTTTAATCAGCTTCAGTCTTTCAAGTCCCGCGCCATCACCAAATGTCGAGGGCCTGCTTGACTGGAGTGTGCCACTCCACACGGGGCTTGACTACCATTTAAAAGCTGAAAAAAGGCAGTTCGCGGAAATTACAATGTGCGCTTTAACAAGTACAATAACATGAATACAGTATCGGAGCTCTCAGGTTGACACGCTAATGTTACAGGCGGCGTTCTCACAAACTGAATCGCTCTAATCACTATTATTGTAGTCTTTAACATACACGTTATTTTTCCGGTTAGGGTTAACAGTGGTAAGGATTAATGTTAGGGTCGGTCATGGTAGTTAAGTAACAACTGTCATGGCGCGCCTATTGTCTGGGTTTGGTCAAGCTGAACCCTAAGGCACTGTGATGTCATCTTCAGTTGACAGCAAGTAGCAAAATGGCCGCCCTGCGGATACAAATGGGGAGATTTTGCTGCTTGTTACATATTATACAAACGCAATATTAATCAGAATGCCATGTTTAGATTAGTGGGTGGCATAGAACACACATTTCTGACTGATGTTAACAAGTAGCTTTGCACCAGCACAATTATTTAGCAGATGCACACAAGCCACGAAACATTAATTCAGAGACTCCTCAGGGTTTTTGCGGCTCACCACAACACTTTACTCAAACACGTGCGCTATTTGTCCACGAAACACACACCGCGCACAGTCGCACACACACATGCGCAGTACGAAAAGTAATAACGCCAGCAAAGTGCAAGTGTTGCTGGTCAATATTTCCTCTGGCAGATAAAGCCTGTGGGCAGCAGCCAGCCAGCCAACACAAACACTTTTTTTTTACACTTTCAATCTGTCACAGGGTGTGAATTCAACACCAGGAGGAATCTACTAATGCTCGTCTGGCTCAGATATCCATTTTTTTGCGGGGGGGGGGGGGGGGGGGGGGTAATCATCACCAAAAACTCCTACCGTAGTCTCAGGCGTGCTTGTGGACTGTCAGGCAGACTCAAAGCAGGACGTTGTCAGCAGCTCCTGAGAAGCAAAGAGATGCTAATGACATACAGGCAGACGACAACTTCTCACACGCGGCCACATAGTACACATCCCCATAGCGAAAACAACACTAATGACAAAGGAATGTCGTGTTGAAAAAGAAAAAGTTGTGGTTGCGTTGGCTGACTAAAGTGTATTTTAAAGGTGGTGTGTTGTAACCATGCTAGTTGGCTAAAGGTGGTGATATATTTTAAATTGAGGGGCACGGTGGATATGCTAGCCCGCTAAAGTTAAACCTAACTGTTGTTAAAAATAAAAAAATAAAATAATAGTTGAGCTGTGGTCGTATTAGTCGGCTAACCCAATGCTAACTGTGCATGTATAATAAAGTGTGTACATTGGCAATGTTAGGTGGCTTAATCTAAGGTTGTACATTAAAAGAGAGGTGCACTGTATTTGTGCTACCTGGATATAGCCAAAGATGTTGATAGAGAATGTGAAGGAACAAAACTGCCAACATTTAAAATAAATAAATGACTAAAAGTGAAAATAAAAACGGATATAAAAGAATACAATTCAAAAATTATATTATTATATATATATATATATATATATATATATATATATATATATATATATATATATATATATATATATATATATATATATATATATATATATATATATATTGTATGTGTGAAGTGCCTTGCCCAAGGACACAACGACATTGAGCCGACCTACACCCTGAGCCACAGCCGCCACAAAATTTATCAAAAATTAAATACAAATGTATTTAATTATGTATATATATATTTTGTTTTCATTTCCATTTATTTTTATTTTTGGGGATATTTTTTAGTTTTTATATCAGTTTTTATTTTCACTTTTAGTCACTTATTTAGTCTTTTTTATTTTTTTTATTTTGAAAGTTTTGGTCCTTCATAAGAGACGTGCTGTGGTCTTGTTAGCTGGCTACTGCTAACGCTGACTGTATGTAAAATAGTGGTGCATGTGTCTGTTAGCTGGCTAACGCTAATAAAGTATGTAATTTAATGTGTGTTTTAAATTGCTTGAAAACAATTTATGACCACTTTTTTTTTTTTACATTAAACAATATATTAACACATTGATATAAATGTGTGCTAGCTAAAGCTACCGTTAACTGTGTATGTGATTGTGAAATAAAGCTAACTGTATGCAGAAAAATAGGAGTGTGCTGTAGTTGTGCTAGCTGGTTAAAGCTAACACAGATGGTGGACATAAAAATAAAGGTGATCTGTGGTTGTGCTAAGAGGTGACAGCTACCGAAAACTGTGTATATTAAATAGATGTAGAGCAGACAACAACACCAATGCTCCATCGCACAAATTCGCATTTTATATATTTGAACTGCTCTCCAGCCACCTGCATCATCACCCCAACAGAAAGGCCGCCCTTCTCCACGCCATTATTAGCATCGGCCGGCGGTGGATAAGAGCACACAGCGGCGGATAATAGGCTATCCTTTCCCGCGGCGCTATCACCGCCACACACACACGCCTTCCATTACCATAACACTCAGAGCCGTAATAAGCCAGGAGAGGCTTCCAGTCGTGACGGCCGCTGTGCGGCGGGAGGTCAGCGGCGTCAAGGATGTTTGCTAGCGCGCAGCTAATTGCGAGAAATCAGGACGCCGCAGCAGCAGCAGCAGCAGTAGCAGCAGCACTCCTTCATTTTTCTTTCTCTGTGTGGTCAGTCTGTTGCTGGCCCGCTTTGGAGTGAAACAAAACTGAGGCCAACTCTGGAAAATGCAAGGTTCAAGTGTGGGTCCTGCTATTGGAGATAAAGACATTGGAATTGGAATGGATTTGGCATATTATAACTCATCGTACTCAGTGTGAATCATTAATGATAAATGGAATTAGCCTCACTTATAGAGTGTTTTATAAAAACAAACACAACTGTAAAAAAAAAAGCGCTGTATATAGGATTGATCATAAAACAAGCACAATAATAATAACTAGAGTAAGTGCAATTTCTGCAGAAATTGCGTGGGAATGCTAAATGCTAATAGCTGAATGGTAAGCCGAATGCTAATAGAGGAATGCTAAGCTAAATGCTTAGGAAGTAAATTGAAAGATAAAGTATGAGAAAATTACCGAATATTAATTGTAGTTGAAAGATAAATAAATAAAAAAGAACACCAACCCTCCATTCATTTAAGTGGAAATGTGGAACTATTGACATCCAATAGAAAAATGCAAAACAAAAACAAAAAATCACTCAATAGCGCCACCTAGGCATGTAATACCCTCCACTCATAATTGCCATGGATACATTATCAATGTACAGTCGTAGGTGGGATTTGAACCTGTGACTGTACTGTAAGTAATGTGAAATCAGACAATAAATACCCTGGAAGGCATGAATTTTTGAAGCAAGTTGAAATTTGAACGGTGTAAATCGGAAGTATCATGCGGGAGTTGTTAAAAAAGTTGTTTATTGACAACCTGTAGGCTATTTAACGTTGAACCTTTCTTTAATTTGCTACTAGGTACAACTGGGATGTTAGTCTGGGCAAGTTAAAACATATCATATCGTATTTAATCATTATTCAAGTTATTGTATCATATTGTCCTTGGAGTGACTCTGATTGCAAATGGAAAAACTTAACTTTTTGTATTGTATCGTATTTGGAGTGAATCACGATCATATTTCAATGAACCTGGAGTTAATTGTATTACAGTGTGGTTTAACGCATCATACTGTACATGGTGTGAATATGAATCATCGTAATTGGAGTGAAGCGTATCGTATTGTAATGTCTCACATGATAATTCGAGTTAATGATATCATTGTGATACATAAAGCGATTCGCATTTCGTAATTGGAGTGGATGGTATCAAATCTCATTTTACTTTGAGGTACTGTAAACATGTCGTATTGTAATGGAGTGTGTTGCATTGTAATCGGAGATCAATGTATCATTTGTCACATTGTATTATAGAGCGTGACGGATTGTGATTTGAGTGAATCACATCAAATTGCGTTGTACTTCAGCAAATAGTATCGCAATTGAAGTTAAACATATCAAACACATCACATCTCATGAAACATATGGTATCGTATTATATGAGTGAATCGTTCTACACATCCAAAGAAAAGTATATTTGGTATTAGGGGTGTTAGAAAAAATAGATTCGGCAATATATTGCGACATTACAGCACGAAATTCTCGAATCGATTCGATATGCGGCTGAATCGATTTTTAAACATACATTTTTTATGGAAATATTCACCAAAAAACGTCTTACTTAGGGTTAGGATTCACACATTAAGCATGAAAGAATGTTATATTAATTGAACATTAAGCCTTAATATTTTATTTTAGTGCTGTTCAAACATGAAACAGACTGCAACCTGTTTGTTAAATGCAGTGGCTCGGTTTTAAGCCTGAATTTTCAGATAAATAATTACATTTTCATACAAATCTTACAGCGTACATGTACAAGTTTACTGATTTGTGTTTTCTAAATTTGAGTAAAAAAAGAATCGCAATAATCAATTTATAGATTTGTATCGGTATTAATCGGTATTGAATCGAATCGTGACCTATGAATCGTGATACGAATCGAATCGCCAGGCAATTCACACTCCTATTTGGTATGGATTTATGGTAACAGACACCATAATTACAATCACGGTTTTTCTAGTTGGGACATTCTACTCACTGAGAATAAAAGTCTAATTTCTACATCCACACAGTCAGTGTCTTTTTGACTGAGGTGGCGTCCTTTACTTTTACACCCCAGGATACACCTGTACCTGATTAGCATGCGGAAAAGGGAACTGGGATTGCAATAATGATCCCTTTGGGGAGTAGATTGGACCTTGAGGAATGGTAAAGGACGACTACAATGGTGGTTTATCTTTCAGCGCGGGTGATGAAGTATGTGCGATATTGTGACACAGATGTTTCCATTGTTGGTGGCATCAAGCACGGTGCTAAAGCATCTCTCATTATTGCCCTCATTAGTGGTGCCATCGATACGGCAGGCGGCTGCCAGGGGACCGGATGTATGCGCCCAACTCCACCAGTAAATCCCAATTAATTATCTGACAGGCAATTATGCAGCATCATTTTTTGGGGGTATGATTTAGTTATAGTTAGACCAAGGCAGTCCAAGGTGATTGACCGGAAACTCTCCAGAGTGAACAATCCAGGATAACTGACGGGCAACCAATCCATTATGATAAACCTCGGGGAGATGGACTTACGACTCGTAAAAGTTGTTTGAAAGGCAAGCAATCCGGTGTGTAGCGTGCCTTTAGCTCATCGAGTCATGTGGAGTCCTCGTCTTAGTTCTACATAGGATAAGCGCTACAGAAAAATGGACGGATGACATTTCCTCGTAAGGGATAATGAACGGCTGCAGTTTGATGAGTATTCATGACGGTGTCACACATCATCAAGAAGGCAATTATGCGCCAAATGAATTGGACCAAATCATGAAAAATGACAACGCTCAAGCCAGTGGACTGTAACCATGGTGTCCTCTCCACAAAATGGCCCCCAAACGATCTCAGGTGAGAGCGAGATGCAAGAGAGGAAAAGGAAATCAGGTGGGCGTGACGATCTCCCTCCGGGCAGGAGGCCCCAGGGGAGCACACAGGCGACACTTATGCCCAAGGTGGCGACCATGTGGGGCATTTGCAAGGTGGATTACAATCTTGTGCGGATGGGAGAAGGCCGGCAAAATGGCCGTGTTGAGAAATGTCGTCTTTCTGAAGAGAGCACAGAACCTCTTGGATGATGCAATGCGAGGGTACATAATAATGCCTGTTTGTGATGAGACCGCATCATTCATCCAATCGTTAACCCACCATCTCATCTACATCCAAACAACCAACGTCTATTCGTTATCCATGCATCCGTTCCTGCATCCATTATTCTAACCATCCGTCCATCCAACTGTCTGTCTGTTCATTGATCCATTCACATCCATCCATGCATCTATCTGTCCATCCATCCATCCATCCATCCACATCCTCCATCCAACTGACTGTCTGTCTGTTCATTGATCCATTCAAATCCATCCATCCATCCACCCATCCATCCATATAAACCAGTTATTCATCCACATCATCCATCCAACTGTCTGTCTGTTCATTGATCTATTCACATCCCTCACTCCGTCCATCCATCCATCCACATCATCCATCCAACTGACTGTCTGTCTGTTCATTGATCCATTCAAATCCATCCATCCATCCATCCATCCATCCATATAATCTAGTTATTCATCCACATCATCCATCCAACTGTCCATCTGTCTTTTAATTGATCTTTTCACACCCATCCATCCTTCCACATCATCCATCCAACTGTCTAGCTGTTCATTGATCCATTCACATCCCTCACTCCGTCCATCAATACACCCACCCACCCACCCACCATCCATCCATCCATCTATCCATCTGTCTGTGCATGCGTGTGTGCGCGTGTCCGTGTGTTCAGAGTGTGAAGTGTGGTGCAATATTCATGGTAGACTTTTGACAAGCCGGCTGTCACAACTCCTCCCTACACGCTCTTCCTTGCTCGTTTACATTTCCTCTCGCCTCCTCGCCTGCTCACATGCACGTTTCTCCTTGCACGTTTCCGGCTGCGGAGGATTTCATCTCGGAGATAAAGAAAAGAGTCACGTTGGTTTCTTTCTTTTATTTTTTATTTTTTGCGCCTGCTGTTAAGTCATCATTAAAGGTTTGCTGCGAGTCCTCCAGCTCGCTCTTGCTACCTGATACGTTTTCCCAAGGTGCTGCTTGGCGCTCCTGTGCGAAATGGATCTAATTTATGCCAGGATATAACGGAAGAAGAAGAATAGAGGCGTCTCTTGAATTCATGTGGCGTTTCCCCCCCAGACACCCATTGTTTAAAACGAGTCAGGACAAATATCATGGCAAATTGATGGCGGGCTTGCACTGTACTAATGTTAATGTTTGGGTAAGCGCTTTAGTGTTAGGGATCTTTTGGGTTTACGTATAAGTAAGTAAGTCAAAGATTGAGAACTGTGTAGTACTCAATTATGGAGTTGCAGTATAGGGTAGAGAATAAAGGTTTGCAAAGGTTGGAACTTGTGACTTTTACACTGTATGGGTAACAATGGACATCGGTGGTTCTTGCCTTGTGTCTTGTCATTTAATTCATCCGAATGCATCAATTATCAAAATGAATAGGGTTCATGCGCTGACGTAGAGCAATCATCCCTGGGGATTTGAAAAAAAGATGCCCCGTTATAAAGATGTCTATACGTTTGTGTCAATATCAATAGGGTTGTTCCTGCGACACAGAAAACTAACCCTCTACAACGGAGACAGAACCAACAGGATTCGTGCTAAAGCAAAGAAATCCATAAAGATCAAAAGATGTTTTTTCCCTGCGTTTTCTCTCCTGGCCAGAGATTGCGTGGGAACAGCGAGGCGCTCAAGTCAAAGAAAACCCTTGGCCATCAACGGCAGAAAATCTTTGTGTGGTGACAGGCGGCTTGTTTAAGTCCGCCGGAGCGTTTGGCCGTGGAAGGCGCCATTGATCATCTGGCTGCAGCGTGATTAGCCCGAGAGAAAGAAGCACAAAAGCAGGCAAGGCAAGGCAAGGCAAGGCTGGTGGGAAGGATGAGGTCGCAAATCAAGCTTTCGTCACGCTGCAGCGTTGGAGCTTTAAGTCTCCTGTTATGTTTCTTGTGATTGGCCGGTGGCCGGTTTAAGGTGCTTGTCTGGCAAACAATGAAACTAAAGCAGGCGAACCAATTCAGCCACATCAACTGGTGACCAATCCCTTATAATTGGCAACCAGTGAATCCGGGAAGACAAACTTAACTGCAACTCCAGGCTGTAGCAAAAGAAGACATCTGGGGTGACTAACTGCCAACCAGCCGAGGGTGAATAATTAGCAATCAATCGGGAGGTGACCATTGTGATCAATCCTGGATGGTTGTTTGGCATCCAGTCAATGGTCCATTGCATCGCAAAATTTGGTATCAAATGGAAGTGTAAGTGTGACTGGCAACTAAACCAGGATAAAAACATCACTTCTGGACAACTATTGCAATCTTTTGGCATGCGATGGCACTCCAAAGTGCTAACATTATATAATGTGTGTCAAAGTTTGCGATTAATGTTGTTGAGGACCTTAGCGCAGGGAAGCAGGTCGTTAAGACTAGAACTGTTTCTTCAAAAGAACAAAAAGGCAATAAAAGGTACGTAGATATAGCAAAAATACTAAATTAACAAAAACAAGATTCAAAGAAACAAACAAACATTAGAATTACTAACAGGGACTGGGACAACTAACACAATGAACCGCCAAAGACAGAAAGAAATTAATTCCACCGGATGAATTAGTAAATAGTAGTCAATTTCTTTGAGACAATTATCATATGTAAATAAATTTTGCCTAACTCAGTAGTATATTTAAATAAATATCAACTAAATATTTTTGATAATTATTATGTATAAATTAATTTCACCTAACCAGGGCTAGACTTGCACAAAAAAAATCAGCCCTGGCATTTTAACTTATGCCCACCGGCCCACCTATCTAAGTCATTGTTCTGCCACTGATATTAACTGATGATGGCTCAGTTTGTTGTCTATGTTCAAAATGGATTCATGGGCTAGTCCCTCCAAATTGTGGGCCCGTCTCTTGGGCTGAAATGTAGGAAAATAATACATTAAAAAGCACTGCATCAGCCCAAAAAAAAAACACCGGCCCACCGGGCGTCTGCCCTGTATGCCAGATGGCCAGTCCAGCCCTGCACCTAACCTATCAGTAAATTTAAAAATATCAACTAAATATTTAGGGAATCAATATTTAATAGAGATATTTAATTTAAAAAATGAATTGGGGAATATAAATCTAAATGACTCAGTTATTTAGTAGATCTAAATACTGTAATGTTTTTTTTTTTTCAGATATGTTGTAAATTTTAATCAGTTTGCCATGTAAAATTGATTTGGATTCAATCCTGCACTATATTATTAGTCAATCCAAAATATTTCAACCAGTGACTTCATTAGTTTGTATTTAACAGTTTTGTTTAAAAATACTTAATGAAATCAATAGTTTTTCATCAAAGTTGCAGTAGTAAAGTAGTTAAGTAGTAGTTCAAATGTATTCAGTTATATCATTTGTCACGTTGTTGCCTCAGTTTATTTATGTAGATAATGGTCATCCATTTTATACAGCGTACAAGCAAACTGACGAGTAAACAAGTAACACTTGGACAAGACAAAAATGGCAGAGGGAGCTGATTGGAAGATACGAGGAATCAGGCTGACGAGAACAGGTGAACAGAAAAACCCAACAAGACGTGAGAAAAGAGACTTAAGATTTGTATTTTTTATTTTTTTTAAGAAGAGATTTAATAGACTTCATAAGCTTGTGGTTTTACAGTTCACAATAAGAAATACACTTTCTGGGGATAAAACCTTTGTCTAACTATTTCGTAATGTTGGTCAAGTACTTCAAATGTAAGCTCAAGAACAGCTGCTTTAGTGTAAGGATTACAAACGGTTTCCCAGCAGCTCATTAAGTCGTAGAGGCAAAACACAAGGGGGGGTGGTTGGTTGCGGGGGATGGGCTCTGTTCACTTTTACTTAACAAAGTCAGCTAATTAGGTCAGAGCTCTTTATCCTGGTGGAGCTCTGAGGCCGGGCTGCTGACCCAGAATTCACCTCCTTCTGCGGTTCAACATCAGGAAGTTTGGACACACGAGTTTGCTTCTTTGCTCGGTGACAAAAGGCCAAAAGCATCACGGGAGCTCTCGAGCGAGGTACCTCCACTGAGGCGGACTCATCTTTCATCTCCGGAGGAGGTGTGGAGGTGTCGGACTACTGCGGATTCACCTCAGCGTGACGCAGACGGCGGACGGTGGAAGCAGGAGACGCGCTGCTTGAATCCTTTTTATCTGGAAAGTTGTCGAACAAACGCAACACGCTGGCTGTCCCCGTGGACGGTCTTTGAAGGTCAATGACGTCAAAAGCTCCTTCAAATCGAGACTTCTTTTCCCTTTTCTTTTTTTTTAGCCATTCTAATATTTCCAATTACAATGCGATACGAACCACTCCGATTAACTAATTTTACAAATATGTTCTATTTTAAATGTTTTAAGTGACCCAAAGACATAATTATACGTTTTTATGCTAGAGCATACAGAAGGCTTTGATGCAGCCTCTCAACTGCAAAGAATGGTCAAAGAAATGGTAGCTATTACACAAACGGCCATTAGGTGGCAGCAGAGCAAAAGAGGTCAACCAGAGCCATGTTGAAAAAAAGCTCATTTACTTACAATTCTAAATAGATTTGTGAATAATGATGCAACTTTGCTATATTCTAATGCTCATTGCTGCAAAACGGAAACAGATAGAAATATATTTTTTTCTCCTGATTAAAGAAGAGACTTTAATCTTTATTTTGGTAAGTTTCATGTTTTTATAGCAATAGAACAAAATATTGCGTGGGCCTTGCAAAATCAGTCAAAATCCAGTAAAACAGCTGGGAGCGAAGGGAATGGCTTCAGTGAAAATGGCTGCGAGTGAATGAGTTAAATACGTTTTGTTACAATAAGTTTGGATTTATTCCAATTCTGATGCAAAATGACGTTTTCCTCCATTTTATGATTCACCCATTACGATACGATATATGGTCAAAACAAAAATGGTGAATCAGCTTTTAGCTGTTATGCTGCACACAAATGGAATAAACTGCTGAAGTGAAGTCAACCAAAAGTGGAAATGCTTTTAAAAACACAGGTGCAATTAGCATGTGACACAACTCAATTACGATACAAGACTGACTGCCCATGTTGCGATGCTACACAATGAACTTCGATATCACGCCACCACAATTAATTATTAACAATGTGATAGGACACGACACACTACAATTACCATAGAACACACTTCCAATTGAAATGCACTCCAATTAAGATGTGATACCGCGCAGTACAATTCAGCTTCAGCTCAACTACAAATAAGATACAATACACTCAAATGAAGATGCAATGCACTCCAATTACATTAAGATACTTTTTTCAAAGTAAGATTCCAAAGGAGAGTTTGGTTTCCATACAGGGTCAAAGTTTGTCAGAGTTGTTACAGAATTGAGTTGAAAAATTCAGCTGACAAAATGTGCGACCTCAGCTTTTAAAGGAGTCAGGATTTCAAAGTAAAGTTTTAGAGGAAGGTTTGACTTCCGTGCAAGGTCACGATTTTCAACTGTTGTTACAGAATTGAGTGGAAAAATTCAGCTGTCAGGATGTGTGAGCGCGGAATTTTAAGATATAGTGTACTTATATTCAGATACAATACACTCTAAAAACAATTGGGTCAAAAATAACCCAACTATGGGTCAAAAATGGGCCGATCCTCTACTTGGGTCAATTTGACCCAACTTTGAGTCCAAAAATGGGTCGTTTAGTGTAAAACAACTCATAAATATTGTTCAGATCCTTCATTTGGCAAAAAAAAAAAGGGTCATTTTGTACAAAACAAGCCAGAAAGTTGGGTCAGATTGACCCATAAAGTGGATCGGTCCGTTTTTTTATCCATAATTGGGTTACTTTTGACCTAACCTAAAAATTATGCAATATAATTTACTCCAATTAGAATACAATTAAGAAGTATGATGCTGATAGGTGGAAGGATTAGTGACGCAAGATGTCAATTATGTCACATGCCTCTCATATTTATGTCCAATCTGACGCTTGCCGTATTCTACATGGCGACAGAATAACAATTTAATTTCTTCTCTTCAGACTGGTTTATTTCTTTTTTTCTTTTTTTCTTATCAACTGGACGGCCACCGCACTACGAGAGCTAATGTCGAGCTCCAGAGGCTCTGATTTTCCGCTCTGAGAACTTTATTAACGTAATGCCCGGGAAACATAATGGGATTATTTTTCAAAGGCTCGGAGTCTTGTCACTGCGAGAAATTAAAACGGGGGGAAAAAAATGACACTGGACAGTCTTTTTGTAAATTCTTCAAAATAGCCAAAAATCAAGAATACCGTTCAGTTTCCATCCTTTTTTTTTACCAGCTGTGTTGAAATCAACACGTTTTGGGGGGGCAGCTGTCCTGTCAAATGCAGACAAGCCACTGCTCACCTCAACTTCCTCTACTTCGGACTGTGACAACATGAGTAATAAATAGTGCGGAATGTCTACAATTACAACATATTGTTGTTCACGCAAAAATAAGATGCGATGCACTCCGATTATGATACGAATCTCTGGAATCCCCAATTACAATGTGATACATACATTTCAATGCAATTCACTTCATTTACAAATGGATTCACTCCAATTATATAATTCACTATAATTACGATACGATTCAATTTAATTCCGATACAATTCCATATGTTTCACTCCAATTACAATATAATTCACTTCAATTATGATACGATTCAATCCAAATTAGATCATGGTATTTGATTCATTTAAGTTACAATATGATTCACTTCCATCACGATACCATTCACACCAATTATGATACGATTCAAACTCACGATGTCATGTTTTTTTTCCCATTCACAATATGATTTACTGACGTTAGAATACGATCCACTTTAATTACAATATGATTCACTGCAACCAATACACGATTTACTCCAATTTCGATACAATTCCCTCCGTTTATAGTGCAATTCATTGCAATCCACCCTTCTACTGCGGGGTGCACCAACGCCAGTAAGAACTACCACTGTATGTCATAAGTTGGGTTTTACCTGTAACAACTACATTTACCCAACTAGTAAGTTGCGTAGCCAACATGAAAACCTGAGCAAGCTGTTGATGGATACACAGGAGGGCCAATAAACGGTGAGAGCGCCACACTTACTTACTTCCACTGCAGGGCCATCACTGAGCTCACACATCAAAGTGGCAGAGGGTCCTTACGGCCTAAAAGGGAAGAAACAAAAGGAAAATTAAATGCCTTACCCACACACGCACGCACACACATAAGCGCAGTAAAGCTCAAGCTGAAGTTGCGCGAAAGAAAGATGGAGGCACACAAGAGAGCAAGCGACATTGATTTTCCCTCTTGTGAAGTGCCGCTTCATCATTTCTCCAGACACAATCTATCGATCGGCCGCCTTTAGTTTGTTGTTAATTTTGGGGGGCTCCAAATGCCATCGTCCGCACTGACACTTGAACATCGGCAGTGATGGATGGTGGCGGAGAGAGGGTGACGACGCTCTTACATGACCTCGTTGTTTTTACCTATACGCTACTGGTAACCCCACTTTATTGCGCAATAGATGGAAATCTGCAAAATGGCGATAACAGATCACCCATCGTATCAAAAGAAATATACATGAACACAAAAATACAAATTGCAAAAATAAAGCCTAAGTTGGCCCACCCCCTTTTCTCCCCCACACAAAAAAGTAATTAAAAAAAGCTCAATTTGGTGCATCCCCAATAGCCTACATACAACACCCACCCCAAAAAAATCTATTTGGTGCACCCCCACTAAAAAAGCTAGAGTTTGAGCACCACACACTAAAAAGTTCCCCAAAAAGCCACAGGTGCACCACCTCTCCACCACACCTATATATTTTAAGATGCCCAGTTCGTGCACCCTCTCTACTCCGCAAATGAACCTGTCCAAAAACACCAAATTTGGTGCACCCCCTCGTAAAAAGAAGCCTGAGTTGGTAGACCACCTTTTCCATTTCAAACAGTACAAAAAAAAAAACTTGATTTAGGGGAGCGCCTCTCCATAGAAAACTAAGTTAGGGTGAATGCAAGTTAAAAATAAATTGGTGCACCCCCCTTTTTTTTTCCTGAGGTGCAATAAAAACACCCAAAAAGTTTGGTTTGGCACACTATTTCTCCAAAAACATCCAGAGTTGGTATACAGGCTCACTTGACAGAAAGAAACAAAAGTCATAAGTTGGCGCACCACCTTTGCGTGCAAAAACCTTGCCAAAATAAACCTGATTTGGTGAACCGCGTCTTCCATCATGAAAAGTACTTTAAAAAAAAAAAAAAAGCTTGATTAGAGAAGCTGAAGGGGAAAAAAAACATGGTTTGATATGTCCTCATGTAACCTCTTATATAAGGATATGTTGTTGTCCTGCACTGTTGTACGAATCCAGGTGCCCAACAATTTGTAAATTAAGGGCGGAATCAGCCTGGGAACTCTTCCTTATTTATACTACAGCCTTCCCTGCTTCGCAAACATGTTTTCGAGAGTGTCTGGGAGAGGGCTTGGACAGCCCGGTTTCTCACGCTCACAACTTTTTGCTAACGAATAAAAGACGGAGCGGCACACGGTCCGAACGGAGTCAGCTGTGGAACACGTACGATTGCCCAGCCGTTGTTGCAGCTCGCTTCACCCGGACCGTAGGCTCTCCGGTCTCGTGTCAAGGTAATCGCTGATGATGATCATATAATGCTGCTTAACGTTGTAGTGTATTGATTGCTCTTTTTGGGGAATGAAAGGTATAATCATTGTAGCACAGCGCAGGTGTTGATTACTGTTTGCGGGGGATAAAACATACGATTATCCTAGCACAGTATAAATGTTGATTGCTATTTGCGGGGAATAAAAGACACAGTTATTCTAGCAAAAGTATATCAAGTCTCTGTGTATTCATTGTTGCCGCCGACCACTCACGATCCTGCATAAAAATATAAAGGTGAAGTAGTGTTTTCCACAAAACAGAAGCTCATCTAGATAAAAAACTAAGTTGGGGTCAGTGCAAATTAATAAAAACTTGGTGCACCCCCCCCCCCTTTTTCCCTTATACGCAATAAAACCCCTTTAAAAAAAAAGTTGTGTAACTTGTAGCTTGGTTTGGTGCACCATTTATCAAAAAAATAATACCAGAGTTTGTGACTTGTCGGTGAGTAATATATATATATATATATAAATAAAAATAATCCTGAATCGGCGCACCCCTTTCCCACCCACACAAAATGAATTGATGTTGCCATGTTTTTGCCCAAGTGTCTACGGACATCAGCACTCAGTATGTCATAAATTATTAACCGGCAACACAAAGCAACGCAGAGATCAAAAGGTGCGTTTTTTTCCCAAGACGCACGATTTGTCGCCTTCGCATCGCAGCGGGAACGCAATTTGCAAGTCCTCGCCGACAATATCTCAAAAATAAACAACGGCTCCCGGCGCCGCTTATTTTCTGCCGTTTTATTTGAAAGAGCGGCGTGTGGGCGTGCAACAGCCTGACTGAGTGTAAAATAGAGAGCGAGTGGATGGGCGGCGGCGGTGCGTGGTGATGGGGGGGTGCGCGCGTGCTGGTGATCCTTTGTCAAGCGTTCAGTGCCATTTAATGGCCTGTAAAAGGCCCCTTTGCAGCAGAAAGAACAGGCAATTAGCATAGTGAGTGGATTACAAGATTGCTCTGACTCCGGGATTAATGTGTGCACTTCATTCTCTCTTTGCTTTTACTATTTACTGCACCACAGGAACTCATTTCTCACTCCCCGGGATTTCGTTTTTGTTCCCTATCTTGCTAGTATCCTTGTCAAAAAAACAAAACAAGAAAAAGTACGCACTTTATTAGGTACACTTGGTCAATGTGACACATTGCGATGAATCCTGGCGCACCTATTTACATTGGTGCGAGCCAAACAAGTGCGTTCTGTGAACATTGCGCGCATCAAACAATTTAATCCTGGTGCACAACAAATTAGCAAACCATGGTGCGCACCCAACAAGTAGTGCCAAAATAGCTATCCTTGGCGCACAACCAACAAGGGAACCCTGAATATCGTCGCTGTCGCGTGAAAAACACTTACATCCATATTTTATTTATTTTTGGGGGAGGGGATATGCGCCTAACAAGCTAACTTGGGTGCGTACCAAACGAGGAAATGAGGTACGTGCAAAGCAAGTCAACTCAATTATGCATCAAAAAACTGAATCCTGGTGTAAGCAATCCCTGGTGAAAAATTGCTTCTTCTTTTTTTTTTCTTTTTTTTTTTTTGTTACAATGGCTCGCCTGCTTTTTCATTTAACTCAGCCGAAATGCAACGCTAGGTAAGAAATGTGTTACTTTTTTCAGTTTACCATGATGTTTATTGAATATTGTGCACAAGTAATACACATTTTTCTTGGAAAAACAAAAACTAATACTGAAACTGATTAAAAATAAACTAAGCATTTTTTAAATAACTTAAACTAATTCCAATAAAACTAACAGAACCACCCTGAAAACTAATTAAAACTAACTAACGAAAAAAAAAAAAACTAAACTCAAAATGAAATAAAAACTAACTAACTAAAAAAAACAAAAATCTATAATAACTCTGCCCGGTACTAACCAAACCTGGTCCCAAGGTTCGTTTGTTTAGTACACACCAGGGTTCAGTCGTTTGTTACGCATCAAAGTTTGCAACTGAGCCAAACATGCAAACTCTTGTGCACACCAAAAAAAGTGAACCCTGGTCCGTACCAAACAAGAAAACGCTGGAGCCCACCAATCGACTGGACTCGGGTGCGCACCAAACGACAGAACCCTTGTGTACACCTAAAAACTGAACACACTGCGCACCAAACGAGCCAAATTGGTATACACCAAATGAACAAACTCTGATGCGCACCAAAAAAGCACACACTGAAGCGCACCAAAAAAGCACACACTGAAGCGCACCAGTGGCGTAAAATTGGGTGTGCACTAAAGTTTGGGACACCAGTAAGAGTCAAACATGCGAACCGAAGTGCGCACCACTCAAGACGACCTCTGTGCGCACCAAAGTGGTAAACAAGCTAACCCTGTCAGCCACCGCAAAACTGACTCTGGTTGAGCCAAGCAAGTCAACTTTAGTCTGAAAGGATCAAAGGCGCACCTCTCCTCTCATCATTATTCTGTGAGGCAACTTGTGTACCGTACTCAACTTCGCCGGCAACTGGGCCTGCGTGGTGTATCTCCGCCATCATTCCTCTGCTCCGCCGCACGATATCATCTTTAATCCGCAGCCCGCCTGCCTGCCTGCCTGCCTGCTACCTCCCTCCAGATTCTTCTCAGCCGCAGCCTCGGGCGGCCACAACTCATCACGCTGAGCCAAGAGTCTCCAAACAAAACAAATACGTATGAATACGAATGAATCCGGATGACGATTGAAGTCCAAAAAGCCTCATTTGGCGCACCCCCTCTAACTCTACACATGGAGTCTAACGAAAATGTGAACGTATTAATACAAAAACAAAAAGGACTTAGTTGGCAGAGTGACTCACTACACCATTTTTTTTTTATTTCCTATGAAGTGAAATAATAGATTGTATACATAATTGAAAACAAATGCTGAAACGACTGAGGTCATATATATATATATATTTATTTTTTTTGGGTGGGGGGTTTCACCAATTTCAGATGTATTGGGGGCGTGGCTACAATGCTAAAATTTCCATCTGTTCTCATCATAGTGGCAACCGATCAGCTCCCGAAGCCACGACAGTCTTATCCCCATGGAGCTCGTTGTTTGCGTGTATTTATGCTGCATTCGAGGAAGGTGGGAAGTCGGACTTTGCCGACCTCCGATCACTGGAACACCCCTTTGTTGAGTTGAGTTAAAAAAGAAAAAAAGAAGCCCGACCGGATTCACTCTGACGTCACTCTACAATGGCGACAACCCATGGCGACCCAGACCATGAATGGCAAAACATAATTTACAAGATTATACATATATATTTATTTCTATTGTTTTCATTTTGTTATTAGAAATAAGTAACGTCACATAATACAACATGATTTGTACTGAGTTTGTGAACCATAACAACAAACGATTTATCGGAATCAGCCATCTTTGTTGTTTACATTTGCTTGGAACGCTTTTGGGGTCGGAACTGGGACAGCCCGAATGGGGTAAATCCAACTTCCCACCTTCCATGAATGCAGCATTAGTTCCCTGTCTGCTTAATATTCAAGTACGTTGCTGTCACTGCTCAAAGTAAACTTTGTCATGTCATGCTTCTTGAGGTAATGTTTTAGTTTCCTTGTGTTCATTTGATACATTGAATTTCGGCTTTGTCAATGTAGTAATTTTGATTCCACGTTCCTTGTTGGACTTTTTTTTCTTTTCTTTTATTTAAATGAATTCTCCCTCCAGCTTTTTTCCACCATTACCACCAAAACACTCAACCTCCTGACATTTTCTCATTCAATTCAATGCACATTGTACTGCTCAGTGTTCACTCAAATGAAGAAAAAAAAAAGCCCCATGTTGACAAAATAAATAACATAATTTGTATGCACCTGTTCTAACGCACTTCATTTAAAAAAACAAAATCTGACTTTTCACACCCTTCTCCACTGCCGACAGATTAAAAGAAGAAGAAAAAAAGAATACGTTTTCTTTGGTGCACCATCTTTACAGAAAGCCTGAGTTGGTCCACCAATTCTATTCCAAATGCAATAAAAATACAAAAATACATACTCCTAGCATTTTCACTGTGGAAGAGGTGAGAAAACAACACAGTGATCACATTTACACATTCACAGTGTGTGTGTTCGCAGATCAATAATGTCACATTGCAGCCAAGATCACGCTCAATGTATTCGCTCCATCAAGACAACCTGGTGAGTCAGTGCTTTTAGAAGAACTTAAGCAAAAAAAACATAAAAACTGGGTTAGCGAGCTCCCTCTCAAAGAAAAAAAAAATGCTGGAGTTGGCATGACCCTCTCCATTCCACACAAACAAAATAGTAAATAAATGAAAAGCTTCAACTTCAGCATGCTCTCACTCTGTACTTCTTCTCCCCAGAATGCGATGAAAATCCCCAAAAGCCTGAATTGGCGCACCCCGCTAGCCAGGAAGTTGGTCACCTTTCTCTCAGTCACACAAAAAAATTGGTGAACCCATTCACCCTCGCACACATATAAAGTAAAAAAATTATAAATAAATAGAAAAGAAATAAACTGAGGTGCCACACCTCCTCAAACCTGAATATGTTTCAGTTCAAATGACCTCAACCTCCCTCTGCACAGAAAAAAAGTTCCTGAAAATGCATGAGTTGGTGCACCTCCCCTCAACTGCACCCAAAAAGCGCAGATCCTCTCCCCTGCACACAAATATATGTAAAATAAAGAAATACATACATACATAAAATAGGGTTGTCACAATTAGTGCGTTCATTTAGAGTCAATTAAAAGTTTCTTTAACTCCACTAGTTTTTTTCTTGATTAATCACCGCCTTTTACTTGGAAAGCCTATACTGGGGGAATTCCAGTCGCAACGCAGCAAACACGTCCACGTCAAAATTAAGCAGTAATAAATTTGAATAATAACGCATATATTTGTGGAGACTGGGGTGAAGTTGTATTTTACAATTTAAAAAAATGTGTTGAACGTTACTTCATGTTAAAGGTTAGATAGCACTTAATATAAAAAGAAAAATGCACTGATCTGTCAACAACGCCTCACAAATGCCATCTAGTGGCAGAAAAATGACCTCAACACAAATCACTATCACTCGTTTTTTACAGTACAGAACATCTTTTTAATTTTAACTCAATTTTTATGAATTATTATGAAAATACTTTAACAAAGACTAAAAGATGCAGCCATATTTCTATTACTTAAAAAATGTTAACAAGAGTATGAAAACTTATAATTTATAGAATATAGCATATATATAGATATAACATTTGTGATTAATCGCGAGCTAACTATTGACGTCATGCGATCAACTGTGATTAAAAATTGTAATCACCTGACACCCCTAAAATAAATAAAGCCAGAGATAGCCACGACCCTAAAAAAGCCAAAGTTTGCGCACCCATTGCACCTGTACAACACTTGATTTGGTGCACCCTTTCTAAAGAGATGTGAGTTGACACATCCCTTCTATTAAGATAAAAAAATATGGAGGAAAAAAACACGAGTTGGTGCACCCCATTTTCTCCACACACACAAATACAAGTCCCAAAAATCCCGACTTGGCTCATCCCTTCTCTCCCCCAACACACAAACAATACAGTCCAAAGTGCACGCGTAATATATGTTGACGCATGTACATACAATAAGCCTGGATCGTGTTTCACCAGACTGCTGACAACAACAAATCGCACCATCAGCGAGTTGAAATGCTTACGTCGCTCTTCTCTTTTTTTTTTTGTTACCTCGTCGAGATATGATGCATCGCCACCGAATCGGATACGGTTGAACGCGTACGCACGTCGCACACCTCTTGACCCCACCCAACTGCACAACACATCTACACAACACAACTCAAATGTATGACAGGATGGCCGCTTTGCTTTATCAGCGCTAATGTGCCATCTGCCTCCCGGGGTGACTCCTCATTAAAGATGGAGGACGTGAATGACAAAGTAGACCATCTGACTAATTGGGATTATTATACAGCGCGTGTCAAAAATCAACAGGCTCACCTTTGTCTGTTTATTGGCTCTCATCGTGATATACGCAGTCATCTTATTAGCTGTGATCAGCACACTAACGCATGTCAGGACATTCTTTACGGCTTTCAAAGGCAGGAACGAAACCCTACATTGACGCGCTCATTTGAAATACAAACAAAATCAACTTGAACCAGGATTTAAAAACGAATTTGAAACTGAAACATTGTTTTGGATGCTTAATTTAAAATCCTAAACATAGTTTGAAATCCTAATCCAGTCTAAACCAATACGTCAAATCGTAAATTGTGCCTGCGCTATGCTAGCACTGCTTTGCTAGCACCTCTGTGCTTGCCGGCTCACATCCTTCTTCACGTAAATGAATATCATGAGGTGTTGTTTTTATTGTGGATATCTGCTGCCCCCCCCAACATTGCTTGTGACTTTCAAAGACACTCTGCAGTTCTGAAAACCCGAAAGAACCTCCGCACTCTCTATAGTGTTAGTGTGTAGACCCTAATTACAAGTTAAGGCCGTGCAGCAGAGAAGTCTCGTCGGTGACCCTCACAAGTAAAAAGGTGAGGCCCAATAAAAGGCAATTTACTGCTTGGCTACTCCCACAACTAAATACACCATATGGACAAAAGCCTCCTCTTAATCAATTAATTCATCAATGGAGAGTTGGAGCGCAGCCTGAGTTGTGCCTGAGTGTTAATTCTTCATCTTAACAAGACGGTTTTAGAAACAGACTTTCGCTCCAGGGCTCAGCGGCCAAGCGGCCAAGCGGCCAGGCCGACTGGCGTGGGAGTCCGCCAGAGAGGAGCCTTAAGCTGGGCACGGATGCTGACGCAGGCCCTTGGTCCTTTTTCCTCTTCGGGTATGCGTTTAAACTTGAATTTGAAGCCATAGTCCTTGCTTAAAACCTTAACCTCAAATCACAGCCCACTCTAGAAAAACGAATTGGACATTTGTAACCGTTGCTTGAAACCCTAATCCTTTGAAATCCAAACACAGCTTTGAAATCTTAATTTGTACCCTAACTCCAATTTGAAACCCTCATTATAAATAAAGTTCTTACCCTGTCTTGAAAACTTCATTTGAAACACTAAACTTGACTTGAAACCCAAATTTGAAACCATAAACCTTCATTTTAAACATATCTTGAAACAAAAGTTTGAAACCCTAATCCAGGTTTTAAATTCTAATTTCAAACGCCAACCCTCACTTGAAACCGTAATTTGAAATATTAAACCTCTATTTGAAACCTCTATTTGAAACCATAACCGAATCTTGAAACTTGAATTTGCAACACTAATCCTGGTTTGAAACCTTAACTTGAAATATTAACATTGACTTGAAACCCTAATTTGAAACACAAACCCTGGCATCAAATTGTAATTGTAAGACCTCACCTCATCTTGAAGCCCTAGTCTTGAAACCTTAATTTGCAACCCTCACTTGAAACAGTAATCCTGACTTGAAACCCTAATTTGAAACCTTGAACCTTAATTTTAAACACTAGTGCTCTTGAAACCATGACCCTGATTTGAAACTCAAGCTCACGCCATAACACCATCTTGAAAACTTTAGTTGAAACACTAATCCTGATTTGGAACCCTATTTTGGAACATTGATCTTATTTTAAAGCTGAACCGTAGCTTCAAACTGTAATTTGAAACCCTAACTTGAAACGCTAATTTGAAAAAATAACCCTTGTTTGAAATCCTAACCCTGTCTGGTGTCAAGTAGGGTTTGAGATTAAGGAAGCCTGGGTTAGGGTTTCAAGTAGGGGTTGGGGTTATTGAAACACTAACCCTGTCTTGAAACCTTAACTGCGTGTCTTCTTTCGCATTATTTCATTTTAGATATTCAAACTTATTTTTGCATCTCTGACAGCAACTCATGTTGTACGGTTGCTGCTGAACATAACAGAGGACAGCTCAACTTTGGCAAAGAAAGTTTGCGTGATTGTGTGGCTGCGCTGAGATGTGGCGTCCCCGAAGCGGGGCCGCGCTTTTGCGCAGTGTGTGAAATGAGCTTACAATTCCATTACACGCTGGCCCAGGCCCGGACAAGAGCTCACTCTTGTTTCCATCAGCCCACAGGTGGACTCTGGGGGCCGACCGAGACGCAGCCCGCTGAGCCGTGAGGAAACACGGCCGACGTCCGCCCGGCAGGAAACAACTTGAGTAAACTTTTATTTTGAAACAACATGGGCGTGAGCATTGCTTTAGAGGGGCTCTGTAATGGAAATTGAGCACAACGTGCTGCTAAATGTGAGCGGATAATGTTTGAAGAAGCAGCATGTGGCTCGTTGTGCAAGAGGATTAGGGTGTATTCCAAAGCGCTTGACTGATCAACTTTGATCACATTTCCACACGGTTACGACCGCTGTGAATTTTCATTATCACTGCAAGCAAATTTAGGGTCTCGGAGATTAGTTGTCGGTTTTCTGGCTTCTTCAAAGACTGAAGAAGAAGAAGAAAAATTTTATTGTTTTGAGGGTATTTTTTTTTTATACTGCTTGCCTCATTTTTCTTTTTTTTTTAATGCCTTAAAATGTGTGTGTGTGTGTGTGTGTGTGTGTGTGTGTGTGTGTGTGTGTGTGTGTGTGTGTGTTGTGTGTGTGTGTGTGTGTGTGTGTGTTTTTAATTATTTTCTATCTGTCAAATATTTCTGTATCGTGTGCTATTTTTTTGGTCCATTATTTTTTTCCTTTTTATTTATTTTGCATTTGTTTCATCTAACAGTTATAATTTAGTATTTGTATTTTTGAAGTAATTTGTATTTAATGTGTAAAATTTTGTGTTGTTAAAATATGCTTATTATATGCTTAATATTTGTGAATTTTTAATGAAAAACTTTGTTGCTTTTAAATACTTTTGTATTTGTAATATTTGTGTATTTTAAATATATGTATTGTGTAATTAATTTTTTTTTCAAATTTTCATTGTTTTCTGTAATTTTAAATTTTTTGTCTGTATTTTCTATTTAATATATTAAAATGATATATTCATTTAATATGTATATAATATTTAATATATTAATTAAATATTTTATTTTGTATTTGAATTATTTGTACTTTTTGAAAATGTGTTTGCATTTTTTTTAATCATTATTATCTTAGTATCATTTCCCAGTACTTTTGTATTTTCATCTAATTTGCTTTTTTTCTATATATTTTGTATTAGTTTCTAATATTTTAGTTGTAATATTTATGTATTTTTTTAATTAGTAGGTTTTGGTTTTAATACAATTTGTACTGAAAATATATACTATATTTTTTCACCCAATAATTCCTATTGTTCGTAAAACTGATTACATTGTTTTCGATGTTGGTGTTATATTGTCTAGTTTGCATTTTATTACCTAATATTTGTGTTTTTGTTTTTAACATTTGTTATCGTTTCTGTATTTGTGTCTAATTTTCTGTATATGTTTCTAATACTTTGTATGATTTGTAATATTTGTGTATCAGTTTGTATTGTTTTTCTAATGTGAAATGTGTGTACGTGTGTGCATGTGCGCGTGTTTTATGGCATCCATTTAAAGATTTCAGCATTGTGCTAGCCAGGGGGCCTACTGCAGTAATAATAAAAACCGGGATGCCCACCATGGATCATTGTGATTGTGACACTTTTCACCCGGTTGGCTCACGGTTTCTTCCGGACAATTGAAGGCAGTACGATGAGCCCACCCTGATAATTGACGGCATTGACCACAGGGGGCGACGAAAAGCCTCCTTTTGGCCAATAACGTTTGTTTTCACTCCTCGGGTTTCCCGTCAGGCCGTCTCTGGTGATTGAACGCAGCCTCGTTTTTTTTTAGCGCTCCCCACCCTCACTAACTGGTTTTGTTGTGTGTGCGTGCGTCCCGTCGGCCTAATTGTGCGCGGGATATTTACGGGGGCCATCGAGGCTGACGGGTGATGAAGCTGGCACCGTAACTAAAATATACGGCGAGTCGCAGAGCGACGCGGGGATATACGGCCGGGGAATAAGGGAGATTGCAGTGTTATTAAAACGACACGTCGCAATGCCGGCAACCAATCGGCTTTCGGGGGGCGTGGCACAGTGGTGGATTGACAGACGTCTGCCACATGAGATGAAGAGTGTGCACATCACAGAGAGATGGCGGAAGAGTACGTGGGGGGGGGGGGGGTCTGACATAACAGTCAGCATGTATACAGGACTTCATGCTGGCACAGCTGCTTTAGAGCGCCTTGTTGTTGGCCGTAAGTACATAAGTCATATGCAGAGAAAGATGTAAAAACAAAATAGGAGGACTTTTTGTTTTGATTGCCAGCATGTGGAACATAGCTTTGGGCTGGCATGACCAGTTTAGAGCGCCTCATTGTTGGCCACGAGTGTACGCAAATTACGGTCAGATGGCGGAAGAGTAAGTAAAAAAGTCCGACATGACAACCAGCGTGTGGGACCAGGGCTTTGAGTTGGCCAGTTTAGAGTGCCTCATCGTTGGCCACGAATGTGTTCACATTATGAAGAGATAATAAAAAGTCTGACATAACAGCCAGCATTTGTACTGGACTTCATACTGGCACAGCTGCTTTAGAGCACCTCGTTGTTGGCCGTAAGTACATAAGCCATGCAGAAAAAGATGGAAAAACAAAATAGGAGGATTTGGTTTTTTTTGTTGGGAGGGGGGTTAAGTCCAGTTTGATAGCCAGCGTGTAGACCAGTGCTTTGGGCTGGCGTGGCCTGTTTAGAACGCCTCATTGTTGATGATGAGAGATAGTGGAAGAGTGAGAGGGAATTAAAGGTCTGACAAAACAGCCAGCATGTGTACTGGACTTCATGCTGGTAAAGCTGCTTTAGAGTGTCTCGTTGTTGGCTGAGAGTCTACACTTTATGTATAGAAAAAAACAAATATGAGGACATTCTTCCTTTTTAAAGTCCGACTTGACATCCAGCGTGTGGGTCAAGGCTTCGGGCTGGCATGGCCATTTTCGAGTACCTTGTTGTTGGCACTTCACGGGAACAAAAGGGAAGTAAAGCGAGGGGAGAGGAAGCGTTTCATCGTGGTGTATGCACTGTACAGTTTCTTTCGGTGCAGTTTTCGTACTTTTGCCACATGACTAGTGGTAAACTGTATACACTTGTCTGAGCGATACAAAGTTGCCAACGTGAACGCGTCAATCATCGGTTAGCAGCAGAGTAATACTGTCGACATGATTTTTATTTTTCGCACATAATGTGTGTTTTTTTCCCTTCATGTTGTGGCTGCGGTTCATTAAGGAGACAAACTGTTAAATATTCATGAGGCGTGTTGTGTTTCTTAAAATAAGGCTCATTAGCGCTCCCGGCCTCTTTTCAAGTTTCCGCCTTTCTCGTGTCACTCTCCAAAGAGCAACACTGCAGCTTGTTATGCGTCTTGGCACCCAAAGTGGGTTAAGACCGTCGCCGTGCATTCGCTTGGACACCCTTTGCTCGAAATGACGCTTTGAGAGCAACAAAGGCTAGCGATGGCGTCACGAGTCTGTGATTGGTTTTTGATGACTTGAGTTGGCATCCATGAACCCGAGCTGGACAAATGGACACACAAAAAGAAGGGGGTCGCTGTGATTGTTGTAATCGGGCCGGAAAAAGAAAAAAGTTTGTCAACGACTCGCAGCATTGTGGTAAACATGAGGGAGGTAGATTGCAGTGCTCAGCATGATGCTGCACTCTATAAAAATAAAAAAATTAAAGGAAATAAAATAAATATAAAAAAATACAAAAAAAATACAAAATTAAAGATTCTTGAAAATAAAAGTTAAAATAAACTAAAATAAATAACAATAGTGAAAATACAAAAATATGAATTACATAAATACAAAATAAAAGCATAACTAGAGCTGCGAGCAGCTATACAGGTCGTGGCAACCCTGCCCACATTGGGGTACTGGCACAATAAACCTCTCAAATATGATTTTGGTAGGCCTGATGTTTTCGCCTCAGATTAGACCCTCAAAAACGGCAACAGCGTGTAGTGCTGTCACTAACAACTTTTTGAAAAAATCGAGTTGCCTTCCATCGATTAATCGACTAATCGCACCGCAACCCTCTCAAAAAAATTATTCAAATTTTTCTCCTTTTTTTTTTTAGGTCTACTAAGGTTGAACGTGAGTTGAATTTAGTGGATATAAATACTCATTGTTCGCTATCTTCTGCACACATATGCAGTCTTGCTCTATGTCTAACATAGTAGATACCGCCTTCCAGTTGCTGACGCACGGTGGGCCGCCATCTTACGCGTGTCTGGCGCCAATAAATTCATTAGAGCTCTTTTATTTATTTTGCGATTTTGACGCCGATAGTTTTGTTACAAACATAAGATAGATGTAGCGATGCTAATCTTCTCCCTTTATAGTCTAAAGAGACCACAAGCAAACCCTAAGAAGCATCTTAGTTAGTAGTGGTGAATGGCGGTCGCAGTCCGTCAGCAATAAGTGTAAAAAAATAAAATACAAAATAATTTTTAAAAAGCAAGAAGTGTCCTTGCGGAAACACGAACTATTGGTTCTGGGCCTCCGGCAACTTCCAGGTGCCACAAATATGTTTTTTTAAATTATTAAAATAGCTTCGACGCACGCATTTTTGCATCGACTAATTTTTGTGGTCGGCTTTTTTCCCTAGCCCTAACAGCGTGCAACAACAAAAAAGCTTTTCATCTAGAACATCTTTAGATGAAACAGCCAAAGTTTGAAGATGATGGGATAAATAATGTGGGAGGAGTTTGTTAAATGATGACCTCTATAAAAGGCTAAAAATGCCGCAAAATTCCAAAATAAACACAAAATGGTAGACTACCCTTATGAATTAAAAATTATTAAAAAAAAAAAAAGGAAAATAATTTTGAAAAATTGCAAAATAAAAGATGCTTAAAAATATTAACCAAAAATGAAAATACAAAAAAATTAACAATCACAAAAATACCTAATAAAAACACAAAATATAAAACAAATAAAATGATCCATCCATTCACATTTTCAAATATAATCCCCCTCTTTTAGGAGGTGTTCACTGAACAGAATGTTTGAGAATGACCTCTACTCTCACAGTGTCAATTAAACAGCAACCTACCCAGGCCAAAGTACTCCAGCTTTTGTACGCACCCTTGATAACGCCACAAAAGGCTTTTCTGAACAGCCAATAATTGATTTTGCAGTGAGATTCGAAATGAGAAAAGAACAGATGAGTCAATTACACTCCGTCACCTAGCAGCAACCTCTCTCTACGCTCAATACAAGGCTTTCCGTCCATGTTGAGGGGGAAAGAAAGACTTTTCCCTCCCAAAATTGACACTTTGCGCCTTTCACAAAAGTCAGAGAGAGCTTCCAGGGACATTCTTTGTTGCCAGGCAACGCCCGGAGCACCTTTCACCAATAGAAATATAGGCCTATATTCAACGCGATTCATATGCTAACTCAAGACGAGCAGACCGGGAATATTTATTTATTGAAGATGGGGTGAAGCATTTTTTGGACTAATATTAAATTCATTTTCACTGAAGCAACTTCCAGCTGTTTTACTGGATTTTGACAGATTTTGCAAGGTTTCACAAAACGTTGTGTTTTATCGCTATAAAAACATGGAACCTACCAAAAGAAAGATTAGCGTCTCTTTTTTCATCAGGATTTTTTTTTATATTTCCATCTGTTTCCGTTTTGCAGCAATTAGCATTAGAATATAGCAACGTTTCATCATTATTCACAAATCTGTTTAAAACACTAGGTGGAGGGGGGGTGCTTTTTTCAACATGGCCCTGGTTGAGCTCTTATACTCTGCTGCCACCTGCTGGCCGTTTTTGTAATAACTACCATCTCTTAAAGCGTCCTCTTTATGTCAGAGGCTGCGTCAAAGCCTTCTCCTTATGCTCTAGCATAAACAAAACGTAAAAAAACTAATCCTTATAAATACATTTTGGGGACAGTGGTAATATTTGTGTCATATTATTTGGGATGTTTGATACCACTTTTTTCAAATCGATACCAGTACGAGTACTCAAGGGTTGAATAAGCACCGATACTGTTATCAAGTGCCCACACTTACTAGTACTTTTGATACATAACATTTTCGTTAAAAAAAATGACAGATTAAAAAACAAAATTATATATCCCAATGTAGCATTTTTCCTTAAAATTGCATGAAATAATTGGCAAATTTCTGTTCTCTTAATTTCAATTTCTTGTTCCTGATCGTAAAACAGCAACAAGAGGAAGGCCGATACTGGTATCGGTTGCCGTCGCAAGTAACAATACCTTGAAATAAGGTCTGGTATCAACCCGATACCAATACCTGGTATCAGTACTCAACCATCACTACCAATTATGATACGATACAATGAACTATGATTGGATTCACTCCAAGCATTATCTGATATGAGCCAATCCAATTTGACCGATACCAGTCAGAGTATTTTGAGTCGTCACCGATACAGAGTACCGATACCACTAATACTTTTCCCAATATAGCATTTTTCCTTAAAATTGCATGGAATTATGTCAATTTTCTATTTTTCTCATTTCTCATTTCTAGTTCCTGTAAAACAGCTGCCGATTGTGAGTACCGATACCCTGAAATAAGGCCGAGTATCTGCCGATTTGATGCCCGGTATGATACTGATATTGATACTCGCCCATCCCTACCAATGTTGTGCTCTGATTACGATATGTTCTGGTACGATACGATACGAGTAACTCCCATAACGATATGTTAGAGTATGATGTGCCTTTCTTTCTTTCTTTTTTGCAGCATAAAAATGTTACCAAGGGACACGAAAGAAAATCCCATGAAAAGAAAACCAAAGCTGAGAAATGCATGTAATTGCTCGGTTGCACATTCGGTCCTTGGTTTTTCCACCAAGGCAGATCAAAAACAACAAAGTAGGACTTCTTATCAAAGCAGGCTGGTTTTATCTCATTAGCGCAGATGCAGTAGAGAGGCTGGTGGGGGTTCGTGTGGGGGTGGGCTCGTAGCGAGGAGGTGTTGCTTCCAGTTCCAAAGGGAAATGAAACAGTTTTGCCCATATTTGCTTTGTTATTTAGCTGGAAGAGCTCAAATTAATGACTCGCACTCTATTCATTACCGTCGCCGTAAACACATTAGTCCAATGAATCGTCTCCGAGCACACCTGGCCTTATCTACGCCGGAGAAGGATCCAGGCGGGCGAGCAGGCAGGCGGGCTGGCTCTCATCCGGCCAACGCACTGCAGGCGTATTAAAGAAGAGGCGGCGCGGCGTTGACGGGATGCGCTACCTGCCGCCTCGTCGGGCCCCGCAGCTGCCTCCCGGGAAGCCGTAATGCATGAGATCTGTCAGTGTCAATTTCCCGCCTAATCTTGGCGCCGCCGAGGCCGCGTTTGCTCGCCAACACACAACACGGAGCGGCGGGAATTTCACCTGCGATAAGACAATCGCCGCACGTTTGTTGGCGACGTCCAGGTGGCACGACAACACCACGGAGGGGGGAGGTTCAGGCAAGCAGCTGCCTCCTGATGATTCCCAGATACGACTCGTGTGTAAACGGACGCTTGGCCGTACGATAAAGCTCTTCCCATGCAATATGATGCGATTCTAATTATGCGATTACAATATTAATATTACTTGCAATGCAATACAATATGATTCCAATGAAATATGATTCCTTGTAATTATGATACAGGACAATATGATTGACGGTCAATCACAATGCAATTTTTCACTTCAGCCAAATGTACTCCAATTACGATACAATCGAACACAATAGGATTCACTCCAATTTTTATACAAAACGATATGATTCTCTCTAAAATAGTGTAATGCAGTGCTTCTTAATTATTTTTTGCTACGCCCACTCAGGAGGAGGAAAATATTTTGCGCCCCCAACTCGCTGCTGCGACTATAAATGTCCAAATTAATTGATTAATCGACAAGTAATCGATTATCAAATTAATCGTCATCTATTTTAATCATCGAAAAGTGTCCAAATCCTCGGATTTCAGAATATCACCAGTCATTGTTGACTGATTTCTGTCGTCCTTCATGAAAGAAGACTGAATATCTGATTTAAAAAATGCATATTAGCTTCATCCAAAATGCTTTTTTAATAGACTATAATAAAAAAATTTAATTAATCCGATTAGTCGATTGAAAAATCGAGAGATTAATCGATTCTAAAAATATTCGATAGTGACAGAACTAATAAATAGCATAATTTGTCTATAAAATTGCGGTAAGTACGTCTCTGCAGATGAGCTAGTAATCGTTGCACACTCTCTGACAATGAGAGCGCCACTGCCACCTACTGTAGTGGATGTGCAATTACACTTCCCCTCCGGGCATCACACTGCGCCCCCCCCCAATTTGATAGGCACTGGTGTCATGCGATAATAACAATAAGATCGCCTCCACTTTATAACCGCTTGGCTGATATACAATGCAATTAACTGCAATTATGATTCAAAACCATGCCATTCAGTCATTCTATTCACGATATAATGTGATGTAATAAGCCACACTGTGATATGTTAAATCAGATTATGATTGGTTCCAATTACAATACGATACAATAGGATGATATGTCATGCTGACAGCCAGCCTGATGGCAACCGTCGTCATCCTTTATGGCCCCATTCGAAACCCGAGGTGGAATAAATAACAGCGTACACATTTATGCCACGTCTCGGGAATGAATGTGAGCGGAAGAAACTCCAAGAAGTCGTAAAAATGTCATGATCTCCCGCCGTTGTCTTTAAGTGGCGAGCTAACGAGCATAGCGCACGGCGTGAGACATCATGCCTCATTCAAGGTTGTCAGGGGAGGAATTATCATATTGCACGGCAGATATGACTTTAAGTCAAAGAACAGATGTTGAATTCAAAGAGCTGTAAAAAAAAGAGGGGGAAAAAAACAGCTTTCACGAGCGAGCTCACCGGGATCCTTGGAGACAAACCGCTAAAAAGGTAAAGAGGAGCATTCTGCACATTTCAGGAAATCTTTTATGAGCCGTTGAGGAAAAAAATAGGGAAAAAATCTATAAAAGAACAGAAGAAATATTTTTCCCTATTTTTATAAAAGGAATAAAAGCATTTAGATTTTTTTCCTCTCTGAAAGCCTTACCTTTCTATGCTACTTACAGAAAATAAACAAATAACTTGTTTTCTGACGCAATGACTTTTTCCACTCAGCTAAAGTTGAATACTACTGACATTTCTGAGTTTTGCTTTGTGATTTTGCAGCACTAGGATAAATTCGTTTTCAATTAACATTTTGTAAAAAGACAATTTGGACTCTTTTCCAATCTGGTGCATATTTAAATTGTCTTTGATGTTTACAAAATGTTAATGGAACAATAAATTGTCTTTTACGTATACAAAAACACATCTGGAGACTAAATTGTCTTTGATGTTGAAAATATTATCAATTGAATACTAAATTGTCTTTGATATTTACATCAGGTACGTTAGGTCCAATTGAACACAAAATTGTCAAAGACACTAAATTCTCTTTGATGTTTATAAAATTTATATTATGGTTCGTTATTGTCTGATGTTTACAAAAAGGTTCATTAAACTGTCTTTAACGTTTACAAACCAGTTTGGAGAAGACTAGTCTTGGACTCAATTTGTCTTTGAGTAGACAAAAACATTGGTGCAGTGTTTACAAAAACTGGATTTAGCTCAAGACTGAATCGTCTTACATGTTTACAAAAACACTTTGATTAGCTTCACTAAGGATGTCTCTGATTCACACTTTTGAAAATTAAGATTTGAAACATGTGAATGAAGAAAAGATGCAGCGTCATTTGTCACTCTCCACCTATAACTGGAAGCAACAATATTAAAACTAAAAACAAACAAAAAGCATAACTGAAAGGTTGTTAAGGCTGCCCTTGTTTCACACTATTTGTTTTTGTTTATCTGCTTGCAAAAAAACAAAAAACTTGCTGTTAGCTTCTGTGCATATTCGCTGCTACACAATAAACTTGTAACAATTTGGATTAAGTGGCGGGGAACTTGCTCCCTCCTCACCACGCACACCGGCGGGAAATTAGCATCACAAAGAGCACAACATTAGCACTGCACGCCTCCCGCTACCGCTCACTTCCTGTACGGCCTTGACTGAAGGCAATGTGACGCGACCTCCAAAATCTGCGGGATGTTCATTACCATGGGACGGCAGACACTTGTAGTATTTGTATTGTCTGGTTTGCGGAAAGCAGGATGGCGCGCCAGTGGTTAGCATGTCTGCCACACAGTTCGGACGTTTGTGTTTGATTCTCCCCCCACGTTCCTAAAAAAATGCATATTAGCTTCATCCAAATTGTCCATAGGTGTGATTGTGAGTTGAATGGAGTCTTTGATGTTTAGTAATACAAGTATGTTAAATTGTCCTTAACATTCATTAACTCATTCACTCGCAGCCATTTTCACTGAAGCAATCCCCTTCGCTCACAGCGGTTTAGCTGGATTTTGACTGATTTTGCAAGGCCGACAGAATATTGTGTTCTTTTACTATAAAAACATGGAAGAGTCCCTTCCTTCATTGGGAAAAAAAAGTATATTTCTATCTGTTTCCGTTTTGCAGCTTCATCATTGTTCACAAATCTGTTTAAAACTGTGGGGAAAAAACTTTTTGCAACATGGCCCTAGTTCATCTCTTATACTCTGCTACCACCTGCTGGCCGTTTTTGTAATAACTACCATTACTTTAAACTTTCTCTTCTGTTCAGAGGCTGCACCAAATCCTTCTGTATGCTCTAGCATAAAAACGTCTTCTTTTTTTAAACAACAACATATAAATACGTTTTTTGGGACCGCTGTACTATTTCAAATAGAACATATTTATACGTTTTTGGGAGCAAATGAGTTTTAAAAAACACGTTCTTGAGGAGTCATAATCGTTTGACATTTACAAAAGCCTAATTGATGACTTGAAACTGTCTTTGATGTTTACAAAATAATTTACATCAGACTCCTTGAGGTCTTCAAACTCTCTTTGATATTTACAAAGAACTTAGCGCAGACAAATAAATGATGCGTCCTGGCCACCGCCGTTTCTTTATCTTGAGCCGCCTGAACTTGGGCAACCGCGTTCAAATTTAGCCCGATAACATCGTTTAATCTGTGTGTGTACGTATGTGTGCGCGCCTGCGTGCCGCTGCCGGATTAATCATCGTAATGTAACGCGCACGCCTATAGCGAGCAACACTAATCCTCACGCATTAAATCAATTTTCCACGTGGGCTCAGGGAGCCTGCAGGAAGACGAGTCACCAAAGTGGCCGGGAAAAGAGTTGAAAGCAACAATAGCACAAATCATAAGCCTTTTTAAATTGTCATAAATGTGTTTGTTGTTTTTTTAAATGTACGTAAACGTCATTGAGAGTGAAATTTGTCCTCTCTATTACAAAAAAAGCCCCATTGTGGGACTAATAAAGTTGATCTAATCTAATCAATGTGTAATGTCTTTGATGCTTCCATAAAAGTGAGCATTTAAGCCTCTTTACTGGCTTTGATGTTTAAAGGCTTAGATTGGCTAGCGACATTGAAAATCAAATAGTCTTTGAAGAGCCTAAAAACCTAAAAAAGACTAAATTGTCATTTAGAGTCATTATATGCTATAAATGTTAACATCAATTTGCAAAAACAGGTATGTTTGATTCATTAAACATTGAAAATTATCTCATTGTTGCTTTAAAAAAAAACTTGCATTTGGTTAATTGAAGACTAAATTGTCTTTGATTACAAAAGTACGTATGTGAAGCCCGTGTCCCACCGAGGGGACGATCGTTTGTGTTTGGGACGGTAGTGAATGTTGACTTCACATCAAGGTTCGTTCAAGGTCGTAACGTTCACTAAACGTTTGCTTGCACATGTTCAAAATTTCCTTGCGACAACAAAAACCTTTCAAACTGTTGGCGAAGTTTTGCGACCTGAACGAACCCTGACGAGAAAGCAACATTCGCTACCTTCGCAGACGCAACCGTTCAAACCATATATGTCGTATACGGGCATTAGCTTCACTAAAGACTCAATTAATTGTCTTAGATGTTTACAAAACACTTATTTAATGATACAAACTATCTTTTATGTTTAAAAAAATAATAATCCAGCTCACTGAAAAACGTCTTTAAAAACGTGCAGATTCATTAAAGATAAAAATAGTCTTGATGCTTACAAAAAAATACATGTTAAACTTTATTGAATATTAAATTAGTCTTCAGAGTTTAGCCGGTAGCGTCACTACTAATTTCCTCATCTTTATGAAAAATTGTACATTAGGCTCAAAACTGTCTTTGATGTTTATAAAAATGTGTACTTTAGATCATTAAAGCCCCTAAATAGTCTGTTTACAAAAAATAGCTTAAACTGATGGCAAAAAAAAAAAAAAAACGTTATTTGCAGACTAAACCGTGCTCGCTATACAGTACTCACATGGAAGACTAATTAGTAATTTACAAACACATGTACATCGGCTTCATTTAGAAGACACAGGAGTCAACACACATACACAATGTGACTCCGCTGTGACTAACACACAAAGCTCACAGCATTTAGCATATTAAAAAAATGCGATTAATTGCATGCAATGATATGTTGAAGAGCATGTAAAGGTGTCATTTGCACAAAAGCGACCGAGCACACCTTTTTAGAAAAACAAAAAATAAAAAGGGAAGAGCAGATCTGCCGCCAGCCACTGACCCAACCTGACCCACTTCCGGCTGATTTATGCTTCACGGGCCCTCAGCAGACACAGCTTTGTTCGGCTGGGGTCATAAATCTCAGACTCCTCAGCGCTCATCAGCTGACCAGACGAACCCCCACCTCTCCCCTCTCGTAATACCCCCACACCACCTCCGCTTCCTCTCAGGGATCACCTGAGCCACATCGCCGGCACTTCATCAGCCTGAGCAGACAATGGCGGCGAATGCAGCCAAGCAGGCGGGCACTCAGGAGTTTATCCATTTGTAAACACTCCCTGGGGCGGGTTTTGTACTCACTTTCTTCATAAAACAAACCGAGAAAATGGTAATAAAAACACAGCTAATTGTAATAAATAATAGTATGGAAGAGGATTAGGGCCAGTGAAGAGAGAAAAATAAAGTTTGGCAGGATTCTCACTTTATTTTCAGAATTCTGACTTTAAAGTGAGAATTCTCAGAATTCTGAGAATAAAGTGAGCATTCTCGCTTTAAAGTGACAATTCTGACTTTATTAGTGCTACTATTATTCTCGCTTTAAAATTAGAATTCTGAGATTAAAGTCAGAATTCTCAGAATTCTGAGATTAAAGTCAGAATTCTCAGAATTCTGAGATTAAAGTCAGAATTCTCAGAATTCTGAGAATAAAGTCAGAATCCTGCCAAACTTTTTTTTCTCTTTTCCCCGGCCCTAATCCTCTTCCGTATAAGAGAAACCATTTGAGGTTATTGGTTAGACTTTTTTTTTTTTCATTTTTAGGTGAGCTTCAATTACAATGACATTAAATTACAAAATTGTATTTTCATGTTAGCTTCATTGAAGCCAAAATTGTCATTAATATTTTCAAAGATATTATATTATATTTGTAAAAGGCCCTAAATTGTCTTTGGTGTTGACAGGAACAAACTCAAATGTGTTTGACGGTAAAAAAAAAAAGAATAATAAATAAGGGGGAAAAAATGCTACTGCTAAGTTAGCTTGATTGAAATCATGTGCTGCCATGCTATGATGTCATGCTATTAGATAGCTATGCACACACCACAAATAAACCACCGTGAACAGGCTCGGGTCGCTTGAGAGGAAGTCAAAGGGCCACCTTATGAACAACAAAATCTTCCCCCAAGCTTCGACTTGAGAAGTGTCAGGCCAAGCTAATGAGACTTGCGGGTGACAGACAGAAGCGGGACATGCCTCCATAATTCATGAGCGCCATTGATGTGGCGACGGCATGCAGATGCCCACCTGAGGAAAGCGGGGGAGTTGTGGTTTGGAGAGATGGAACACGGGACGTAATCTCATCATCCCTGCCATTTATTGATCGAGGCGATGTGGCGGCGGCTTCAAACGAGCGTCAGGTAGAAAGCAGGCTTGCGACGAAAACTGCTTAAACGGAAGCGACAGGCCGTCTAAAATGTTTGTTCATCAGTTAGCGCAATGAAAAACTCTCGTTCCAATGCTAATAAATGTGTTTTGGAGGCTCTTGTGAAAGATCTTAGTGAGTTACTGAACCTTAAAAACTGCACCAGATACACCAAGTCCAGCATAGAGACAGTACAGAACGTGTTTTTGATTTCAAAAGTATGATGTTAACTGCATTTGAGGTTAATTGGATTTGATGTTTTAAAAAGGACACTGCTGGTTCGATCCTTGATGATGAAATTGTCTTCAATGTTTTGAGAATTACAACATTATCTTCATTTAAGAGTTGACATGCCTTTGAAGAAGTCAAAAAAGACGACGCTGACACAATTGATATTTTCAAAAACATGATTTTAGCTTGATAGAGGAAATTCTAAAGTTGTCTTTTGATGTTTTTAAAAACAATGTTTGCTTCAGAATCCCTAAACTGCTTTTGAAGCTCACAAGAGCATGTACACTCGATTTATAAAACATTCAAAATTGTCTGATGTTTTCAAACACAACGTTAGCTGCGTTGAAGATTGTCATTGGTCTTCTATGCGCTCAAAAACACAATGTTTGCTTCAAAGACCCTAAATTATCTTTGATGTTTACAAATACAAGTACAATGTTCACAAGAACACGTGGACTACATACATAGTGCAGTCCCTAAATTATCTAAGATGCTTTCAAAGCTTCAATGAAGACTCTAAATTGCATTTCATTCTTTCAAAAACACAATGTTTGCTTCAAAGACACTAAACTGTCTTTGATGATTACAACATGTACAATGTTCACAAAAACAAGTACACAAGGGTTATAAAACATTCAAAATTGTCGCTTTCAAACAACAAATGCAGACTAAACCGTCTTTGATTTAAAAAACAACAACATGAATGTTCACTTGATTGAAGTTTGAAGCAGATTCGATTTTTTTCAAATATTCGTACATTAGGATCATTAAAGACTAAATTGTCTTGATGCGTTCTAAAATGTGTACGCTAGATTGAAGGTTGAAGCATCAGTAACGTTTATTACATTGCATGGGTGGAATGAGTCACAGGGACCTTTATGACCTCCACTAGCGCAGATAACCAACACGGGGAGAGTCAAGCCGGGTGGGGGTAGTTCCGGGGGTTTGGGGGTCAAGCGGCACTGCAACCATTATTGCTAACATTTGTCTAACCTTTCACGGGCGATTCTTGGAAAAGGACAACAATTGGGATACAGTAGACAGATAGACATCAAGATAGTAGACACATGGGTAGGTTAAGTATATTGCAGTTTAAGAATTCAAATCAAATATCATACAAAATGTAAATAATATAATTTCAATTAAATCCATTGGAAAAACTCTTAGAATATGATAACAAATATGTTGTTTTTCTGAAATGAGTGGATAAAAAAAAGAATGTCATTAAAGTTGCATGAGGTCAAACAAATAAATTTACTAAATAAATTCGATACCTGAGGCTAATTAAGATAACTGATATGTCTAGTACCCCCCCCCCCCCCAGTGGATGCCAAATGCACTTAATTACAGAGAGTAGGGAGCACAAGTGTAATAGAGAAAAAGAAGAAGAAAAAAGCGCTCCGAAAATGAATCGACTTTTATGACCATTTGAGGCAGTGAAGAATTTGAATGTTAATCCAAGTGTCGTCGCACATACTCCATATTTATGTTCATAAGTCTTGATACTGCACGGTGCATTTTAATTAACCCCAGGACTCGCATTGGTGAGGAATGTTTTACCATATTTTACAGCCAATTTTGATGCAAAATAGGGATACATTAGGGACAAAAGTATTGGGACACGGCTCATTGGACGATAGTTTGGCTGCACTGGGCTCAGAATCAACAGGGTTCCTGCTCTCATGCAGCAATCATTGCAGCGACCATTGTACCCTGTTATTAAAACAAGAATCCAGTTCATCTTGAATGAGCATAACACATTCAAGTAATTGCATTTCAGCATCACGATGCTTCTTTTCTGTTTTATTATCGAAGAGGCCTGACATAGATGAATTCAAAAGTCATGTATATTTTTAGACTAACAGGCAGCAAGCATTGTTTTGCCCTTAAGAACATTAAAATGAAAGAAAGCAAAAAAGAGCTCTTTCTGGTAACAAGCTGGGGCTCCGAGAAGCTCTGTCCACCTCTGGTGACCCCTAGTGGGCCGGCAGCGGGAAGTAATGAGCCACTGTTTGGCTGGGGAGAGATGGAGAAGTCGGGGGGGGGAGATTTTATTTTGGGGGGGCGGGGTTAGGCGCCAGCGGCAGAAACCCGAACGTGACGCAATTCCTCCGTCGCTTTGTAAAGGAGGACGCTTGACCTTGTCGATGTGTGACTCTTTCTTTTTGTGTTCCATGTGATTAAAACACACAATAACGGTCTGCGATTTAAGTGCAGAAAGGACAGCAGCTCGAGAAAGTCATACATACGTGAGCAAAATAAATGTTTCAAAGATTTTCAAAAATGCGGACTTTTGATTGACAGGGCACTGTTTCTAATATTTTTGACCCATTCCTTATGGATCTGCTGCCACACAAATTGAAGGACAGCGAGAGCGACAGCAAAATCAAGTCACACACAAACTACAAGAATTTTAACTAAAGAGAAATGCAAATTTTTGGTGGACTCCACACTTTTTGTCGACACGGTAGCAATATTATTTTGGAGGTGCTGCCCCACATAGCAGAAAAAGGACAAGGAGAGTTGGCAACAACAGGAAGTTTCAGTATCAGGCCGATACCGGCCTTCTTTTGAAAACTTTATTTTAAAATCTTATTTTTAATTATTTTGCTTTTGACTCTGTATAGTTTCCATGTTTTGTGATATTTACTGCTTTTATGTTACTTGTATTGTTGTATTTTGTTTTATTTTTATTTATTTTTACTGGATATACCGCATGTAACGTTAGTTCACTGTCACTCAATTGTGGATCGTGAGGCTAGAGGAGACGTAGTAACAGGACTGAGAACCCCCCCTCGCACCTTCCCACCAGCAGAGTCCACCCACCCAAGTAGATTTCAAATCTGTGGGAAACACTGACAGCGGTTGTTTTAAAGTGCTATTATAGTTGAGTTATTTTAAGTTGTCAGGTACTTGCGGAGCCTGCCGAATGTGCCAATACCAAATACTTAAGGCAAAGAAAACGGACATTGAGTAAGTCCTCCATGGTAGTAGTTGGCGCTATACTGCAGCAGTTTGACAGATCGGCGAATCATCATTTGCTTCAAATATTTTTGTTATTGTGTTAAAAGAAATATAGATCAAAGCACGAACAGTATTGGTACTCTGTATCAGTCAGTACTCAAACAGTGAATACTCATACTGGTATTGAACATCTAGTAATAAGTTAAATCATTCACAGTTATAAGAAAATATTTAAGACATCCATAGTACTAAGTAAAGCTACATAGTGATAAGAAAAACCTTCCAGAGTCATGAGTAAATCCACTCATAGTTCTAAATAAAACAAGCCATCGTAATAACTAAAGTGATTGAAATAAATAACTAAATCCATCAATAGTACTAAAGCAACCCATTAAGTAAAGTCATCCATAGTATTGAGTAAATCTATTAATAGTTAAGTAAAGTCTATAGCAATAAGTAACGCTATCAATGGTATAAATAGCAATAATTAAACCCATGCATAAATAACTGCTGCCATTCATGGTGTTAACTTAAAGTAATCAGTAAATGTATTAATAGCAAAAAATCCATCGATGGTAAATTAGTAACAAGTCAATTGTCTCCTATAAAAACAAAGTCATGCTGATTGACTTGCACGTCCACGCTCACTTACCGACGTGCGCGCGCGCGTCACTCTCCTCCACGTCAGCACACGCCGATGTCCGCCACCGAAACGCCGGGGCTCCGGTGGCACAGCAACGAGCGACGCCGCCACAAAGCAACCCGCAAAGGCTCCAGCCGCGAACGTCCGCACTGGCGTCGACACCTCCTTCTCCTCTTCTCCTCTTCTCCTCTTCTCCTCTTCTCCTCTTCTCCTCTTCTCCTCTTCTCCTCTTCTCCTCTTCTCCTCTTCTCCTCTTCTCCTCTTCTCCTCTTCCACTCCTGTCGTCTCTTCCGGTGCTCACCTCGGTCCACTTTTTTTTTGGCTCCACTTTTTTAAATCTTACTCTTCTAGCTGTCCGAACTGCTGCCGTACCCCAGAGGTGCCATCGGTCCGGATTGTGAGCGCCGTCTGCCGCTGCTCTTTCGGAGCGAATGCTCGCGGCGGCGGCGCGGAGCTGAGAGCTCGGGAGGGGCGGTGCGAGGGAGAAGCAGATTGGAGGGAGAAGTGGAGAGCAGCTCGCTCCAGCTGTGTGCACGCTTGTGCAGCGAGCCTCGGCGAGCCTGGACACACCTGTCAAGAAGGCGCACTCAATATTTAACATCAACGATAAGAAGACTCATAAGAAATGGTTTTGAAGATAGAAAATAGTCCATGCCTCACCCCAAAAAAAAATTTCAGTTTACTCAAGAAATTGAGTGTCATCAGCAGGTTACAGAAAGGAATACAAACGTCGCAGCAATCACCACGGCTCAAACACCTGTTGTTAATTTGGCTGTTCAGCTGTTCAAAAAGTAGCTGTGAAAAAAGTCTCCTACGAACTAAGGCCCCGTTTCAATGTGTCCGCACAAGTCTCTTACGGCTTAAGCCGTTCGTCCACATGACGGCGCGGTTTCGGAGCTTGAAACCCATCACTTTTGAAACCGGGCTGCAGTGTGGAAAGATTTCAAAACGCGCCCCGTACACATTCGTCTTGACACCATATGCAGGATACTCCTCCGGTGATGACGTAATGGCCGCAGCTCGATGACGACGTATGCGCCAATGCGAACCGTCAGTCGGTCAACAACAATGGCGTCGTTTTGCGCAGCCTCCTTAGCTTGCTTATACTTTTGCAGCAAAATATTTTGCTTCTTTATTCCCACGTTCAACAAGCGGTGTTGTACTTGAATCACCCGCCATTGTCATTTCTCCTGTGTTCGTCTTTTTCATGTTGTTTCGATACATGCAAAGCCATGTTTGTTGTGTAGATGGCAATAAAGTTAGAAAAAAAAGTATTCGTCTTCTTCGATGATTCTTCTTCCATGCTTTCCGTTAACTCCATGTGGCTACGCTACAGCGCCACTCCAAACTTGGCATGTACATTACAGCCGTTACACATCCTCAGCGTCTTCTTTTGGACACACGCAAGTCTTGAAATTATTCTAAGTGTACGAGATTTGTTTGAGGAACGAAGCCGGCTTTGCTTCTGTCTGGACGAGGCCTAAAACAGTGGGTCGTTGTAAAGACAAAAGTTTAGAGAAGGTCAAAAATTTTCTTACAATATGTTACATGCGCCCACAATAGTCTGAACAGCATTGTGATTAATATTACGTTATGGAATATGAATTAAGCAGAAGAAAAATTACTCGTTTTTGTCTATCATGTTGCCTTGCACAGCCACTTGCTGTCGACTGAAAATGACATCACTCAGAGTTTAGGTAACGACCAATCACAGCTCACCTGTTTTCTGGGTTTGGTCATGTGACGTTTACAAGCTAAGCCATTAGGTAGTAGGCACTGTGATGCCATCTTAAGTTGGCAGAAAGAAGCAAAATGGCTGCCCCCAGAATCCCGTTTAGATGATATTGTAGTTCTGTTTCGTTTTGATACAGTGCAATTATGATATAACATAAATAGTAGTAATCATTAATTTGGTCCAATAAAAAAAACATTCTCTGATAGCTCCATAATTTTGTCAACGATTTTAATAACTTGATTTGGTTGATTGGTTTATTTGGTCGGCTTGTGACTTCATCAGTTACTAGGCAGAATTCACCGGTCTCAATCGCCTGCCATCAAGTCTAATAAAAACAGTTGTACCCAATGAACGAGTCACAAGGGCCGTTTCCTTGGCAGCTTGGAAGGATTGCACAATAATAATAATCATAATAACAGTAAAATAATTTAGTTTGGTGAAATCACACACTTGTAAATTCACTTGTTGATGGGCAGGATTCATGAGGTGCAATGTTTGCGCATCACAGTCCATGATAATAGATTTCATGGAAACAATTAAAACAACAGTGAACGTTATTGAGTCAAAAAAAATGTAAGGAATTCAATTAACGCCTCACAGCTCAGCAAGGTCAGCCAAATGCGAGAAAATGCGAGTGGCTCCTTATTTCTTTTCTCTCTTATTTGTCTGCTCACAACCCTAACACATGATAGCACTCATCTACATAACAATTAGCAAGTGACTATTAATGCAGCACACCTTTTTTTTTTTAAACCGCATTATTCTCCATAACATTTGCATAGAGAAACACTGATTAACAGCGGCACGTTGCGTTTGGCGTCAGCACACGGAAATTATCCCGCCTGTCTTGCGCATTAAAATGCTGATTGCATTATGAAAAAAGCCACCCGGTAATTATTCCCATTCTGTGTTTTACTTTCGAATAATTTCACGCAGACTTGACAAGCGATGACAGCCGCAAATGGAAAATGGTTCTGTTTATGCGTGTAGAACAACTGCTCATTGGAATAATTCATATGTTCAGTTTTTAAATAATAATAATGAATAAAGTATTTTTGGTCAGAAAGAACCAAAAGTGGAGGAAAGAGCTCGATGTCTGGTTAGCAGCTAGCCCGCTAAGCTAGCGTAGAAGTCAACCTCCTCATTCAGTGCTTCTTCTGCACCACATCAGAAAATTCAATGAAATATGAATTGCATTATTGTCTGTTGCCACTTGAGAAAACGTGACCTTTAATTCCTGAAAAATATAACTTTCATCTCATGATATTTAGACTTTTCTCTGACTATCCTCATTAAATTTGTACTTGTTTCTTGGGGGGGGGGGGGGTGCTCATGATCCAAATGAAAAGAAATGTGAGAAAATGTTGTGTTTTGGCAAAGCATTGTGTTGAGTTTTGGCTCTTGTGTTGCTGCCAAAGCTATTTTTGGCTATCGGTGGATCGGCCGTGATTCAACCGCGAGGTGTGAGTAATCTGAATGTGTCACTCCACTAATTGTCACTCCAGCTTGACCGCAGCTTTGCTACAACGATGCTATGTTAAGACTGTTTAATTAAAAAGACTTTAATTAAAAAAAAAATAAAAAAAATTAAGAATTATTGGCCAACTGGTCAACTTTTTACACTTGTATGACCAAAAAGAATGTTAACTTGATTGCCTGCACAAAGAAACAACTTCAGTTTAAAAAGATGAACAGAGTATTTCTGTCAAGGCGACAAAGACCTCGATAAAAACTCCTGTTAACTTTTCAGCCTTGTGCTTTGATGTTTGAGGATTTCTACACGGCTTTTTAGGACTTTAATAAATAAGCCTTCTCTTCTTCTTTCCTTTTTGTTTAGTTTCCTTCTCACGTTCCACACAAGCCATAACGTTTTACTGCTTCTTTCTTTCTTTCTTTCTTTCTTTCTTTCTTTCTTTCTTTCTTTCTTTCTTTCTTTCTTTCTTTCTTTCTTCCGTTCTTGTGTACATTTCATTGTCACTGGCAGTGTCGGCCAAACCAGACGATTCTAGGCAATGTTGACTGGCAGATGAGCAGACATCAGAAATACAAAGAAGGGCTGTTTGTTGTCACTATCTTGTTGTGACAAAATAGTATGTTGCACTACTTCCAAAACAGAACTGGGCATTTTCTCTGTTTTCTTTCCAATTGGTCTCATCAAACATAAAGACAGAAAAAAATATGTTTTCTATTATTTACTACCATATAGATATTAATTGTTACCCTATGTGCCTAAGGTGTTTCCCAATTTATAATAGCACAAATCCAGCGGAATCTACAGCATGTCTTTGTTTTAAATTCTCTGTTGTTATTTTTTTTTAAGTTTGACAGTAACCTTGAGCTGAGAGTGGCAATGATATGATGATGCATCCAAAACAGAACAGAAAGTTTTCTCTGATTTCTTTCCACTGGGAAAGTCATCAATCCAAAAGATGATGGCAAAGGGCTGTTTTCAGTATTTCACTGCAAAAGTCATGACAGTCCATAGTATGCTGCTATGCATCTAAAACGAACAGGGACGTTTTCTCAGATTTATTTCCACTTGGATAGCTCACTGCTGCAAAAACGATGATGACAAAGGGCTATTGTCAGTGTTACATTGCAATGGTCAGGAGAGTGCATGGTATGCTGCTCTGCATCCGAAACAAAATAGGGCATTTTTGTCTCGTTTTGTTCCATTTCAAGCACATATATCACAAAGACTAAAATGATGAAGGGATGTGGTCATCATTACACTGCTGGAGCCACCCAAGTGCATATAGCATTCAGCTATGCATCCATAACAAAACAGGACAATAAGGCATAATTTATTTATTTATTTTGGTGCTGTAGCTAATTAAAAAAAAATCCAGATATAGTCAACATATGCATGCAGAGTGATTTGAACAACAACGTTGACATTTTGCTAATTGCGGCCTTCACCGTGCACTGGATAGATTACACTCATTCATTATAACAAATGTACACTGACGGACGAGCTAACAGCCATGCTCCTCTAATTGGGGAGGCTAATTAACGTAACAATTGTGTCCTAATGAAGCAAATAGCATTTATTGTCTGCTTCCCAACACTGAACTGTCAATCATGTTGGGATTTGTTTGGCTTTGCTGTACTGAAAACACCAGACCTACATTTGTAGCATAATGTTATTTTACGCTAACCAAAAAGTAGATTTATTTTAAGTTACTTACCTTGGAGCAGACAAAAGTTGTGCCTTTATTAAAGGGCTAATAGGGAGTAACAACACTTTACATCAGTAGCATCAACATTTTGGTTGAAGAGCTAACATCAGAAAAAAAGGTGTGCCTGTTGATTTCTGGCAGATTCAAATGAGATGCAGATGAACACAAAGCTTTAACTGTAGCTAAGTATGTATATACAAACTTAGAAACCAGAAAGCTTAGCTAGCTAGCGAAAAAAATTTAATTGTGTTTTTGTTTTGCTTTTTTTTTTTATTTTTTATATCTAACAGACAGTAACTAGGCTTCACATAAGTAGAATAACATTAGCATTTTTTAATTAAAAGGGGAAAAAACAGGCAAAAGGTGTGAATTAAAATTACTGCCTACCTGTTTATGCTAACAATGCAAATAGGAAATAGCCTACGCTAGCTAATGGGCAGTAACTTGGCAGAACCAACTTGGCTAATATAAATGTTGAAATTTGGACCTTCTAGCTAGCCCCATTCGCTGAGATGGCTAATGCTGGGCAGTAACTAGGCCTCAGATTTGTAGCATATTGTTAGCATTTTTGTTAAGAAGTAGCATTAGTTGATATGAGTACATTCCTTCGCTTTATTTCAATGGACATCAGCTCTTTCTTTCTTTCTTTCTTTCTTTCTCTTTCTTCCTTCCCATGGGTTTAAAAAAAAAAAAAAAAGAGAAGGTATTTAACAAAAACCCTTACATAAAAAGTACTGAAAATTCACACCAGATAAAACTTGAAAAACTTTTCACAAGTCAAGATTTATCTACTTTTTGTGACATTCGTGTTTGGCGGTGCGCTGTAAGATTTTTCAAATACAGAATACAGTATGTGCCTTGGCTCAATAAAGTTTGGTTAGCAGTGATATATTTTTTATATTTTATATATTTATTTATTTTTAGTCACTGTTGTTTCTTGCCACTTAAGCGACTTACGTGTGTTAAGGTAGCGCGACATCAGAACGACACTCATCAGAATCGCCTCCATCCTTTTCCTGTGATGATAAATGTTTACGGCACTACATTAAGAGCAAATTACCTCTCCTTCTCGAGGCTGTGTCATCGTTCATCCGTGGGGGCCGCTGTCGTAAATTTGTTTTGCAGCACTCGGGCGGGAGGAATTAGGGCACATCTATCTTGTGGACGGGTGGTTGAAATGACGACTTGGCCTCCTGCAGGACACAGGTTGCATTGTGGAGTGACAGATTGGTGCGTCTTCTTGTTGTGGTGGTTGGTGGTGAAGGCAGGCCCACCCCTCGCGTATGACTGCTGTGTGTCTTCCTGCTTGTAAGCGCAGATGACAGGCTCGTGAGGAGAGGCCTCAAAGTGAGTCTCTAAGCAAAGATTTACAGTAGGCTTCAAACAAAATGCACACCAATCCCCGCTGAGTCTCATTTTAGATTATTTTATTTCATTTTTCTTGTGCATCAAGGGTTGGCGATAAGATAAAAAAGTAAAAGCAAGTGGCTTGTTTTTGCGCAAAGGCATGATGTCATATTGACAAAATAATGGGAGAGCTGTAAGTTGCTCATCATGGCCTTTATTATGAGGTACGAATCGATGAGGTCTGTCTCAAACCGTTGCAAGGAAAGTTTGATTTTGGGAAGAGGCATATAACATCAAACATTGTTTTTTTTCGGCATTTCATCACTTTATAACGATGTATTGATTAAATAATGGGAACTCTGGGAAGCGGAGCTCAAGGCCGTTAACATGATATACAACTTGATGTGGTCTGTCATTAAGTGGTTTTTAAACTTCTTCATTGTAAACTTTGAGGTCACAGGCGCGGAACCTATTCCACGCACGCCTTGGCCCAAAATTTTAAGTTTGACCTTGATGATTTGGCCTGTAAGTAACAATGACGCCACCTATCTGGAAAGCACAAAAAAGGCCTTTAATGTGATGTATGAGTCAGTCCATGTGGCTTGTCACAAATCGATTTTTGACATTGTAAGTAAACGAGAAAACGACAATTCTCATTTTGGTGGCATTTGTTCCGCTTTTTCAAGCAGTTCACCCTGATAGTTATTTTTATTTCGTTTTCTACGATAATGCTAATAAAACAGTAATGTAGCATAAAACACGGCCACAACTTCTATTTGCGAAAATCTGTACTTTAAATTAGGCTATATATTATGTAGGCAAAACGATCAGGAAACAGAATTGAACACGACCAATTTACAAATGGGGTACAGTATATGCCACGGAGGAGGCGGGACTTCCGACTTCCGGGTTTCACACATCAGCTTTGTCGCCGGTTCCGGATTGCGACGTTTACGCCTTTGTGCCCCTCGGTTGCGCGTTCCCGTCGACGGGTGCGAGTGTGTAGTGTGTCTGTCTCAGTTGTCCGAAGCATTTCAGAGAGCTGAGACGCCTTGCGGTTGGGGGGGCGCAGGGGTGGGGGTGCGAAAGTTGGAACGCTATTTGAAATCAGAGACCGAGATTTGAGAGATATAAGTGTCTATAAAAAAATAAACAAGAACAAAATATTAAGCAAAGGTGTGTTACAATTATAGGTGTAAATTTGAGGAATAATTTTTGAATTATCCTGAAAAGGTGTGAATCACTGGCTGTGTTTAAAAGGATGCATAAAAACAAAGTACAACAATATTTAAATCAGGTATAAGTCAGTACAAATGTTGAAAATAGAGTGCAATTAAAAATGTATGTGTACGCTTTTGTGCTGGTTTATATATCTGTAAAAATGTTTGCTTATCAACTAAATGTACAATACTGTTGGCATATCTATGCACGTCTAAGTGCAGCTGTTTATGTGTAAGTTTGTTTGTTTGTTTTTTTCTTTTGTAATGGGGTAGGACTCGATACGTTTTTTACTTCTTCCTACTCCCTGTGCTAATGACTAATGATAAGGTTGTTGTTTTTTCCCCCTCTTCTTTTAAATCTTTATTTTTTTCTGCTACTTGTTTATATGTTTATATGTTCAATAAACAAATCAATCAATCAGATCCTTTCTAGACCAGTAGGTGGCGGAAATGTAAAAAATCAGGGAAAGAAGCGACTGTAAATCTTGAAGAAGGAAACAAATCTTATAAAGCCAAAATTTCACAGTTTCTTCCTCTACAGATCTCAGTTTGTAGTTCTTTTTCTGTGTAATCCTGAGAAAAGATCAACCAGGATGAAAATATAATTTAGGGAGTGATCATTAGTAGAGTTGGGAGGAAGTCATGTGCAAGTCATGAGTAAATCTCAAGTCTTAACATTCAAATTTCAAGCTAGTGCCAAGCTATTGTGGGGAAGGGACAAAACAACCTATACACGTTTTAACCACTTTGCAGTTAGTATCTCTACTATGTGCGCTAAACACTTTCAATGGAGTCAAGTCAAGGAATTTGAGCCCGCCACCTCTGGTAATTAACATTTTGCAAACACGCCTCACGGAGAGCGACAATGTTCAACAGGAGAGATTAGCATTTTTAGCGACGTTTGGCCAAAGATCACTCTAGCATCTCTGCCTCTAATCCCGCTAAACCTCCTCTCTGAAGGTTTGTTTTTCTTATTTAGTAACATGAAATGGTCAAATGTGGCTAATAAAGTGTCTGTTTAAGAAAAAAAACATGAGCTTTTACCGTACTGGATACATAAAGACTGAATAAGGTTGCAAATGCCTCGCGGACCGTCCTTCGCGGCTAATCCCGCTAAACCTCCCCCTGGTGGATCATTGCAGCAGGAGAAGAAGAAGGATGAGGCTGGGAGGAATTAACAATGGCTTAACCTTTTCATGCGCATGACCGTCCATGGGGGGGAGGGAGGGAGGGAGGGAGGGAGCGACGTTTCGAGACACCAATTAGCCGCTCTCGTTCGGCACAGAAATGATGAGCCCAACGTGACTCCCTTCCCATTGTTGAGGCTTCATTTCAACCGTGTTGTCAACTACCTGGCTGTCCTTTCACAAGATAACGCTGAGGTTTTAATGAGCACCCCCCAACCCAAAAAAAATCACTTTTTAATTACCGCTAGAGCCCATTTCCTCTTGTGTAGTCCAATAATGAGGCCGTCTAGGAAATCAATTGAGTGCCCTGTGTAACAAGAGGGAGTAGCCACTTTATTCCCTCGCACTGAAAAATGACCTCGGATCTCAAACGTTAGCATATTTTTGGCTAGACTTAATGGGCTCAATGTAAAGCTTTAGCAATGATGTCGCTTCTCGTGTGTTCATTATTTGATGTTTGAATAGCTAATACGTCTGGACAATTACTCATTTTAGTCTATTTTAATATGAAGTTGGAATATGTGTGAGTTTTTTTTTTTTTTTGACTTGCTGCAAATACATTATATGATGTTAGGCTTATCCTGCGATTGCCTATGATATTCTAAATCATGCATTTAAATACTAAAGATTTCATGTTGATTTCAGTCAAATTCTAATTCAAGTTGGACTTTGACAAAATACTGTACATTAAAAGTTGTATGTTTGATCTTCCATATTCATGCTACCATGCTAGCAGTTGGGACAGTTATGTTTTTAGCAAGAATTTATGTTGAATTCTAAAGTGCCCAATTATTATTTTATCCTTTATCCTCTAAGGATATGCTAAATTACATTTTTGTGATTTAGTTTAGTAGAATTATAAAAATTGAGGGACATTGGATTTGGCTCAAATTTGACATCAAGGAATATTAGCTTTTCGTTAGCCGGACTTTAAAGAAAAAGAGAGAGTGCTGAATGAACTCCTTCAATTGGTTACTTATTGTGCTTTTCCTCAAAAATACTTCACAGTCCAACAATCAAAAATCCAATTTGATCAAAATGGTAAATGGTGTGCACTTAAGTAGCACTTTAGCTACGCCATAGGGAGAAAGTGCTTTACAAAGCCTCATTCATTCACTTATTTGAAACGTTAGGTAAGGTTATCTATGTAGAGCCAGCGTATACACCTGTGTGTTGCTGCTTTAACCTACCTAACTACTTAGCTTAAGTCAGCTGTGTTCACTCCCACAACGGCATAAACTCACCTTTTTACCTGCACCCCTCTACAAAAATACCCCCCCAAAAAAGAAACTCCACTCATGCGTACAGTTAGACTGGGCACGAAAATAGGGCCCTTCATTTCTATTTTACTTCAAATCAGCACTCAGTCGGTTTTATTTGTTTTTAAATATTCAGACATTATTTCATTTATTCCCTGAATCTCAGTGAGCCATTTTTTTTTAAAAATACAGCCTCATGGTCAGATGAAGGTTGCTCTAAAAGCACATAAAAGCATCATAATACATTATTAAAGCAACCTTTTGGTGTATTCAATTCATCCCTTTTTAAACCTCAAATGTTTCTGCCTTTCAGATAAATTCAGTCCGCCTTCATTTTTTTTTATTGAAATAAAAATAAAAAGTTTGCTTGTGATCCCAAAATAATCCCCCCTCATGTGTCTTTGTTTGCCCCATGTCGTAAACAATGCAGCCCAAGGGATGCGGCTCGTATTTTATGCATTCGCACGACGACTATGACGACAATGCTGCCGCTGCTGCTGTTATTGCTGCTGCTGTGGTTCCTTCGCGCCAACACTTACACAATGCGGCCTGGGGAATGATGGCAATAAGTCCGACAATACCGCCTGTGGCAAAAAAAAAACGAGCCGCAATAATAAGACGGCATAAGACGTACACAATATGCTTTAAAAAAAAAAAGCAGGATAAACATGGTATAACAATCATCTGCTCAATTAGAAATTATGAATACATAGTGACAGCTCATGTTTCATGATAGTAATGTATTTGGCCTACATACATTTTATCATTTCAACTCTTGTTGTTGGCAAACCTTGAAAAATAGTAGTTGGAAGTTTCATATACAGTGTGTATGACATTATCCTTTACTCGTTACATCATATATCAGTTTGAATGTTTGAAAATTTGAGTTGGAGTGTGAATTGTAGAAACTGGGAGGTGCTTGATTTAAAGGTGGATTTAATACTTTGAAGAATTTGATTTACTTGGCCCAAATATGACTGCTGTTATGAAACGCTAATGTTGAAATTTTACTAACTCGGGGATGTTGACTTAGTACTTTGATCTATCATGATGTGCTAACATCATGTTTGACCCCTGAAGTTTTTCTCAGTATTATTAGTTAAATTCCGATTCATACAACCTCAGTACATTGGACGCAAGTATGAGCTCTTATCTCATCTCATTTCAATCAAACTCCGAATTCTACAAACTCCATGATGTTGGACTTGACCCCAACATGTTATTTGATTTCATATTTTGAATTCACAAGATATGCTAACATGCGCATGAGAACAGTTTGAACACTAAAATTGATCTCAAAATTGTCAATTGAATTCTGAATTGTACAACTTTGGTGGCCTTGGACTTAGTCTAAATAGGATAGAGATTCTTACTTAACCTTTGATAGCTCGTGAAATACTAACATGTTAGCAGTTTGAACTCAGTTGATCTCATGCGATAGTTTAGCCAATGAAATGCTCAATTATTTTAAAGTAAAGTTTTAAAATTGTTGGTCGAATTCCAAATTGCATAAACTTGGGAATGTTGTACTTGAATACGTTTAACACTTCGATCTTTCGCAAAATGCTAACATCATAGCCATTGAACTCCTTTGACCTCTCGTTATGTGCTAACTACAATATGCACTGTTTTTTTTTCTCTTTAAATACTACATTCAAATTCTGAATTGTACAAATACAGAGGCGTTCATTTGAGCCCAAATGCATTTGATGCTATTCTTCGGTCTGCTGGAATATGCCAATATGGCAATAATAAGTGTCGCCAAAACAAAAAAAACGCGGAACTGAGCTCTGGTGAGGTAGAAATAAAAAGACAAGCATCAGTGTGAGTCACCTCAGTTAAGTGCGTGAAGAAGAAAAGCAATACAAGAGCGCTGTCAGAAAGAATGAATCAACGGGAGAAAGTGGCCTCGAAATGGGATATAAATCAATAGTCAAATGTCATTTGACGCCATGCTGGAGCCTTTTACCCGTCTCTGGGAGTCCTATCGGATTTTCCGCTCTCACCGGCGGGGCCAAACGTTTATTGAATGCCACTCGTCGTGGCTAAAGCATATTCAGTGCCGTGTCATCACCGCATCGATTTTCGGAGCCGTGATGCGGAATAGGCGTGCGTTTGGTTCCGCGTTAAAGTTCACCGCCTGAGATTGGTTGCATCAATCTTTCGTCTATGGGTTCAAATGAGCAATTTTAAACGCAAGGGGACCTGGAAGCGTTACTAACGTGTGCTGCTAACTGCTCTTTCTCTTTGTCATTTATGGCGTTACGCGACGAGACGCTAATGCTATTCTGCAATAGGCTCTGTAATTTGTTGCCGTTCAATAGCGCTGCAACTTAATGGTGTAAAAAATAAAGTACAATACTACATACACCTTGTATACATCACTCACATGAAGTTAGCATAGCGAGAAAAAGGATCAACATCAAAATTGAAAAAGAACATCAGAATTCCAATTGCCGTCATGACATTAGCATAGCTTATACAATTCATAATCCGACTCAACTTTTCCGAAAAATTTAAGAGTTAAAGTAACTACCTACGTACATCAAAGCATTTGGGTAACGTTTAATAATAGCCTTTGAGTTTGTATAATTTGTAGTTAGATTTACATTTTTGGTGGGGGAAAAAAAATCATACAAACTGCTATATGTGCATGCTGGTATCACAGGAGATTTATGGATAAAAACCAAAAAGTCCAGCATTTCACGAGAAATAAAAGGACACAACCAAATCATGTATTTGGGTATGAATTTGTATAATTCAAAATTCACATAAAAATGTTTGGGAAACAATCCACTAGTGCATCACAGCATCTAACGATGCAATAATTCACCATGTGAATAATGTTTTCCCCAATCCTTAATATACACACAGCGAAGACATCTTTCCACTCAGCTAATGGCCGTCATCATTCCGCCATTACTCGCCGCGCCAGACGCTAGCAAAGCTCATGAATATGTATGGCACGACTCAGCACATCGTTAGTCAGAAGAAAATGATGTCAGACACGACGGCGACAACAACAACCATGATGATGCCGGCGATGATAACGAGGGCGTCGTAATTATGACGACAAAAGCCCGAGGCCGTTCTGACGACCCTCGCAGACGTCTGTTGAACGCAATTCGCCACTTTCAAGCGCGCACGTCTCCAAATTGGGCAAATCCATCAACCGAATGCTGTAGCGCAAGATGACAACTAGGTATTGAGTCATTTTACAATATAATACAGGCAATGGTTATCTTGCCATGACCAGCAACTTTAATGCTCGCGTTATTTTGGTATGATTGACAAAATTACCTCTGATTGGTCAATCGCCAACGTGAGAAATTCTTGGCCTGCCTGAAGTTGTCAATTGGTTTTGTCACTGAAAATAAACCGTTATCGGCATTACCAGACTATCATAATACAGTTCATATATCAGGTAATTGATTCATGACACTGAGATCAAAATTATAGTTTGATAGGCGTAGTAATCTTGCCTTTTGTAGCGACGAAATTGACGTTACTTTGCGATGCTAACCGCTAAGCTGAGTGCTTGCGAGGAGTGTCCGTCACGACGATGAAAACCATTTATTTGATGCTTTCTGTTCTGATATTGGGCTGTCGTATACTTCCTTTGTCGTAATTTAAAAAGTTACAATACTGCAAACAGGCAGATTATTTTATCCATCTGTGACAGAAGAAAGCATTGCATGGCCTCTGTGAACATGGATGTGTTTGTGCTGAGTTGCACAGTTTATGTAGCGCTTAAATCCGAGGATCAGAATCACAAGAAAGCAAACGTCGGGCCGTGATGGATGGGCCTCGTGGAGGGGTGACAGCCAAGCGACTGCGACGACCTCCAGGGGACCGTTGTCGTCAAAACAAAACCCCAAAAAACTTGCCGCGACAAACAAAAAGTCTGCACAGAGAAAGAAATGTTTCTTTCCTCGGGTTTATTCCTTGACACAAAAGTGCAAAAAGTGCTAATTAACCTCAGAGGAAGTCATTAAAAAGTTGGCGAGGGGGCGAGACGTACCACAATGTAAATCATTGTTGATATTTTTGGCTGTGTTGTTGTTCAATAAACTGACATACAACGACATCATCTAGCTACTTTATCTTACATAAGGGGCAAAAAATAAACAGCAAATATACTTTGTCATGTTGTTACTTCATTATATCTGCTTGCCAAGAATAATAAAATTGCCTTTCCAGAAAGTTTTTAAACCACGCAACCCTTTCAACGAAACACCCACGATAGATTTAAGAAAACACTGACTTACTAGACGGACTGATGAATGGACTCAATCAGGGACACGTATCAAGGGAAAGCGCTAACATGGAAGCTTGTGTCCAAGTCCATTTGTATTAAGCGGCGTGTTGTTGTTGTGTTTTTCCCAACTGACAAGATAAATGCTGACGTTCCTGACAGGCTGAATGCAGAATGATGCTCACGCAGATGCATCGGCCCTGAGAACAGGCTGTGGATTTAATGAGAGGTTCTGTAGGACTTGGCATCATCTCATAGGAGAGCGCGTTAATGCGCTTGTGTTAGCATTCCGCTAGCGACTGGGCTAGATTAGTAATTGAATGAGGAGAATGTTTTCATGTATACTCGGACATACTGTACAGTCGACTGCTTGGGTCATGATATCCATCTGATGATCACTCAGCAGTAGTTATTTTAACTTATTTCTATGTTTAGCTTGTTGAGTAGGTTAGGTTGTTTCTCCATTTGTCAGTTGGTAATTTTAATTTACTAGTAAGCTTAGATCGATAGATAGGTACATTGATTCCTTTCTTCGTTTTCGTTAATGGGTTAATGGGTGTTTCGACCCTTGTAGGTTTTTTTTTTTAATTTGTTTATTTGATCTGTTAACTAATTCACTGCCAATGACAGCTGCCAATGACGGCTATTGACGTCAAAAAATTCATTTGAACTATTTCTATTAGTTTAAAAAAAAAATCCACTTTTGTTGACAAGAGTATGAAAACCTAGAAGAAAAAAATATATTTTACATCTAGAACAGGTATCAAATTTATGATTAATTTTAATCGCCTGATGCGATAAAAAAAGAAGAAAAGATTATTAAAAAATAGGAGCGTCAGGCGATTAAATTTTGTTATCGTAATTAATTGCATGACTTCACGAGTTAACTCACGATTAATCAAAAATTTTATTTCTGTTCTAAAATTACAATTACAAATTTTGATGTTTTCATACTTTTGTTAACAAAAGGGTAAAAAATGTTAAACTAATAGAAATAGTTAAAAGGAATATTTGACGTCTATAACCGTCAATGGCAGTGAGTGAAGTAATTAGATTAGTTTGTTGAATGGTTAGGTCATTTGTTCTTTGTTGGTCTGTTAGTTCAGTTGTTTCATTTGTTAGTTTGCTTACTTAAAATGTAATCTGTTCATTTGTACTAGTTAGTTAGTTAGTTAGTTAGTTAGTTAGTTAGTTAGTTAGTACTTTTATCTGGTGATTATTTTGTGTCACTTAGTAGTTTGTTTCGTTAGCCTTTGACCCTAATGAAGGTAATATGTATGAAAAATTGATTCATATTTTGTTAGTTTGTTAGGTCCAATTGTGAACTCTTTGGTCAGATATGTTACGGTGTGGTCACGGAGCGGCGTGGTGTCTGTCGGCGTGTGAAGTGGAGGACCCAAAATGCAGGGAGGCAGGAGAACCACAGCAGGAGTGCGGGCGAAACTGGCGTGCTTTATTTTACAGAAAACACTAACCAGGATACTGGTTAATGCTAACTAAACAACAAACTGAAAAGATACAAAATCAAAATGACAGACAGAAGTCCGGGATGACCGTGACAAGCGGCAATGATCCCACGCCGACTGATCACCACCCGGGAACTAAATACACCCACACTAATTGGGTAACTAGCCACACCTGGGGCCAGGCACAAGTGGCTGAGGGCCCGGATTGGTCAACCCGCGGAAGGGCTGGAGCCCACTCAGGACCAATCGGGACCCTCAACCAAAACCAGATCTTCCCTGACATGACAAGACAGTTGTTTGGTTATTTGTTCGTTTATTCCTTCATATGTTCTTTTAAGTTTGGGATTTCTTTTCATTTGGGGGTTTATTTTGATAGGGAGGTGTTGATGTGTGTTCATTTAGTTGGTTGGTTAATTTGTTAATTAGTTTAATTAATTAGTTAGTTTAATTTGTTTAGGTTTAAGCCCTTAAAGTCCACTTGCATCATGGCCAAGTGGGTCAGCCGAAACCAACAAATGGAGTTGCAGCATTTAATTTTTTCTTAAAGCTTGTCGTGCGTGTAGCAGTTGGCACGACTGTAACCGGCCTTACCGCCATCTCCAGGACCGGAGTGAAACAGCAGCACCTTGCATGTCATTATTTTCCGAATCGAATGTGTTCAAGATGGTTTAAACTTGGTGAAGCTATGCCCTCTGCTCTTGATGCTTTGATGGAGCGGCTGTTTTGTTCCACTCATTTATGCTTTCACAGCAAAGTAAAAAAAAAAAACGAGTCAAGGGAATGACAAGCTGTAAGAGAAGCAGCTTCACGTACAAGCGGGAGGCAACAAAACATCTTGAGGTGGTTGCAGGAAGGAGGCTGCCGGGGGGCGTCCTGATAAGCCGTTCTCCGCATGTCAGTAAACATCAGCAGAATGCAGGTCAGCGCAGACGGGCAGCTGTACGCCACAGGCACAACAGCATGTAACGCTTAGCGTTTGGCTGAACGAGCAATATTGCAGGTCGGGGGAGTCGGCGCTGGTGGGCTCGCGTGGTTTAACCGAGTGGGCTGATGTGTCAAAAGAGAACGCCCGCAGCCCGGTGGGTCGCTGTCAGACCCTCATAGACGTGCATACATAATAAAGCGAGATGCTTGCTACGAGCAGGGTGGCTCTTAAGCACATTTTCATGCTGGATGAGGAAGCGGTAAACACGTTATTACAAGCACGCTTTGACTTATCAGCCTCACACTCTTGAATGATTTGAAAAGATGTACATGTTTTCATGTATTCTATTGATTTGCTGTTATGACATCAAACGAATGGATTCATGACATAAAATGCACTCCAAAATAGTGGATGAATGATTTCTCCCTGGTTTCCAGGTGCAGTAATTGATATGTAGACTCGTATTTGCATTAAGAATGATTGAAATGAACGACCTATGTCCAAGTCAATTTATGGTGCTGTGCATTATGAATGAGCTTCAGACTGAGTAATGTTTGCTTAGGGAACGAGTTGAAGTTGAAGGACCAAGCAATCAATGGTGCTGCACTCTATGACTGACAATCAGATTCATGTATTAGTTCCAGAAGGCGAATTCGGTTTTACAATCAACCCATCTTAAAAAATATATGTAATATCTAATACAGTAAAGAAAATGAATACAAAATATATATTTTTAAACAATAATATCTTCTATGCAGCCCCACTGGTCTAAATATGGTATTCTGGTTAATACTGCGCTAGTGGAATATGAGTTAAGCAGCGAAATCCAGTCGTATTTGTCCTTCTCGGGGGCGGCCATTTTGCCATTTGCTGTCGACTGAAGTTGACATCAATGTTGCTCAGGGCTCAGGCAACGACCTGAGCTGAGCTCTCACTGACTGACTGTCACTTAAGCAACTTTGATGTCATCTTCAGTCAACAGCAAGTGCCAAAATGGCCGCCCCCTGAGATGGATACAAATGGCTGGATTTTGCTTCATAACTTATACTCCACAAATGTAATGTTAATCTTAATATGTTTAGACTAGTGAGGTCACATATAGCATATTATTGTCAAGAAATGTTTACTTCCCCTTTAAGGTGATAATGACAAGTTAATTCAATGAATTTCTAGAATGATTCAGAATGATTGTCCCACATTGTTGTCATGAATGTCAGGTTGTGAATGAAATACGATGACATGCACAGCGACCGCAGTGCTCAAAATCTCAAAGATCCTTGATCAAATCCACAAAAAACGCATTAGACTACCTGCACCAAAATTTAGACCTGCTCTTTCCTGTTTAGTAGTCCTCATCCCCGACACGCACCTCTGCTCAAATCTGAGAAAAAAAAAATTTAACCGATCTAAAGTGCACTACAAAAACTCACACCAACTCCCACACACACTCCATGGCTAACGCAAATCCCGGTTGAGCTCCCATCTTAACGTGCTGATGCATGATGTTAGCCATGCGGGTAATAAATGCACCAGCAAATCATTGGTACTACGTGTTGTGATTGACAAGTCAACTGACCAATATTCAGTTCATGTTCATACTGTGGGTGTGTGTAAAGGGAACAAAACTTTTCCCAGTGGTGCGCTATGCTCCAGCTATTTTCCATCCGTCCGGCGTGCCGCTGAGGAATTGTTATCTGCGTTGGCAGCCAAACGCAGAAAGGTCGAAATGAGCACGCCGGCGCCTGCGCCGTCGCAACGCCACTGAAGAGAAGTGGATGAAAGGATTCTATTGAAGCTTCTATTGAACTGACTGAGTGCTGCTTTTTTAATCAGTGTTCCTTTGGTCCATTTGATTGTTCTGTAAACGGCAGTTACAAAGCGAGATTGCTTTTTAAAGTGGAGCCACTTCGTCGTCAATCTGGCGTCATCAAAGTCGTTTTTTTTTTAATGTGAAATAAAAGTCACACTCGCAATTAAAAACCATCACCGCTGAGCATGAAACATGACAAAAACATAAAAATCTGAATATCTGCACAGCATAGCCGTTCAAAATGAGCGTTGAATTAAACACTAACGAGCCGACAAAGGACCGATAGATGAACGAGCTAGCCAACAACTCACCTACGAACATACTAACTATCTAACTAGCTGAGAAAAAATTTAATAAAAATCAACTAACTATATGATTAACCACACAAGCTACTCAACAAATGACGATCAGTGGAATAACCTAACAACTAACTGTATACAAACAAACGAGCTACTCAAATACCTAACTAGCTGAGGAGCTGGATGGACTAACTAAATAGACAATGAAAAAAATAACCAAATGAGCTAGCAGGTAAAAGGTCAACCAATTAGTGACCTAACCAAGTAATTAACCAATAACCACCCAGCACACTTCCAGATTAATTGACAAAGGGAAAACTAATTCACTTAATGGATCAATTAACTAACAAACTAACCAGCTAAACAAGCAAGCTGCTAAAGGACAAATGTGCGAAAAATAATTAGAGTAGTATAAAGAAATGTACACGCAGTCAAAATAAATTTGCAAGAGCAAAATTGGATTTACAAAATGAAACAAATACAGTATGAAAATTATGTAAAAATGTTGATATTGAAAATGTTTCATAAATGCACCAGTTAAAAAAATCTAAAGTTAAAACAATTTTACAAAACCATTTCCAGAAGTAAAAAAGTGGCTAGTGTACACTCTAAAAAGAGTTGGGTCAAAAGTAACCCAATTATGAATACAAAATGGACCGATCCACTTTATGGGTCAATTTGACCCAACTTTGAGTCAAGAAATGGGTCTTTTAGTATAAAACAATTAAAACAATTCATAATTATTGGTCAGATCCTTTACTTGTGTCAAAAAATTGGGTCATTTTGTAGAAAAAAGTACAAATTTGTTCTTTTGAAGCCCAACAACAATTACAAGTACAATCACAATAATACACTCTTTTTTTTTGTTCAATAGGAATAAATTAAACTTTTCCAAAATCTCCTTTCTATTATATTTCACAGAGTGCCTGAAGGCGACGCAACTCGTGATCGACGTTTAACGCGTGAACCCTCGGTGCTCATCATGAAACGGATAATGACCCAGCCAGTCGCCAAGCCAGCGCGGTCACGCTGCGTTTTAAGAGCGCTAATAAAGTGTTCCAGAGGAGCCACTTCAAACTTAGGCCGGCTCTCGGCAACCCCCCCCCCCCCCCCCCCCCCTCACAACTCCCCCGTCGTAATCAGTTTAATTCAAATGTCACGCTGGCAGGGGCTTTTTCCATTGGTTTGCTGGGCCAAATCGGGGCCGTCGGTCCGCCTGTAAAAGGTAATGAAGGCAGCGCTGTAATTATATCCTTTCTTTTTTTTTTCGCGCAAGAGCTCGCAGGCACTTATTGGAAATTTGCATTTGTAATGACTCCACTTTCCCCACTGCGCTTGCTCTGTTGTGATTCGCAATAAACAAAACAAGTGTGCCATGCCAGAGCGCCTGCAGCAGGAAATCAATAGGGAATTGTTTCTTTTTAATCTTCTGATACTTGGATCGAAGGGGAGGGGGAGGGAAGCGAAGGGAATCGCTGTTTCGGCGTGTTGTTCGTCAACAAAGTTGTTGATAAAAACATCGACCCGCGTTCTGTCAAGCTGGCGTCTATATCAGCAACGTCGAAATTCAACTTAGTTTCTTTCCTTGATTTTCAACTTAAATGTAGCCTCATTCCACTATTCATCCCGGGCAGGACTACGTGACCATTCATAATGGTCAAGTAAACAAACTAGCAACACTAGCAATACTAAGCTGGCAATGCGAGCATTAATGAGAACAGGACCGGTAAAAGTTGGATCAGGACTTTTCAATTGGTGTCGTGACCCGGATTCCAACCGGTGTTGCTACATGGCTTATTGGAAATACAGTGTTACTAAAACACAAAATGTATCGGTTTCAGTTATTATTTTTGGGAACATTCAATGGATTAAAAATCAAAAAGGGGTGAGAAACTTACCTGTCTGAAAAATCATGACTATCTCTAAAAATATTTGAATTTTTTTCTCGAAATCTGACTTTTATTCTTGAAAGAAATAAAAAACTTGTTTTGCCCTGAAAATGTTTTCATCATCGTTTTAATTGTCATTTCATTTTCATTTTTATTCTTGAAAACCATGATGTTTTTCTTGAAATAATACAATTAGAAGGCAGTGATTAATAGACAACAAATTGAAATTATTTTACAACTATTTTGATAATCAGTTAATTGTTTAGAGAACTTATGCATTCTAACATTGTCCAAATCCTAAGAATTTCAGCCCCTCAGCAGTAAATGTGTTGAATCAAAATGAGACATTTGCAAATATCTGCTTTTACTTTGGAAAACAATGATCAATACTTGTGCCAATTTTCTGACGGATGTTACGGACCATATACCATTTGTTAGATCAAAATCAATCCATGTCATATTGAAATAATGTCCTCCATTTAACTGAAGGAATAAAAAAAATAATCGATACATTAATCAATTATTAAAATAATCATTAGTTGCAACAATTTTCCTGGATGAAGTCAAACATGAGTTCTCACTATTTTCCCCCCACTGATTATTTTTTCTTTCTCTTTTCTACAAATTCCTTTCTCGTTTTTTAAGAAATGTCTCAACGCTGCTATCTTTCCCACAGAACCGCGTTAAAGCGGCTGCTTAGGAGCCACAGATCCATTTGAAAGCTCCCGAGAGTCAGCCTTTAAAATCAATTCAGTCTGGTTGCCTGCAGCGAGGTCATCAGGTGGCGCTGTTCTTCCCTCACACCATGATAATTCTTCGGGTCGCCCATAATAAGACGTCAGAACACCTCATTCCCTTCACCCGTCTGTATCGCACCTCGTATGAATCCCATCCTGCGGCATATTTAACTGTGTTACGTCTCTATAATGAAATATTCAAATGGCCAAAGTGGAGGGGGGGGGGGGGTGGGGGTTTGGCAATGATGACATAGGAGCGCAGCGGGACTAAATTGGATTCTTGGGAAACGAACGGGAGTCTGGCGTGACGGATGAGGTCAGAAAGTGGGTCAGAAGCGCAGGTTGCTCGGCTGCACAAGTGGGCCGGGACTCCAAGACGGGGACTTTGTGTGCCGTGACAAATGACCCGAACGCTGCAGACTCCACGGCTTTTCCTCTACGCTTTTTAACACTTCAACTAAATCAGCAGTAGATGATCACCTTTCCTCATTTAAAAGAATGGAAATGTCATAAATATGTTCCAGCCCTTCTTAAAAAAAAATTTTTTAAACTTGTCATGTAATTTTTAATAAGGAACATACCACTCAATAATATGTGATCGTGTGACTAAGTAAGATGCAGTAATGTTTGTATTTTTTTTAAAAGGATAAAGAATATATGCCAGTGAATATTATTCTATTGTTTGTTTACATTTATTGCTGCACCATTTTTGGTTCAAACCTATTCCTTAAAGCATTATGGCTGCCATATAGATGCTATTTATTAGCCCGTCTATGGTGTTTCTCATTATGTGTTAACATTAGGATAGCGGACTTAAAGGCAAAGTGTTGTGGTTGTTTTATACACATTATGTCTAGTCCTCTTTCTCTTCCGCAATAAGCAGTTGGAAGACTCTTTTTTTTTAATATTTGCTGCCCTCAAGTTGAAGCAAGAAAAAATGTGGTGAAAAATCTGTAAATTGGGTTACTCCGACTCATATCACAAGGAAGCACTATTTAATCAAGAAAAATTTAAGATTCTAAAAACAATTAAATTGGATTCTTTTATCTCTTCAACAAAAAAATCTTGTCAATACATTAACACCTAAATAATGAAATTGTCCAAAAAAATCAATAAATAAATATATACAGCATGCATGTATGTATATATACAGTATGTAAATTCATTCAATTAAAATAATAAAACAAAAAAGTACATGATGAACTGAAAAAAATTAAAATTATGTAAAAAATGTTTATCAAAATGTAAAAATTCAAATAAGAAAATAGAATCAAATATAAAATAATAAAAGCACATGAAATAAAATAATTCAATAACAAAATAAATAATATAATACATCATTCATAACTAAAATAGTGAAATTTATACAATTAAACATAAAATGAAAACATATTTTATACACGTCCAAAAGCAAATCATCCTTCAAGCGCACCAACTGAAAGCTGCTATATCATGTGCAAGGCAGACATCTTGAGCACGTGAGACCACCAAAGAAAGAGCCTTGGAAGACCTTGAGGAGGGTCGGCAGCGGCGGAATGGGGATGCGTGGGAATATTATCCGGCGGGGGTCAGAAGTCGAGCGGCTCGGTGCGTGAATATTCATCACTTTCACCCTTAAACTGTGCCGTGATTAATTGAGCCTGCGGTGTGATTCAAATGTGAATGAGCTGCTTTCAAAGCCCAAACTCTCAGGGACGCCTCACACCGTCCCACGCGCTCATCTCTCATTCCTGCCGCGTCTCCTCGCTAGCTGCTTTATCTCGCTATGCTTTTATGCAGGTAGGTGTGCGTGTGCGTCTACCTGTAAAAGTGTGTGGGCATTATGAACACGTCACGCACACTTACCAAACACATTTTGAGGATTTTTGAGCAATCGTGTTGAAAGGCACTCCCCAACTTATGAAGACTCACAAACATTTCGGACATACAAACATTATGTGTTAGTTCAAATACAATCAATAATGTTTTGTAATTCTTCAGCAAGTTTGAGTTGAGACTTGTGAGCGTTAGTGCATGCTCTGTATGTGTTGCTGCTCCATGTGTGAAGGGGAAGTCGAGTCCCCCAAATTATTATTATTTTTTTACAATTATATGCAGCTCCACTAATCAAAATTCTGATTAACTCATTCACTGCCATTGACGGCTATAGACGTCAAAAATTAATTTTAACTATTTTTATTAGTTTAAAAACTTTCCTACATTTGTTAACAAGAATATAAAAACCTAGAAACTATTTTTATTGTACATTTTGAACAGATTTGTAATTAATCATGAATTAACTATTGAAGTCATGCGATTAATTACAATTTTTAAAAAATCACCTGACGCGATAAAAAAGAAAAACAAAAGATTATTAAAAATTAGGGGCGTCAGGCGATTAAATCTTTTAATTGAAATTAATTGCATGACTTCACTAGTTAACTCACGAATAATCACACATTTTATATCTGTTCTAAATGTACAATAATTGTTTTCCCTAGGTTTTCATACTCTTATTAACAAAAGTGGGGGGGGGGGGTTAAACTAATAGAAATAGTTCAAATAAATTTTTGACGTCTATAGCCGTCAATGGCAGTGAATGAGTTAATATTGTGTTTGTGGAATATGAATTAAGCTTCAAAATCCACCTGTTTTTACTCATCTCAGTGGGCGGCCATTTTGCCCTTTAGGCTACTGCCACTTCCTGTTGATTGAAAATGACATCACAGTGTCTATAATGCTGCATTCGAGAATGGTCGGAAGTCAGATTTTTCTGAGTTCAAACCAGAAAGTGTGTACAGGAACGCCCCCTTGAACTTGGAAATTCCACTTGTGAAGTTGGAAAAAAAAAGGAACCCGACTTCACCGACGGACTACAAGTGACGTCACTCTACAACGGCGACCCCTTTGGAAACACAGACCATGAATGGCAAACCATAATTTACTCGAGTATCAAATACGGTGAACTACTGAACTGTATGGAATGCTTATGAAATAAGATTAAAACAATAAATGAAGCAAAATTGCGAGAAGGTAAGTTTGCTGGAAGTCAAAATGAGTTTTGAGGACCAAAATAAAAAACAATTTATCACTATCCGGCGTCCGCCATTTTGGTTGTTTACTTTCGCCTCGAACGCTTTCAGGTCAGAACTGCGGAAAATATCAACTCGGATGTACCTGACTTCCGACCATCCACGAATGCAGCATAAGGGCTCACCTTGCAAACATCACATGACCAAACCCAGAAAATAGATGAGCCGTGATTGGCCATTACCTGAGCCATGAGCAACTGAGATGTCATTTTCAGTCGTCGCGTGGCAAAATGGTTGCCCCTGAGATGGATAAAAACAGGTGGATTTTGCTGCTTCGTTCAAACCATAAAACATCAGGTAAAGAATTGTTTGCTTACCCTTTACCTCCCCTGAACTGTTTTAAGGTTTTTAATTATTATAGCATTTATGCTAATTTCCTTTAGCCCGTCGATGGCACTTTACATGATGTTAGCGTTAAGCTAATAAATGTTTGTTATGGTTAGGTTGAACATTTTGTTTGTTTTTTTGCTCATTATTATTATTATTATTATTATGATGATATTTAATTATTTTTGTTTTATGTGTAAGTTTGACAGGAGGACTCTTGCTGTGTGATTATGACAATTTCCGAACGGAATACATAACTATAAATGATAAAAATGAAATATGCCACTTTAAATTTTTTTTATTGTGGCTCAAACAACATTGGTCGAATAGCATTTCTAAACAGATTGGTATTTGCTAAGGGGTTTATGTGTGTGCGCACGTTTGTGTCTTATAAATGGAATGCATGCGTAAAGGGAGATGCAGACTGTCAGGATAATAATAATACGTTTTTGCTCTTGAGAATTTCTAAAACAATATAAGATGGATAAAAGGTCACTTTACAGGGGTAGGACGCCGCGTGCTTGGAGGAATGTTGTTTTCTCAAATACAACTATTTGCTTGTGGACACATACAACGTTTCCTTCTAAAGAATAATACTTGTCTCTCAAAAAATAAAAATAAAATAAAAAATCCCTGAAAATATCATCCAGCAAAAATTACTTTATTCTCTAAAATATTTCTTTTTTCCCACTTTTTCTACACAACTTTTTTTTCAGAAAGGGCTTGAATCTCCTTTTTTTTTTTTGTATTCTATTTTTTCACGTGACCCTAACCCTTGCAAAAGTCGATTGGCATGCCTGAACAGATTGTTATTTGAATTTTAGTTGTGTACTGTATGTAGCAGCCTGTCTTAAGAGAACTTCCCCTTGATACCACACACGCACACACACACAGGAATTGGAGCGGACACTGTGTGTGCGTGTGTGTGCTAGTAGGTTTGATGGAGGGTCCACTCCAGTAGGGAAGCCCAGGGAAATGCATCACTCTAAATAAGAGTGCTTAGAGTTGGCAGCGAGGCTGGCAGGGCCCTCGTGAGGACTGTGGGCGGACAAATGCATCGCACACGCGCGCACACACAAACAAGACACACAGAGACGCACGCACACAGCGCAACCTTTAGCCGGGATAAAGAGGATAATAAGTCAGAGGCGGTGCTGGATGTTGGCCCAGCAGGTGGTCTCCATCCTCAGAGCGGGTTGAGAGTCTTTTGGTCTTCCGCCATCATGGAGGAGTCAATGAAGAGGAGACGAATCCAGCCCCATCCACTAGAAAGTGCCCCATAGAGTGAGTTTGCCATTTTGTAGTCTTGATTCAATGTGTAGTGAGTACAGGTTATATGCCCTATAGTGACCCCAGTATATCCTGCAATGTATCTTAAAAAGCAACGAATAACCGTTGGTCACCAGAAAGGCAAACGCAAAATGATACAAAATCGCCTAACTGCACTCTAAAAAGAGAATTTTTAAGATTAAACAGAGAATTGTTGACCAACTTAATAAAATTGCTTCAAGTGGTAACACGCAATTGAATTAAGTTAATATATTATGTTTATTGAAGTCATAATGAATATATTCACTTTGGATTATACCACTTGAAGCAATTTTCTTAAATTGGTTCAACAATTCTTTTTTCTGCTGGGCAAAATGTATTTCTTTTTTTGTGCTGATTTGGACTCTTTTCCCACATAAGAACAACTTGGACATTTTTGGGGGGGTTATCGCAACTTTTTAGTTGTTATAGTGGACGCCAGGATAATATGGCTGTAAAGTGTTGCAAACTTACTTGCTTATATGCAACATTTTTAACATGATCATACAAATCAACTTGTGATTGTGATTGATTAGTTGAGATCCAATCATGAACCAGAAGTGTTGACATCATCCAAATTATGCGTTTTATTGGTTTAGACACACAAATATGTCATGTCCAATGCAACCATTTATGGGTCTGAAGGTGTAAAAAGATTGTTGATCTGTTTCAAATCCCATACAAAGATTTTTTTTTAAAATCTGGGCTTTTGTTTTTTATTTGATTTCTTATCTATTTTTTAATCGAGTTGTAAAGGTAGGTGGCATTAATGGTGGAAAGGTTTTTGAATTATTACATTTCGGTCTCATTATTTACCACACAAAACCCAGCATTTCAGTAGGGGTGTGTAGACTTTTTATACCAACCACAAAATGCTTTTGTTGTAGTAACATACTCTCAAACAATCCTTCCATCCATTTTCTAACACCAAACATAAATACATCGGTTTTCCTCTCCGTATCCTGTTCCTAAAGGTCCGTCCATCTGTTTTCTTCCACTCTGCTTTTCTAACATCCATCCATCCATTTTCTATCCATCCCTCAATTTTCGACCACTTATCCCATTCCCAAGGATCCATCCCTCTATTTGCTACCTGTTGATCCTGCTCATAATCATCTACTTACTTCTGGATATCAGTGCAGAAATGTGTCAGAAAAAGACAAATGGCGGCAAGTTAGCGCCCCCATTAAGAGTTAGGTGCATGCAGCTGGGGAGGTCCCGTTCCCCCCTCCGAGTCTTGCATGTAGGGAAGCGATGACCTTTTTTTCCCCAGGCGTTTCGGTGCTTCATCACTGTCTGACCAGGAAACGTTTCAGCGCCAAGGTAGGGGCCAAAGATAAAGTGGACGGCTCTATCCCGGGATAAGACCCCCCCCCCCCCTCCCCACCACCACCACCACCGCCACCACCTACCCATATGCTGACTCGGGCGACCTATCCCATTAAGTGCTGGGTCAGCAGACAGCAGGGCGTTCACCTTTGCTGCCACATCGTCCTCGTTTGAGAGGGTAAGACCAGTCAGCATCTTTTCTCCCACTGCACACAACTTTTCATTGAACAATATGTTGTATCCGCCATATTGATTTTGAATAATATTCCATATCCACTCTCATACAGGCACAACAAAACATACTGGGAAAGTTGATCCCGACTGATTTTGAATGTTATTCACTCATGTTACCATACAGTAAAACGCTCACTGGTAAAGTATCGTCAGCATAACAATGAAAATGAAGTCCATGCTGTGGAATAATCTAACCAAGGAGAAACATGTAGATGGTGAAGAGGAGAGGCCCAAGGATAGAGCCTTGAGGCACTCCTTGATTGACTGGGGCAGGAGGGGAGCTGGAGTAGTTCATAGTGACAAACTGTGTCCAGTTGGCGAGATATGACTGAGACTACTTGGTGGTCGGGATGGAGTGGCAGACGGTGTCAAAAGACAGTCTCACTACTATTTTTTTTCTGAACGCACATTGTAGGGTTTCATAGAGCTAGTTCATCATTTGACATATTCTGGTGCTGGCAAGTACATAGTAAATTCTGAGTTCGTGGCACACTGCAGGCAAATGTGACCTGTATCTGACTTTTTTTTTTATGTCAATCTGAATGGCTCAATTCCGATTTTTTTCATATCCGACCTGGGTCACTTTCATATGTGGCCCTAGATCGGATACGTAGCCGAACTATAATGTAATCACTTAAACTTGAAGCATAAAGTTGACAGCTCAATTATCATTAAATACGCGCGGCAATGACTGACATCATCGTTGGAAAGGCTGGGGGGGCGTGGGGGGGGGGGTGGTTTAGGTCATCTCCGTACGATGACGAGCTCGAACAGGCTGGCCTTATTTCCACAAAATATTATTTCTACCTCTGACGATAGACTTATAATTTAGTGTGTGGCCCTGACACACTGGACCATACGTATTTACTTTTGCAAACACAGCATTGTGAGTGACGCTGTATCGTCTTCTGCGCATGCGGGTCACTTTGGGGACGCATTACGTCCACACAGCAGACAGATTGAGGTCGCAATTAATAGGTATTGTGAATGCTTACTAAATGTTTGACTCTATTTAGAGTGAAACCAAATAGACTCAGTTCAAGATTAGCCTAATATTTACTCTTGGAAGAAAGTAGAATAAAGAATTGAAAAAAAAACACGTTTTAGGAACGAATTTATGACCTTATGACCTCCAGCTTGGGAGACTGCCACACTATGCCCCTCCTACTGTTTGCTTATATCCAAGAGAAGACATTTTTGGTCTCTTGGAGAAGATTCCAGCTGAGACGAGCGATATACTAACACACAGCAGGAGCTGATTTCAACTCATTTCAGCAAATTACAATCTGGCACTTTTGAACCCTATCACTTTTGAGTAATCGCCATCCTCACTCAAACACACTGCCGTTGTTGAACTTTATTGATTTTGAATGACGTTGCAAAAACAAGACACTCCAAAAGTTGTTCCCTGTTGATTTTTTTTTTAATGGTATCACGTATCACCATCCACTTTTGAACCCGATTGATTTTGCATTGATATCACATACGCACGCACACTCACTGAGAAAGTTGAACCCTATTGATTTTGTATGACACAGCAGAAACAATTAAACACACAAAGGCACTTTTGAACTATTGATCTCGAATAAGATGCCCGCTCTAATTGCAGCACAACAAAGAACAAAAAATGATTTCGTCCTTTCTCGTCTTCTTCAGTGGTGCTTTCATTTTTTGTGTTTACGCCCCACACACGCTCTCTCTCGCGCACTGGCGTTTGACAAATGGGCAGGAAGACCATTAAGAAATGTCATGGGCGTCATTATGAGACAGATAATTACAGCGGCCCGCTTCCAAAGTCAAAACTGCCTTGTTTTTTTGTTTTTTTTATCCGCATCGTTAGGCCAGGACACAACATCGCACGGCTGACACCAGCATTAGCACTTGATGCATCGCGCCGCCGCAAAAAAAGAGCATTTGAAACCGAGCGCGGGACAACTTGTCGTTAAGTTGCTGATGATTACAAATGAGCTAGCTGTTGCGTCGCTAACGATAGACAATTAAAACTGCCACCTAAGCAGGGCTGGACTGGCCATCTGGCAAACAGGGCAGACGCCCGGTGGGCCGGCGTCTTTTGAGGCCGATGCGGTGCATTTTAATTATTATTTTCCTCCATTTTACTACAAGAGACCGGTCCACAATTTAGAGGGAGTAGTCCATTAATCCATTTTGAATATAGATAACTAACTGAACCAACATCAGACAATATCAGTGGCAGATCTATGTTTTAGGCGGGGTGGTCAGTCGTCGGGGGCCAGGCCAGGCCAGGCTGGCGAGTTTAAATGGAAACGCCAGGGAGGATTTTTATTGTGCCAGTCCAGCCCTGCACCTAACCATTCAAATGAACTAAGATAGCGGTCAAAATCAAGTATACAGTTAATAATAATAATGAAAAACATCAAAGTCAATGTGGTCTTAAATTAACCCAACTTGTTTTTGTAAACTTTAAATTAAGCTGATGCACTTTGGTAAACATCAAATATAGTTTAGTTATGTCTGTTATGCAAATAAAACAAAAACCGTGTTAGTCCTTAGTAAACTAGCATCAAACACAATCGTACTTTTGTGTGTTGGTAAACAAAAACGTTTCATCTTCAATTAACCTATGATGTACATCAAAGACAATGTTAGGTCTTCAGGTAAAATTTTTATAAGCATCAAAGACGTTTTCAGTTTCCCCTATACAAACTTAAAAGAATGCATACGCTCTTATGTATTTTTGTAAATATTAGTGACAACTCAATTAAGATAACATGCCTGTTTTGTTAAACGCAAAGACAATTCTGTCTTTGATTAACTAAATGTGCTTTTTTTGTGCAATAAAAAAACATTGTAGTCTTCAGTTAATGCTTCTGTAAACCTCACACAATGTACGATTTTCCGTTTTGTAAACATAACTTTTGTAAATATCAAATTTACAGTGTCCGAGAAACCTGACGTATACGTTTTGTAGACAAAGACAATTTAGTCTTCAATTACCCTAATGCGCGTTTTTGTCAATGGCAAATATAGAACGTCAACAAACAAAACTCAATTTAGTCAAAAGGTCATTTTACATTTTTTAATCAACATCAAAGACAAGTTTAAACCATCAACAAACCTATACAGGTTAATGTAAGTTTTGTTAAACATCGCAATCTTTTTTCAATAAACTAAGTACATGTTAGTACATCAAAGACAATCCGTGGTCTTCAACGACCCAAACCGCGCTTGTTTTCATAGACATCAAAGACCATTTACTGTAGTCTTTACCAAACCTAAAGTGCAGTATGTGCTGTGTGATGATCAAAGGCAATTTAGTTTGATTTGTTCTCCTTGTATTCATGTCCTGGCTGTAAAGTTGATGTGAGAGTGGCAACAGGCGGGACATAACTGGCCCGCGATGCCAGACTCGGGCCCCCGTCCACCAACCTGTGCTCCTGACCTACTTTCCTGGCCTCATCCGTCACGCTGGAATCGTCCCCCCTTGAATCCCATTTATCGCTCCCGGCCCTTTTCTTTTTTTTATTATTATTACCAACCATCCACTCCGACATTTGAATATTTCATCACTGCGCCGCAGCGCTTTCAACACGGAATGTGATTTAACCGCAGCGGCAGTACACGCGAGTGACAGCGTGATTATTGCTGTCAAAAAGTGATGCATGGCCTGTGCCGTAACATGGAGCGATGAGACGGGAGCACGACGGCCCTCGCAACTCGTAAATTTCCCGCACAAGGAGGGAGAGACTTGCCGTTTGTTTTCCTTTCTTTTACAGATTGATTAGCAGATCAGGAAGGCAGGCTAATTCCCTAGAATAGTACGACAGTGGTACCTCGGAGTTTGAACATAATTAATTGCTGCGAAGTGTTCAAAGTCCGAATTGTTTAACATCCCAAACATTTTTTCCCATAGGAAATCATGTAAATGCAATTAATCCGTTCCCAAGCTCCAAAAACAGAAAATTTCTATTTTAATTTATATTTATGTTTTTTACATTTACAGTACAGTATTCAAACAATAAAAATACCATACCTTACCTGTTGTGGTGTGATGGCATCAGTGGATGATAAATGCTATGTTAATGCTAGCTTTAGTTCAGTTTGTGTATTTTACATTGGGCATATTGTTAGACTACTCAGCGGTCCTTGTGTGCGTTGTTTAACGTCAGGCCCCTTGTTGAACAGCTCGTGCCAATATTTACAGAAGTAGTCACGGTAGTTACAACGGCACGATAATCTCCTTCCTAATTCCACTGTAGTTCGTAGCACTGTACATTTTTCTTTGCTGCCACTGGCACTGTTGTCTTTCTTTGGGCCCATGGCGAAGAAAATTGTCGTGGAAAAATCAAAATGAGTATGGAGCACCTCCAGGAGTATTCACGAGGCATTTTTTACTCAGATTGTTTGGTTGAAGTCCGAATTGTATGAGTTCCGAGACGTTCAAACTCCGAGGTTACACTGTAGTTAGAATTCTAGTCGGCAGTTCATGTTTCAACACTTTCACCGAGGGGTGGGGAAAAAAATTGCAATATATTGTTGTGCTCTCTGTTGCAATAAATACATCCACACACTAACGGCAGTATCGATATATTATGACGGCACACCAGCGCAAAGCACATAATGAATTTTCAATGAAGCTGGAAACATACTCAACGTAACACGCCACCTACAACAAGGCTCACTTCAAAAATAAAGTTTTACCAAACAATACATTGATGCCAATGCAATTGCCTTGGTGGGCTTTTACTTTGAAGTGGGTCTGCGATGCGACATGACCGCCATCTTGACTTCCTTTTTCGACGTGTTGGCTTACATATCGAAGTTTTGAGTTAAATGACATATTTTCTACCAACATTTTCACAATGCCATCACAAAAGTATATTCAATCGCTAATTTAGGATGCTAAGAAACCGCTAGTTAATTACATCATCATTGTATGATACGCCGCAAGACTCCAACGTTAGTGGCTAGCATCTAGTGTTAGCATTAGTGCCTAGCTGGTACGGTGGCCCTAAAGTGCAAAAAAGGGCTGGCTTTCTTTACTTTTTCTTTACTTTTTCAATGCCTGTGTCCAAATTCACAAGACTGGGTCCTCTGAAGGCCGAATTTGTCGGCCGCATGACTCACTCCCGGCGCAACACGGCATATGAATGGAGTGTCGGTCAATGCGCCACCGACAAGCAGCATTGACAATCCATTTATATGTAAGTCCGTGCGTCCTGTCGAGTGGCAGCATGTGGCCGACAAATTCGGCCTTCGAAGGACCCAGCCTTATGAATTTGGACACAAGCAATATCCTGCGCCGAGGCTACTTTGTAATTCACTCTCCATGTTTAAAGGAAGGGAATGTGCCTTAAATTGCACTTTGTCTTTTTCATTATAAAAAAAAAAAGATAATAGAACTTTGTCTTCATTTATTTTATGAAACACCTGTTCCAATCAATAAAAACATTTAACTCAAAATGTCAAATATTGACATTAGATTTTAGGAAAACCAACTTTAAGCCATTAATACCTTGTTATTTTATACATAGACAAGGTATAAAATAAGAATGTATCTGCCTCTTATTGCACTTAAAGTTGCGTTCCTAAATATTTTTCCAAATTAGACATTTTGAGTTGATTTCTTTATTATTATTTAATGGGCGAAAGTGTTTTATAAAATAAATCAATTTATCTTGTTTTGTTTTGTTTTCTGATCCAAAAAACGATTCAATCTGTGACTCAAATCCGTGATCCAATCCGAACCATGACTTTCGTGATCCTTTGCTGTCACCGTCAGTACTTAATCTCTCCTGACCTGTTTGTGGGGGCGCTAATCCCTAAATGGTGGTAAAGTAGGCAGAAGCAGTGCCGAAGAACTGGTGTCTCGACACTATTGGCAAAGAAGAACAATCGGCAAGTTTAACAAAAGTTAGTCTTCAATTAACCTATCATACAAAACCGTCAAAAAACATTCCTAATTTTCCAAACCGCACTCAGTTCAGTCGCAAACCAACCTAACGTAGGCTACATATTTTTTGTAGACGTCAAAGAGTATGGGGCATATTTGTATTGTTTTGGCAGCAATTGTGAACACGGGAAATGAAAAAATAAAGCATGGAAGAGAACATTAAAAAGATTTTTAGGAGAATTCAATTATTTTGGGCGGTTATTGAGATACTCAAAAAACATATTCGATGAAGAAAAAAAGTGCAACACAATAAAATACCCTTCACAGTGGTATGGCCATACAAACTTCTTTCTATTTGGCGCTTGAACAATAAAATTGCCGAGTGCCAAATCTATCAAATTTCCGATGTATCTCCTATAGTGTAAATGATAACCCTTGTTTCTATTCGACACTTGAGCAATAAAAAATAAAAAAATCCTCTTCAAATGTTTGAGGATTATTGAATGTTAAAGCAAGAATCCATGTTTGAAAAAATAGCTTCAGTATAGTCAAACGATTCATGGTGGAAATGCCAAACAATCTCGTTTCTATTTGGCACTCAAGCAGTAGTTATTTCATATTGATCATTATTGAATGTCAAATGGTCATAGATTATTGAACATCGAAGTGAGAACCCTATTTCTCGTAAAAATGGCACAATACCTTTTCCAAATGTCAAACCTTATGGCTTCTATTCGGCGCTCGAGCAGTCATTATTTCAGAACAGTGTCCTCGAAGGTCATCACGACGCTTGTGACCCCAACAGTGAGTGGGAAAAAACAAAGTGGTACAATAAAGTCCAATCCTTCACTATGGAAATGCCAAACCTTCTTGCTTCTATTCTGCGCTCGAGCAGTATACCGTACATAAAAAAATAAAAATATAAATACTTTTGAGGTTTGTAACCCATTTTAAAGAGAAGGAAGAAGGAAGGAACATCACCAAACAGGTAGTTAGGATCACTGTTGGGGAGAAGGGGTGTTAGCTAGAACTATGCTACGCTAAAACTCAGCAAGCAATTAGGGGTTAAAGGTCTCTGGCAGCAGATGTGTTGTTGTTGTTGTGCAGCTGCAGCCCGCCTGCGAGCGTCGATCGATACCGGCGGATACGGGCCATGAGGGGGGCCGCCCGCCTCCCCCCTCTGGGCCCCCGGGGGAGTCAATCACATGGTCACATGATCAATACTCAACGTATTTCACCTTTATTAGCTCTGCAGCAGCAGCAGTCACGTTTTCCTCCTGCTCTACGTAACCACTTTTTCTTTTAATGGATATAGTTCTTGTTTAGACATTTTGAAAATGAAACTTTTTTTATGTTTGTTTTTTGTTTTTTACTGCTTGAGTGCAGAATAGAAATAAGATTAGGAAATTCCCCTGCGACAGTACTTGACTGTATCGATGCCACTTTTTTAAATGAACAGGATTTTTGCTTGGACATTTAATAATCTTTCAATGGTTGCAGATTAAATGAACACTTGAACTGCTCGAGTCCAGAATAGAAACAAAAAGGTTAGGCGTTCCAATTTTGAAGGGTACTTTACTGCTACAGTACCGCTTTTTGAACAGACTCTATTTGGAGTGCCGAATAGAAACCAGGTGTTTTGGCATTTCAACACAAAGAGCAGCAGGTTGGAGGCGCACAATGAATAATTATACAGTCGTCGCGGTTAACACCAGACAAATGTCTGCAGGTTATCTTCTCAGAGGCGGATCAATAGAGCCCAGCTCACAAACCGCAGCGGGGGTTTACCGCCATTGATGCGTCTGGGCCTGCAAACTGTCTCAAAAGAGAAAAGGGGTCAGGTGACAGAACTGTTTCAGTGCCAGGAAAATGACTGCAAAATTAAAGTTAAAAATACAAGACGACAGGGAGGGGAAAAGTACTAGACAGAGACTGACTGAAAAGATGAAAAAATCAATACCTTTTATGACTTTGTTTTTTACTGCTCAGGTGACAAAAACAAAAGGGGAAAAATATTGGCAGGCGGTTATAAAAAAACACCTTTAAATTTGATAGTTCCTTTTTTTCTTACTGCCCCAGTGCCTGAATAGAAAACACAAAAAAAGACGGGGGGGGGGGGGGGGGGGTGGGGTTGGGGTTGATCTATACATTTTAAGATTGTTAATAAATAAATAAATGGCAAGGGCCAAATGAAAACAATATATATATATATAATATATATATATATATATATATATATATATATATTTATTTTTTATTTTTATTTTTTTACCACTCGAGCAGCAAATGTAAAACAGGACAGACTGGAAGAAAACAAATCATTAAATTTAAGTTAAATAATTAAAATTGTACTGCTTGAGTGCCAATGAGCAAACAAGACAAAGAATTAAAAATAAATAAAAATAAATGAATTTGAAGATTTTTTTTAACCGCTTGAAGTAGATTTAAAAAATAAATATAAATAAAGTAGAAAACAGGACACAGACTGAAAGAAGAAAATAAAATAAAAATGTAAGCAACAAAACACAGAAATTACATTCAAAGAATTTAAAACTTATTACCGCTTTAGAGACTGCCAGGGGGGGGGGGGGTGGGGGGGGGGGACTTTAGCATTTAAGTGCTAGTTGACCTCAGTTCTATTGGTTGTTCTTTACCATTTGAGGGAGCCAGCTGAAACCAAAAGGAGGTCACACGGACCACCAGGACCACCCCTTTCACACGTGTAATAAATCGTATTTTCCCAGCAGCCGACTCGTATTTTGCGACAGGAAACGCTCGCAGATGGCGCACGAAGTTCACACAACAGCCTAACAAATGGAAAAAGTAAACGAAGTGGACAGTTGCTCCCCAAGTGGAACATCCGGCAGGTTCCGCCGTTCTGGAGAAAATAAATGGGATCGTCTTCTTCTTGGGGGACATAATGAAAGAAATGCATTGAAGTTCCAACACGACAAAAGAAGAAAAAAATGCTGAATTCATGATGTGAGTGTCCTGGTGTTGCTTGTGCTTAGCATACGGTCCACTTTTGAAAATGACATCATACTTTTAGTCATGTTTTTCTCAGGTGAGAGATGTCAAGAATTTGCTCTCAGCAAAAGTCAAACTTTTGTGAGAATAAAGCTGTTTTTTATTAGTATACAAAGTTGAGTACTGCAAAAGAAACTGTAATATTACATCAAAAACAAAGGATTATTTATTTATTTTTTACAATCAACTCATTGCATCATACTCTCTCAAATCTTGTGAGGACAAGCGGTTAAGAAAATGGATGGATGGATGGATGGATGAGATACGCACATGAAATTATGATACAAAAATGTTTTATTCTTACATCCTGTTTAATTATTTTAATATTGTGTGTTTTATACAGTACAACTGTATACATAGCTATTTTTCTTCTTAAAAACACTTTACAAAAATGTGTTGATGTTTTTTTTTTTGAGGGGCTGGAACAGATTAACGGCCTTTCCATTCATTTCAATGGAAAACGACGATTTGTGATTAGAAATGAGTGTGGCTACGAAACCGATTCAATTTGTTACCATTTAAATATTGAAATGTGACTTTGAACATTGCCTGCACTGATGATAAAGGCTTATAATGCCTGGTCTAGCCGCTTGTTGGTGTTTTAACAAGCAAAAGCACAGAGCGTGATGCGGCCATTGGGATTTAATAGACAAATGAGCCAAATGTTTGCCTTGATCTGCATGCTTCAGATAAAGATGGCGGGCAAATGAAAAACCAGATTAGCACAGCGGAGCCTACAGGCCTCACATTGGAACCTTAGCAGCTGTTTTGTGAAGGAAAACAGATTAGGAGTTCATGTCTGGTTATGTTTAATCAGTTAATGAGTCGATCAGGTTGGACTACAGTGCATGAATGTTAATTGATCGTCTTATCCAGAAAATGTCAAACAATTTTTCAGCTTGATGGGAATAGTTTGCTGCAGTTTATTTTCTCTGCACACAGTTACTTGGATTATTTTAATTTTATTTTATTTTTTTCACACACTCACACAAACAAATGTGGTCTCCCAGGCGGGAAAGCGAACCCACGCCAACCTGCATCGTAGGCAAGTGACGGTACCACTCCGCCACCTAGAGCCCAGTTGCTTGGATTATTGTGGGACAGAAGAAGAATGGAATGATCTCACAAATAGACAAAATGGCAGCTAGAAAAAAACTGTTATTTGTGCAGAAACATAACATGGCTGACCTGAACTATTTATAATATAATATAATATAATATAATATAATATAATATAATATAATATAATATAATATAATATAATATAATATAATATAATATGAAGAAAAGATCACAATATTACGAGGCAAACATAATTTCTCAAAAAAGGGTGATTTTGGGGGGAGGAAAAAAATCACTATTATACAATGAAGTTGAAAAAAAAATTCCTAGAAGAAGTCCAAATTTTAAGACCATAGTATAATATTTTATCAAGAAAAAAAGTCATGACTGTCAGAATAAAGTTGTATTTTTTAGGGGGAAAAAATCTAGATTTTACAAGAATCAAATGCGATTTTTTTTTTGTCTTCAAGGATAATTTGAGAGTAAAATCATGTAGTTTTCCATGAAAAAAGACAGAATATTACAATATAAAATGTAAAATATATTCAGCAATATTACAATAATAATAATAGAATATAATAGTCTAGTTTTCTTAAAGTCCCCCTTTTTTAAGGGAAACGTCAGATTGTATGCATGTGAATACAAAAACACTTGACTGACATCCCCGCACCACCGCGCCTCGCCTCTAATAAAGTATCTGCCACCGTCGCTAGCGCTCCTCTGACAAAGTGCGCGCCAGGTGACCCTCTTCACACGGGAATCGATAATCAACGGCGATATCTTCTTTTTTAATCTCCCCCGCTATCAATTACACGCTATCTGACAGACTCATCACGTCATTTGACAAAAGGTTATCTCCCTCTTACACCACAACCCAACCCAACCGGCTCAATCCTGTTCTGCTCTCTTCTATTTCACAGCACAAAAGACCAGCAGACTGAATAATAAACTGCGCTTAAGCCTTCTGTATGCGCATAAGTCACTACAGTAGACAACTATTCAATATCTGTTTTTCTTTACATGCATGAGTCTTGAGGTCACAGATCAGTCACACAATGACTCAAAAGCTGTTTTCTTTTAAAGGCATGAGCATTGATGGCAAAGTTGTGTAATAGCCGCTATGGCAGACGGCTGTTTTCTTCAATATACTGTATATGACAATTCAGTGTAAGGTTGCATTTGCACCGTTGTGCACTTTTGGGACGGAACACAGCCGACTCCCAGCCAATTGAAGCGGCTCCCACCATTCCCATTAAAATCCGAGCAGTCGAAGCGCACACTGTGCCTGACATTGCGGGAGCAAATTAACTCACTGGACCTCGAGAGGTGAGAATGGTGACGCAAAATGTGTTTATTAGGGGTGTCAAAATTCGTGCGTTAATTTAGAGTTCATTTAAAGTTCCTTTAACGCCACTAATTTTTTTAACGCGTGATAAATGACCGTCCGTTACTTGGAAAGCCTGTACTGGGGGAACTTGAGTCGCAACGCAGCAGACACGTCCACATCAAAATTTTGCAGTAATAAATTTAATAATGATGCATATATTTGTGGAGACAAGTGTTAATTTTATCCGCCATTTTTAAATTTTGTCTCAGTTTTAGTCCAGTTTCAATCCAGCTTGTTAGTTTTGATCATAGTTAGTCAACCTCATTCCGTTTTTATTTAGTCCATTTTTAGTCAACTATAAATCTAGCATTATAGTCTTTATTTTAGTCCCAGAAAACATAATTTTATTCGTCAAGTTTTAGTCAACAAAAACTGTCAACTATTTAGTCTATTGTAGTTTTAGTCAGGACAATCAGTTAACGCCTGTATAATTTTTGTCTGCAGATAATGTTGAACATTTCGAATCTTAAACTATTTCACATATAAATTTCCTCTCATCTTTTTTTGATGAAAAACAACTTGACACAATTACAGTATATCAACAAGTGGCTACTATGGCTCCATGCTATGAGCTAGTAAATTAGCCAGCATTAGTTAGCGGTCGGATTAACATTAATGTTGGAACATTATAGCCGTTGGGATTAATGATACGTTATAACATAATTTTTTTTAATTTTTTTTACCTTTAACGTGAATCCACCTCCTGTCTGTCCCATGTGTTTGTGCATGTTGCACTCGCTAGCTGCAGAATTGAAAGGGGGTGTGTCACTGTGTGTCACATGACAGATTAACACAGATAAAATTTTACAAAATCAAATAATTTTCGTCTCTTTTTTATTCATGAACTAAAATGTCCATACATTTTATTCCAGTTTTTATGAATTCATCTCGTCTTCACTAAAAATGACAAAAATGCATACTGATTTAGTCACAGTTATTGTTGATTAATGAGGGTTTTAGTCTAGTCTAGTTTTTTTAAATCATTTTTGTTTAGTTTTCGGTGACAAAATTAATATTAGTGGATACTGGGGTTAAGTTGTATTTTACAATTTTAAAAATGTGCAGAATTTCACAAGTTACTTCATGTTAAAGATTTGATAGCTCTTAATATGAAAAGAAAAATGCACTGAGCTGTCGCCAACGTCTGACAAATACAGTTATGCCATCTAGTGGCAGAAAAAATGACCTCAACATAAACCAATATCACACTTGTTTGTTTGTTTTACAGTACAGGACATCTTTTTTTTGTAACTCAATTTTACGAATTACCATAAAATTACTATTTCAATGACTAAAAGATGCAGCCATATTTCTAGTAGTTTAAAAAAAATCCCACTATTATGCTCACAAGAGTATGAAAACTTAGAAATTATTGTACATTTTATTCTACATTTAGAACAGATATAAAATGTGTGATTAATCGTGAGTTAACCATTTGAAGTCATGCGATGAATTACGATTACAAATTGTAATTGCCTGACACCCCTAAACTGCAAGAACTTGCACTTTGTTATAACAAAAGCATGTTTGGAGAAGGTCACGCTTGTCACATCTTACACCGGAATCCATTTTAGTTCCTTATCAGCGTCTGATTCTTATTTTAAAAATACACAGAGGTCTTGTTAAAGGAGACGTACTCTATTGGGCTTTTTTTAAACACACAATTGAAAAGTTTCCAGGTGTCTTTATAAAATGTCTGTGGCATGTCAAAATACCCAAATGATCAAGAGACTATTTTTTTTTTTTACATCATATTTCTTGCCATGGCAAAATTGGCTTGTGTTAGGGGCAGATTAGTAACTAGAAGCTGCTGTATTTCTAGACTATTATTTTCTATGTGTAGAAAAATAGTCTGTTCAAAAGGGAATGTTTATGGTCAGCATATTTAAATACTGGAATAATTTTAGCCTCACGCCTGAATACTCTCTGGTTTATGCCTCTTTGAAACAATTAGAATGTGCCACGAATCAATTTGCGGCTGAGTTGCATCTTCTCCTCGTTCTTCCTCGTCTTCATCCTCCTCTTCAGATATGGAAGCAAGATGCACGGCTAATTAAAGCGATAATTACGTTGACTGGTGTGGTTGATTGTGGCTTTAAAAGAGGGTCTTGTGGGTGCATCCCATAATGAGGCAAAAGGTCCATCTTTTATACATCAGGTTTCTTCTCAATAGGAAGGACTAGTCTGCACTCTAGTGGAGACCGAGCTATAATGTAAACCAGTCCTTAAATCTCGTGTGACAAAAGCTTAAACTGTTAACTATATGATAATAGTTTTTTTCTTTCATTTTTTTTCATTTCACTTTTAATTAGCCTATCCTCAGCGTTAATTAAACAAAAGTAGCATTTAATAAGATATTATTTTATTATTTTTTAAAGCTAATACGATTCAATTTAAATTACATAGAACAACTTGTTAAAAGCTACGATTTTGTCTATACTTTCTATCCATAATTCAAATAATAATTTTTACCTACGTTTTTTTTATTCATCGTATGTCCGACTGCTTAATTTCTGTGCATTAAAACCAGATTAATAATGATGATGAAAGGAAAACTGTAGAATTAGTAGAATTGCATAAACTTTAATGTGCTGACAAATTAGTAATTCCTCACATTTAATAAATTATTTTCCACATTTCCAGTGCATATCATAACCGATGGCTCACTTTGTATTTATGAAGAGCAATCAACACAATACAAGTTTCCTGCACTGCAGATGTTAAATTGGACGTCAATCAGCCAAAAGAGGGCGGTCCCTTGTATTAATGCAAAGTATTTAATTGGCTGATGTTCCCATCGGTAACGCCTCATAATGTGTTTCTAGTTTTTAATTGGTCTGAATCGGCGCAGCAACAATATACGTCACCGATACGAACCTCTTTGATTGGCGACTCGCGTGCCCCCACATTAAGCGCAACGGCTAGGCAGCTAACTCAATCAAGCCCGAGCGAGCAAAAGGGAGAGATTGATGCGTGTGCTTTGTTTTGCGCTCATCTTTCTGCTCCTCCTCGCCAACCTGTTTGCCGCCAGAAAGCCCACTCAGCGCCTGTCTTTAGCACCGTTTCCTTTTTTTCCTTTGGTAGTCACAAAACATTTACAAAACTGACGGTGCCTTGGTGAAGGTAGGGCGGATTTTTTTTTCTCCCCGCGACGCAAACGCCGCACCGGTTGATCCAAAATGGCGTCACGCTAGCTGACAAGTGAAAATCTGCTATCTAGCCGCGCTAGCAGTTAGCATCCGAGCCGGTTTTTAGGTAGCCTATCCTTGGCTGCAACGGCGTCGTCGCCGCCTCTCCGATTGTCGTCCGATTTGGTGTGATAATAAACGCCATTTATTGCTACCCGATCAGAGTTAATCGAATGTGGTGTTCGAATTGGGGCTCCAGTAAACTACTTACCACGGTGCCTTGTCCCGCTCTGCTGCATTGGAACGTCATTGCTTCCCCCCCTCCAACCAGATCGGCCATTTAATCGCATTAGACAGCTTGTGCAATCGAATTTGGCTATCAATTAAAATGCATCTGGCTAGTATTTTGCCGACAATTATATTGTTTTCAACGCTTTTTAGCATGCGTCGTCGTCTCTCAAACCGGCCGGGTTAGCTTATCTTTAGCCGGGTAAGTCCAGAGAGGTGGGGGGCTGCTTTGTTCTAAGAAAGACGGCCACGAATTCCTTTTTCCACGTCTGGTCACTCGTGCCCAACAGATAGCAGAGAAATTCAATGTGTAAATGTGTTAACACTGCATCATGCGTTTATTGTCGTATTTGTTTCATGAATGCTTTCATATTTTGTGTATTCGTCAGTGACGAGGCCAGGCTGTAAAGGATACTACTACGGATTTAATTTAGAAATAAAACAAATGTATACCCTGTTGGATTATTGATCACGATTATTGTGTGATTGCTATCTATTGACTTGATTGTTCCTCTTCTTCCTCCCCAGCACCGTTTCCCCCACCCCCCATCCCTTCCTATTATCCTTATTCTTTCCACTATTCTTCATTGTCAAGCCGCCAAAGTGGAGAGTGTGATTGCAGAAGGGGGTGCTTCTCGTTTCAGGTAATAATCCTCTTGTGTCCTACTATATTTCTATTTTTTCCCCTCCTCCTACTCCTCCTCCGTGTAACTTCCGGTAGCAGAGAACAAAGCAGGATATGGGAATGGCTCAAAATGGCTGTTTGTGCAGCCGCAGGGGCAAAGTGAGGAGGCGGGGGACGAAGGGGGCGATGTTCTGTTCTGATGATACGATCCTGGTGATGATTTGCGTCCTCTGGGTGGTGGATGACAGCACAAGCTTGCTGCAGTGTGCACACCATAGTATGTGTGTTGTGTGTATTTTGTGTGTGTGATGCAGTTAGATAAAGCATACACGTCTACTACCACCACCTTAGATGGACTGTAGTAGGCTCCAAGCATAAACCAGCCAGTGCATCTCTTTAACTCAAGCATAATTGTTACATTAAAGTACTTAGTTCATTTGACAACAATACACTGTTCTGTTTGCTTATTATTTGTGTTTGGATATTTTATTAGGTACCCAATTGAGGAAGATCCAAAACAAATCTGCAATTTCAAAGACAACATTGTTAGTGTGGAAATCTCAACGTGGACCAGAAATTAATATCTTTGTTAAATGTTGCTGAACTTAAGCAAAAAAAAAAAAAAAGGATTTAGACCAGCATCCAATGTACATTTAAAAGAACGAAGGTCTAGACTAAAGGGAAAACAAACTTCTTAAACCACTTTTTCCGACTGCAGTTAGTGATAAAAATTGTGGCTTCCACTATTGGTATTTAGTGCGTCAAAAAACTTTCTCCTACGTCATAAGCAACACGTTTAACATGTTGATACACCTTTGATGACACCGTCCTGGAATTTAAGTGGAGTGTATTTTATTTTGCTACAGAAAAAGACAAAGATTTCTTGTTTTTTGCATATTATTTGATTTCTGGTTTACAGCACTGATGGGCAATCTGTTACTTCAAAAACAATATTTTACAATCATTATACCTAAGTTTTTGCTATCAAAATAATTCCCCCCGCCTAACCCCTCTTCCTAAAACAAAAAAACTAGTGAATCGCATATTGACAGTTTGTAAGAAATCGTGATAAGAATTTAATGTTGATTTTGACATGTCATTACTGTCCTGCTTAATACACCATTATGCAGAACCTCTTATGGGTTAACCCAAACGGTTTTCACGCTAAACTATACTGTACTGTCGTGTATGAATTTCAAATGTACTGTTTTACAAAAAAAATATATTGAAAAATAGTTACAGGTAAGTGCAATATTTGGATTAGCAAGTCAAAATCAAGTCATTTACTTGCATTCATGAATTGCAAAAATGCCACTTTGGGAGTGCAATCCCACGTTGATGTTGAAATTGCGGTCTGAAATTTAAATAACTCGTTTTAAAGCACTCTTCAGGATCTGGATGCTTTCTTGTTTTTGTGACAGGTGCTCTAGTAGAATATGTTAAGTAATATACTATCCTAATGTTCTTTTTTTTTCTGTTTATCTGAAATGCTAAGAAGTTATCAAGAAGAAAATCTGATATTTGACTTGTAGATGCATGCTTTCCATTGAACTATAATTATCAGCTTTTGTACTGAATCTCATTAGATTGTGCTACACCATGCTTTTTAAAAATAAATTATTAGGCAAACAAACCAACTGCATGCAGTATTTATGAATTCATGTATAGTTGCCACATAACACGATGCTCATCATCGTAACAAAGGCTTATTGGAATGTAAATCTTATAGCTTGTCTTTTTCTTGTTCTTCCTGGTGCAGTGCTTCTTCGGGGGGAGGAGGTGGTAGGGGTGCACCTCAGCACCATCCCAAGACTGTCGGCAACAGGTGTGTCACCGCCTCTACCAGTCTCCCGCATTGTCGAAGCTGAACAACCCCTGTGTAATATCTCACCAGTCATCTGCAGATGCTTTAATCCCCACTAGAAACTCACAATTGTCATTAAAAGTCATGTCATTGTGTGATTTTTGAGTGGCGAGGTTATCAGTCATGGCGTATGAAATACGAACGTTCTCCTTTGGGCTTTCCGCAGCGAGTTCCTGGGGAAAACCCCAGGGCAAAGCGTTCAGAGATGGGTTCCTTCACGAAGCACTAGACGAGATGCCAACTCCAGCAACGAAAAAGAGCGGCACGATGCCATCTTCAGGAAAGTGAGAGGGTAAGCAAACATGCGTTTTGACATCTTCATCCACGTTCACCCCCTTTCATATAATCAACAAAAATATAACCCAAACATCTTTTTCATCCCATTTTTTATGAGATGAACTCAAAGATCTAAAACTTCTTCCACACACACAATATCACCGTTTCTCTCAAACTCAGAAATTTGGTCAGTAACAGTGATAAAGCAAAACTGCACCTTTCAGAGGGCAGTCTAAGGCACACCTGTGCACTAATCATGGTGTCTAATAAGTGTGTATATGTTACATCTGTGAGGTGGGATGGATTATCTTGGCAAAGGTTAAGAACGTTCTCCTTTGGGCTTTCCGCAGCGAGTTCCTGTGGGAAACCCCAGATTTATACTGGTTTGTGAACTAAATTTGAGAGAAATGGTGATATTGAGTATGTGAAAGACGTTTTAGATCTTTTGAGTTTTTCTCATAAAAAAAATGGGAGCAAAAACAAAAGCGTTGCGTCTTGTGAAGATGATTTACAGAAGATGCGTTCTGGAAAAGTGAATTTTCATTGCTTGTGCCTGGAATTTGTCATTTCATTGAACAACTGGACTTTTCTATTTGTCTTAGATCAGGGCTGATCAGTGCTGTCAAATGCATTGCTTGAAATCCCAAAAGATGACTGTGACACATTTGTTCTCATTCCTCCAGCATACTCAACAAACTCACGCCTGATAAGTTTGACAAGCTATGCCTTGAGCTCCTGAACGTGGGCGTAGACTCCAAACTCGTCCTTAAAGGTATCATCTTGCTGGTACGTACATGCACACTCTGCGCTCAATGTGTATGCGTGCGCTTTCACCAGCTGACTTTCAACCGCTCGTTGTTTGTCATGCAGATTGTGGACAAAGCCCTAGAAGAGCCCAAGTATAGCTCGCTCTATGCTCAGCTATGTCTGCGCTTGGCAGAGGACGCACCAAATTTTGATGGCCCTTCAACCGAGAGCCAAACCTCCCAAAAGCAGAGCACAGTGCGTGTAATTCTCCACGTCACCTTTACAAACTTCAATGTGGGGTTTTTTCTATTAAAAAAAAAAGTTGGTTAACCTTCCATTGATTGTGCTGCTCCTTCAGACCTTCAGAAGACTGCTGATTTCCAAACTTCAAGATGAATTTGAAAACCGTGCCAGAAATGTTGAAAGTAAGTCTGCTTGATGAAGGGGCTGATGTTTCTGCTTAATTTGTCCTGACTAACCACCTCTTGCCGTCCCTCAGTCTATGACAAACATGACAACCCTCTTACTTCTGAGGAGGAGGAGCAGAGAGCCATTGCCAAGATCAAGATGCTTGGCAACATTAAATTCATCGGGGAACTTGGCAAACTCGACCTCATCCATGAATCTATCCTTCATAAGTGCATCAAAACGGTACACATCCTCCACTCTTGGGAAATATGTCCTTCCGAAAACTGTGTGTGACTCTCCCTCCTTGGTCCCTTCCAAAGCTTCTGGAAAAGAAGAAGAGAGTCCAACTTAAGGATATGGGCGAGGATCTGGAGTGTCTCTGTCAGATAATGAGGACTGTCGGGCCGAGACTCGACCATGACAAAGCAAAGGTAAGCACAATCAGAAAAAGACCCCGCTACAGTCATAGTTTCCATTTATGGAAAGCCATTCAAGGGGGGCTATCTTCTAAGGGTGAAGTATTGTGCGGTTTTCCACACTCAGTAGTTGCCGAGCATCTTGGCCTGACATTCTTTGCTCACAGTACACAAATTATAAAGAATTACAGCAAAATTAGCTGTCACATCAATTCAGGGTGTGTGTTTTTCCCCCCAATGCAAAGGCCAAGTAGGACCTTTGTTACCATGACAACCAGTTCCGTCTTTAAGGCATATAACAAAACAAGCCTATTCAGAGTCATTGTCGCCGTTTTAGGACTTTTCCGATTCCTCAAAGCAGAGTTAAAAGGGGGGGGGGGAGCAATTAGCAGCAAATGTTGTGTTTTGTTGGTTTAAACGAGACGAAAATTTTGTCCAGAGCATCTGAATGGCACAAATCCCTCTACTGGCAAATTTTCCCATACAGGCATCTCAAGAAACGCTAATTTTGTGGGAAATTTTCATTTATTTTAGCAGTTCAATTCAGAAATATTGTATATATCTACTATATACAAAGTGGAATATTTCATGATTTATTTATTTATTTATTTTTTAAATCTCTGCTTCAAAGACAACCAGTAACTCATTTTGAGTTTGCCAAGACAAAACAGTCATGTTATGCAACAAAAAACTGCTAGGGTAACATTTTGGGGAGACACAGTAAAGAAAGTCCCCACTGACTACTGCCATGTCTCCATTATGCATCTTCTGTGAACACGAGGTTGCGCACATTTTTACGTCACAAATATGCGACATTGCCGTAGGAGAGGGGAGGGGTTGAGAAGTTGGCACAACTTGAGCCACAACAGATGGACCAACGTGGCAAGTCTTATTATCGGTGGATTTCTGTATTATCTGGTTTATCTATAGGATGTCAAATTGGTTGATAATTATCAACCACTGATGATATCGTGCATCCCTAATTAATTTGATAGGATAATCACTTCTAAAAAGGTATGTTTGTAACAACCTAGTGGTGTATGTTTTTTTTTGTGGTTAACTGGAGGTTTTACTGCAGTGTAACAGGAATCGTTTGTGTAAACTTAAGGCGTTTTCTGTTGCCACAGTCTTTAATGGATCAGTACTTTGGCCGTATGCGATCCTTAATGAACAACAAGGATCTGCCAGCGAGGATCCGCTTCCTGCTGCAAGACACAGTGGAGCTGCGAGAGAACAACTGGGTCCCCCGCAAGGCTTTCCTCGACAACGGACCAAAGACGATCAACCAGATCCGACAGGACGCAGTGAAGGTCAGCGGGTCTTGGATGAACGCTCCACATCCCTGAGCAGAACCCTGTTTTGTTGCGTTTTTTGAAATTGTTTTATTTTATTTGTTTTTACACTGACATTTTTTTCTCTGCAGGATTTGGGCGTTTTCATCCCAGCATCTATGTCTCAGGGCATGAGGATGGACTTCTTCCTGGAAAGCCCCTTCATGCCCAACAGAATTAAACTTGACAGGGAGACGCTTGGCGGATTGGCCGACATGTTTGGACAAATGCCAGGTATGAGTTTTCAAGTAAATGAACCGTCAATACGCCAACTTTTATGGATTTCTCATATGCTAAAACTCTTAAATGTGTTTGATCAAAATAGCTTGGAACTGTCCTGTTTGTACACCAGAAATATTCACGGGTCATTATGACTCCAAATTTGACTTCCTTAAAATTGCAAATATCCTTTAAAGTAGCACTTATGAACTTTTCAACCTTAATAAAATATTTTCATAACTCTTCTGATGAAACGTCGATTTAAAGCTAGTTGAATGGTACCTTTGCCATGGCCTGAGGGGGGTCTGTATCATTTTTAATGGCACTAAACAACTTTGAGGAGGATGGTAGGAACACTGCCACACAAAAAACGACAAATGTGCTGAATGCTGTAAGGCATACGTCATTCCCCCCTTTCCCCATTCGTTACTAAGACGGAATGTCAATGCACGATTACTGCTTTCCTGGCAGAAGCTGCAAAACAAGTGAAAAGTTTTGTCTGGAGGTGAAAGAAAAAGACACAGGGAAGCTACCCGGATAAAAGGATAGTCAAGGATCAACATTGACCCGGCTTTCATTCGCTGGTGTGAGCTATAAAAAAAAAAACGATGCAATGCGCTTGTCCTCCTGGGAAATGTGGTCTTCCTTCATGCATAACATTACCGCTTTTGTCCATATGGTCCATAATCAACGTAAACGGAAAGTTCCTTAGTGTTGCTTTAAATGTCCTGGAGGAACAACTTGACATAACTTTATTATACAAAGATTCCCCCTGATAAAAAATGAGTGCACTGTTCATATTTTCTAACTTTACATGCGTCCCTTCTCCAGGCAGTGGGATTGGAACAGGACCGGGAGTCATTCAGGACAGGTACTCTCCTACCATGGGACGCCATCGCACCAACCCGCTCTTCAACGGCCACGGCGGCCACATTGCTCCTCAGCCGCAGTCGCAGTTCGACATCGGGCCCAAGTCCTCCTTCGTGAAGTCCAACCAGGTGAGCGAGCGCCTGACCTCTCCTGGCATGTCATCCCGTCGCAAGTGTCTCACTGTCCTCTCTGTCCATGCAGGTGCAGAACCAGCATTTCCTCAGTCAGAGCCAGAACCACGCGGCCCAGCAGCAGGTCCAGTCCAAGGACTTGCCCCCACGCTTCAGCAAGAAAGGACAGCTCAATGCGGATGAGGTAACTATTGGTCATTCTTCTCCGCTGCACCCGCTAACGTGCGCTCCTCCTCTTCCTCATGCTTGTTGATGATAAAAAGACGCGTTATTCTGAGGAAACAAACTGCCACCAGTTCTCTCCGTCCTCTATCTCCTTCCTCCTCTTCTCTTTTCCTCACGCTGGTTGGTGGTCCTCTGACTGTGATTATGAGATCTGAGAGCATGGCCACAGTTGGTGCTCAGGCGGTGTTTTTGTTTGGTAAAATGTGAGACAAATGCAATGTTTTGTGTTTGCATGTTCCTCCCACAGATCAGCCTGCGGCCGGCTCAGTCATTCCTCCTCAACAAGAGCCAGGTTCCCAAACTCACACCGCAGATCCCCTCCATGATGCCTCCCAGCACCCAGCCCCCTCGCACGCAAACACCACCACTGGGACAGGTGAGTAAGTCTCATGCAGGTGTCTCTTTTCAACTGGACAGGATGTACAATTCAAGTTAAATTTGTTCTGTGACCAAATTTGTAACTGAATATACTTAAGAGTAAATAATTTCAGTTTTCTCCATTAAATCCCACAATCTTTTTTCTCTCTATATAATGAATTGATAAAGTTTTATTAAGGCTGTAGGCACACACAAACTGATGTACATTCACATGCTGGTGTGCTTTATAAGGACGAGATTTTTTGTGTGTCGTCAGGAGCTCTTATTCCTGCTTGGTCGTTTTCAACATCTCCATGTGCTCCTCGAGTGACTGCATGTTGTATTCGTGTGTCTGGCTGGCTCAAAGTCCAGCCCCCCCCCACCCCCCCCCATCTGAGTTAAAGAAAAATAAAATAATTTTAATGGCACTGTCATTAAATGACATTATTTTATTTATTTTTGTTTTACAAGCACGTTCTTTCCTCAATAAGTAATGGTTTGTTTGCCATTATTTTGGATTATTTGCACCTGAAACAAAAATAAGAGAAATGGTCAATGAGAGTGTGTTTTTTGCAACACGATGTATTTTAATGACAACCTTTCACCTCAGCCCCCTCAGCTTGGCTTGAAAACCAACCCGCCTCCCATTCAAGAGAAGCCTCCCAAGACCAACAAGAAACCGCCTCCTGCCAGAGAGGAGCTGCTGAAGATGACGGTAGGTCACACCAATATTAGCATGATGTAACTAGAGACGAGCAACTAAAATTGACAGCCACGCACTGTGATTCACTGCATAGATTTGTACTGATCTTCATGTGTGCCAAATTGGGCACACAAGTTAACATTTTCTTTCTCTCCTGCTAGTGCTACTGAGGGGATGTTAGGGAGGTTGCCTCAAAGAACCTAAAACATGTTAATTAGTCGGCACTTTTTTTTATTTGTCAACCTGATTCAAGATTTTCACTAAAGGTTTCAGAGTTAATTTGTGATTAATTTCCAAAGGAGGCGACCATGAGCGAGTACTTCACCAGCAAGAACCTGAGCGAGGCAGTCGGCAGCGTGCGTGAAATGAAGGCTCCTAAGCACTTCCTACCAGAGATGCTGAGCAAGATCATTGTGTGTTCTCTGGACCGACCCGACGAAGACAAGGAGCACGCCAGCACCCTCATCCACGCGCTGCGCCTCGACGGACTCATCACAGCTGAGAACTTCATGCAGGTCTGCATTCTGTCAAAATGCTGTCATTTTGTCTCCACCTGAAGGGGCTGCAGGGTCACGTCTCTCATTTTCTAGGCTTTCCTCAACGTCTTGGACCAGTGCCCCAAGATCGAGGTCGACGTGCCTCTGGTCAAGTCTTACCTGGCCCAGTTCGCCGCACGGGCCGTCATCGCCGAGCTACTGAGCGTGGCCGAGCTGGCGCACCCGCTGGAGAACGGCACCCACTTTCCGCTCTTCCTGCTCTGCCTGCAGCAGACCGCCAAGCTGAAGGACCGCGAGTGGCTCACCGACATCTTCCAGCAGAGCAAAGTCAACATGCAGAAGATGCTGCCAGGTAGGTCCTTAATGGCTGCCTGTGCTCATCATCTGTTAAATCACATGACAACAATTCACACCTCCAATTTACAATCTGAAATTACCTGGCTGGTCTCTTTTTTCCAAATAATCGAACCAGAGTCAACCAGCCTTTTTGAAGCTGAGAAATACTCTGATTAATGATTTTTCACAAAATCACTATGTCACATAATTGATGAGCTATTTTTAGAACATGCCCTTGAGCAGTCATGTAGTCCGTAGGGGCTACCAAGTGCCCGTGTGCACCACCTTGAACTAGACGTTAAAAATAAACATTTTCCACAATTTAATGTTCGGGCACTATTTTGTCCATGAGTGGCCAAATTTCTCTGTTCAAGGGTCACATATTTTTTAAAAGGACAGCTGAACCAGGTTATTTAGATAAAGTACGAAGAAAAAATGTATGGAAAGTATGTGAAAATTATTTTTTAATATTCTAGTATTTTCACCTTTTTTATTTATTTTTTATTTTTTAGAAAGAAGCAAAACATTTTGTCAAGTGAAATGCCACTTTTTTTTAAATGGAAAGATAGACCAGATTATTATAATATATATATATATATATATATAAAATTATGTTATTATTTATAGATCAGGGATAGGGAACTCTTGTCCTCGGGGGCCGGTGTCCCGCCGGTTTTCTATTTCTCCCACATCCAACACAGCTGACTCGTATCAGCTCATCAGCAAGCTCTGTAAAAGCCTGATAATGATCCTGTTCATCAAATGAGGTGTGTTGATGGAGGGAGACATGGAAGACTGCGCAGGACAGTGTCTCTCGAGGACCAGGGTTCCCTACCCCGAGATAGATTTAATACTTAAATTTAAAAAATTAGTACTAAATCTTACTCTCTCTTTTTTATTAATTTTTCGGGTGTGAAATAATTGCAAAATTAATGTGACTTTGTTTTTAAAATGTTTGGGACAGAAAAATAAATGACAGGAAAATTTGATTTCACAAATGTGAAAGGAGTCGAGGACTATAGCTTTTCACACCGATGTTGCCATATTAGAACAGTAACAGAAGGTACACATTTGCTTTTTCCCATGACCCAATAAAGCAGTGTTATAGCAAAAAAAATGTGTGCCGTTGGTCAATCAGTTTGTGTTTGGTGCCACGTAATTATGTTTGGGGAGTGGCGGTGTTACATTGTTAAATGTGAACGACACACTTTTTGAGCAGTTTATTTTTATTATATATTGTTGATGCTGCTTCGTCCTTAGGAATGAGTATAGCAAAAAAAAAAAAAAAAATTCTAACACTTGGATTAATTAGTTTAATGTCCAATGGTTAAAAGGTGGTGCAAGCTCAGAAGTGTTTTCCTTTCGGGTATATTAAAGCCTGGAAGAAATCCGGTGGCAAGGCATCACTGCTAATCCCTCATCCCCTGTGCAGAAATCGACCAGAACAAGGATCGTATGCTGGAGATCCTGGAGGGCAAGGGCCTGAGCTTCCTGTTCCCGCTGCTCAAGCTGGAGAAGGAGCTGCTGAAGCAGATCACGGCAGACCCATCGCCACAGTCCATCTACAAGTGGATCAAGGACAACATCTCCCCCAAGCTCCACACCGACAAAGGCTTCGTCAACATCCTCATGACCAGGTACGGGCAAAGAGCTACAAAATCCTAACAAAAAAATTAATAAAATAAAGAAAAACCTCACCATGTTTTCTCACCTCAGCTTCCTGCAGTACATCGCCCAGGAGCTGTGCGTGTCCGAGGGCGACGAGCAGCTGTCGGCCCCCTCCAAGGAGCAGCTGGACCAGGAGAAGATGCTGCTGCTGGCCTTCAAACCCGTCATGCAAAAATTCCTGCACGACCACACCCAGCTGCAGGTCAGCGCCCTGTATGCACTACAGGTGCACTGCAACGGCAACGACTTCCCAAAAGGTACGCTACTCCTCCACCGCCAGCTTGGCCACTTCAATAGGTACACCCCAGTTTAATTGTGCCTGTGTGAAAGTCATTGATCATCTGTTTTCTATACCACTATTCCTCATTGTTGTTGAGTGAACTGGGGCCTATCACAAATCAAAATGCAGAATACTTGCAGTGAATCCAAGTGTTTATAGTGAAAGTCGGGTTGTTAAAGTGGAAGTCAACCTTTACCATTTTTTGACAATAATATATTATATTTGACCTCACGAGTCTAAACATGACATTCTGATTAATATTACATTTGTGGAACATGAGCTACAAAGCAAAAGCCAGCCATTTTTTTTCCCATTTCAGGGTTAGCCATTTTGCCACTTGCTGTTGACTGAAGATGACATCACAGTTGCTCAGGTAACGACCAATCACAGCTCACCTGTATTCTGAAGCTGCACTGTGATTGGTTGTTACCTGAGGCCTGAGCAACATTGATGTTATCTTCAGTCGACAGCAAGAGGCAAAATGGCTGGATTTTGCTGCTTACCACAATATCAACCAGAATCCCACATTTAGACTAGTGGGGCTGCATTGAACAAACTCCAAAAAATGGCGGCATTTTTGGGGTTTGACTTGCCCTTTTAAAAAGGGGTGTAGTTATCTATACTTGTAATAGGATTTATTCAACTGTTTTGGGATCATAGTGTGTGATATATTTATGGTTTATATAAACCAGTAGACCAGGATTAAACCTTTTATATGCACTTTCACACAGTTGTATTTTAATCTGAAAATTAATTTGTGGTGTTGTATTGGTAATCCGGTGTGATGTTAAAATTGGCATGAGAAATACTGTTTGAATATGAACGGTAAAGACAGATTAATTAGAATGCGTCACACAAAGATGATCTAGCTTGGACAGTTTGAAAGGCACCCTTTTTGGTCCACCACGGTTAGATTGTGTACCTCATGAAGCGATTACAGTGAATTGTATAATGTTTATAATATTTAGTTGTGTTGTGTTTTTCAAGGCATGTTGCTGCGCTACTTTGTCAACTTCTACGACATGGAGATCATTGAAGAAGAAGCCTTCCTCGCATGGAAAGAAGACATCACCCAAGAATTCCCTGGGAAAGGAAAAGCTTTGTTCCAGGTATCGTCACACTTCCTTTGTTTTTTTTGTACTGCATGTAAAAAGGTCACATGGATTATTATAATCTAGTTTGCTGTCCTATTATTCCTAGTCGTCATTTATTAGTTTTCATGCGTAACTTGGATGAAAAATAATTTAGGTTTCAAGCACAGCAGAGCTCGCCTCAAAAGTTTGCGTATGAACTGAATGGTACTCTTCCTTCAGGTCAATCAGTGGCTCACGTGGTTGGAGACGGCCGAGGAAGAGGAGTCCGAGGACGACGGCGATTGAAGAGGCGCCCGTCACACAAGATTATTATACTTTGCCTTTTCCTTTGCGTTCACCTCCACCATTGAGCGATCGATTGAATAACCACTAACAAGCGACACCGCCGCGTCCAAGCCAGCCCACTTCCTTCCTCTTTTCCATTCTGTGGCCACGTGTGGAGTGACTCGACTTTTTTCTTCTTTTTAACGCTTCTTGCTTCCTTTTGACTAACTCGCTGGAGCAAGCATCAAAGGTTGTAAAATTGTTTAGTTTAGTCGGCATGTGCTCGCTTTTGTTTGTTTTTTGCGTCAAAGTTTCTTCTCAACAAATCACCGGTGACTTTCTACCTCTTAAGGCGGGCATTTTGTGCCCTTTTGTTGTTGAAATTTAAACCTTTGATCCATATGCGCAGTGCTTAATACAGTATTTCCTTTAATGGCCCCAATTAGTCACTTGAGAAACAAACGTCTCCTAAGAAGTGTAATTCTCCCTATTCTGCGGTCCAAACTTTTGGAAGTCACTAACCGAAACAACAGTGCTTGCTTAGTGAGGCACGTTAACAATCTAGTTGGCCTGCACCGTTTGAAGTCGATCATGAGTTATATGGAAACTTCACATTTTAATTGTAATTTAAAACAAATCATGAAGTGCAACAAATGGCAACGCTCATCATGAAAGTAATTTTTTTTTTCGCTTAAATGGATGAATTAAGAAGCTTCAAACACCGCGCCTTCCCTTCCTATTTCTCCCCATACTCATCCCTCCTTACTTAAAAACTGCCGAGTCATTGTAAGTGAACATCATTGTACTCTATTCATCATGATTGCGCACCTGCTTTAATGTCAATAAAGTCAGTAAGTGAACACCGATAACCGCTTGTCTGAATGATCATCCTTGCAGGACTTAGTCCTGATCCGTTGGGATCCAGAAGTATTCCACCAGCTTCCTGCTTCGTCGCTGGCCCGTCACCGACTCGGGGCGCGTTCCCTCAAAAGGGGGCAGCTCGTCAAAGTGGCCTGGCCCGGCGTCCCTTGCCGAATGTGGTGCGCTCACGCGGAACATGGTTCTGGGAAACGGGACAGATTTGAGGGTTGAGGAAAAAAGGCAGGGTAGTGAATTGGTTGGCCACTAGAGGGAGGCAAACAAGCGGTAGGTCCACTCATCGAATGGATTTGAACAAGTCAAAATATGCAAAGAACTGGTAGGACTAATACATTTTGTTTTTCTTTTTTGGTTGCAAAGTTTCTCCTCCCTACTCCCTTTTGAACATGTAAGCAGTGTTTAACTATTGATAAGCTTTCTCAATTTTAATTTCTACTAATTACTTAGATGTTCAATCGACATGGGTGAGAGAAATGAGAGGCAGGGTTTTTGTTGGCTGTGTGAAAAAGTCTTCCATGAACTAGTGACCGCCGCTTTACCTGGATGAGCACCTCTCAGGTTCTTCAGGGTTGGCCTCTGGCATAGTGGAGATGTAAACAGGGTCGCCCTCCTGCCTCACGGGAGGGAAAAAAAACTTGAAAGACTGCAACCATAAACAGAACTACCTGTACTTTCAAGATGACAATTAGTCTCACCGTGAAATTTTTCGGCGTGCCGTCTTGGTTTTTGAGAATTTTCATTCGCTGGTCACTCTCGGTCATGCACAGGAAGTAGCTCTTGATGTTCGCCTGACACTAAAAAAACAGATTTTATGTTTATTTTATGGCGTCTGGTCAAACATTTGTCAGAATTTCATCCAATGTATTTGTTATTTTTTGCTGGTGCTAATCAATTATATATATATATATATATATATATATTTAGATTCTGAAGTTTTTTTGTTTGTTTTTTAAATAGTCCAAATCTTCAGGGTTTAAGCTTCTCAGCAGTAAATATATTTCTGTAGTCCTCCATAAAAGCTGACAGATTACCCTTTGTGTTGGATCAAAAACATTTGCTTGACTTTTTCTGAAATGTTAGACCAAACTATTAACTGAATCATAATGTGAAGTTTCTGCACTGGCTATTAGAAATGTTGTGTTGTTTTTTTAATACATAATGCAGTATTCGAAAGTATCACTTTACTGCATGTGTCAAGTGTGTGCCGTCGTGGTCTCCTCACGCTTTTCTCCCGCCGCATGGCCTTCATATGGTCCTGCGCTCTCAGCACGCCATCCAGCGTGCCGTGTTTCTCCTTCCAGTCGCGGCACTCATCCGCCCAGTTCCGCCGCTCCCGCTCGGCAAGACGGCGCTCGGCCTCGGCCTCTTCGCGGCCCCGCTCGGCGCGTTCGCTCGCATCTCGCGCTGCCGCCGCCCGACGTTGCCATTCCGCCTCGCTGGGAATGCAGCAAGGCGGGTATTTTGATTATTGTAAATCGGAGCAAGATATTAACCAACCGACCTACATACAGTATATTAATGAAGCCAAGTCGCTATTAGCTAGCTATGGTCTTCTCTACAAGTAACGATTGTCGTCTGACTTCCATTGACGATTGAAAATTAATAATTTATGGTTTTGGATTCAAAAAGTAAAACAACAAAGCTAGATGTTAGCTTCGTGCGGCTACACAAGAAGCTAACATCTTAATTTCACATGATCTACTTCAAACCTTCATTAATGTTATTAGATATTTTAGTTGATATCTGAAATACTGGTTTTGAAGCTGTAGATGTATTAAAATGACAATAAATCCAGGTGCTAGCATCACGTGGCTAACGATATGGGACCAAGAAGTATACGGATTCGGTACACGTTAAAACGAAAACAACATCCAAGTGTTAGCTTCGTGTAGCTAGCAAGAAGCTAACATCTTAATTTCACATTATCGACTTCAAACCTTCATTAATGTTATTAGATATTTTAGTTACCTGAAATACTGGTTTTGAAGCTGTAGATGTATTAAAATGACAATAAATCCAGGTGCTAGCATTATGTGGCTAACAAGAGACACAAGCTTTCAGCTTCTCGACTTGTCACTATTCTCAATGGACCTCCGCTAACAATATGGGAGCAAGAAACGTATGGATTAGCTACATCTTAAAACGAAGACAACAACCAAGTGTTGGCTTCGTGTAGCTAGCAAAAGCTAGGTGGTTAAGCCTTTCAGTTTCCTTGCGTATCCGAATTTTACTAGCCTCTCTTTGAGTTGGTGGTTCTCATCATTGGTGTGTCTCAACTTGTGCCTCAGGGCGTCCCGATTTTCTTGCAGGTCCTCGTTCTCCCGCTGTAGGGCCTGCTTGTCGGCGTCAGCTCGCTCCAGTTTCAGCTGCGACTCAAACAGGTTCTTCTCTGTCTGAACCAGAACCAGCTGAAGATCGGTGCGCTGAAGACAAAGACATTTTGTGATTATTGGTTTCTTTCAGAGCAATAATATTGGTTGTGAGTAAAGTCCCATCCTAGAAACTTTACGGCGGCTGGTGTGGCAGGTAATACTGAATGGTTTTTGTCCTTGAGTCCATCTTACCCACACAGGATCTTGCCTGAGTGTTTGTGTGTGCTCTTTGGTTGCAGGTTCATGCATGTATTGTGTTTTTACCTCCTTCTTCAGTTCTTCCACTCGTTCTGTAAGTCTCGTGCCTTGTTCTCGGGCTTCCTCCCTGTCTCGCTGGCCAGCAATGACGCGAGCCTCGGCGAGGGCCCTGCCCTTGTCAGCCTCCCCTCGTCGTGCCTCTGCCTCGTCGGCGGCCTGCGAGCACAACGCTGCCCTCTGCTGGCTCTGGCACAGGCGCTGCTTCAGCTAGGAAACACGAGTCTGCGGTTTGAAGGCTGAAACTGGATGCTAGCCACGACCTCCTTTCTGGATGCAGGTCAAAGTCTTTGCTTACTTTTAAAAAGGTGCGATATTAATAAATGTCAAAGATGCACACTTTGTTCTTCAGTAACTTGGATATAATGTTTTCTTCCATCGTATTAATCACAACAATTGACAATTCAGAACATTTCTGATATTTTTGCAACGCAACTCAATGCAAATGCTTCCTTTAGTTACACAATGACCCGCGACTAGCATACAAACCAGACAGATTGTTAGAGTAGTCAAATGGCATTTTTGAATTAAAAATAATCATCACAAATCAAATTACAACGATCCAATGCTTTTCAATGAAAGGAGAGCTTCCTTTCTACGAGTGAATGGTGCATTCGAGGAAGGTGGGAAGTAGGATTGACCTCAAAGCGTTTGAGGCAAATGTAAACAACAAAGTTGGCTGGTTATGGTAAATTGTTTGTTCTGGTTAATGCAGTCAGTCCAAATCAAGTTGGGTTATGTGAAATTACTTGCGTCGAATAAGCATGTTAATGTCATAATAAAAATAAATCAATAAATATATTTATAATTGTGTAAGTTATGTTTTGTCATTCACGGTCTGTGTCTATTGTCGAGTGACATCAAATTTAAGCCGGTCAGTGATATCAGAGTCCTTGTTTTCCCCTGACTTAGCAACTCAGATCACCAAGTTCAAAGGGGAACACTTCCTATTTTGAAGTCAGGAAAGTCCCACTTCCCACCTTCCTCTTGTCCTCAAATGCAGCATTAGGCTGCCATTTTGGCTTGTGAGGCACTTGTGGCGTAAGCTCAGAATTGCCAGGTGAGTGTATGACAGTTTATACGTAACTATCAACTGACACGGACCAAACTGTCAAGCGACTTCTTCATACCAATGTGTACGTAACAATTAAATCCTCGTAATAGTGTAACTCGTACGTCACAATCGAGTCTACGTAAATATGGGTGTACATGAACTAATTTACTCCCAGCCATTTTCCCGGCTGTTTTACTGGATTTTAGCGGATTTTGCAAGGTCCACAGGACATTATGTTCTATTGCTTATAAAACATGGAACCTATCAAAAGAAAGATTAGAGTCTCTTCTTTCAGCAGGAATTTGTATCTGTAATTAGCATTAGAATATAGCTAAGTTTCATCATTATTCACAAACCTGTTGAAAAAACTGGGGAAAAGAGCATGTTCCAACATGATCTCTTATACTCTACTGCCACCTGCTGGTGGTTTTTGTAATAACTACCATTGCTTTAGGTGACCTTCATGTCAGAAGCTGACCCCAAAAAAAAGATTTTAAAAAGTATAAATAAGTTTTTGGGAGTACAGTACCAATTATGAAAAAAGCGCATTTATACGTTTTTAGGGTCTGAATGTGTTACGTGCAAAAACATACATCTTTAACTTGTGCCTGCAGCTCCTGGTTGACACTCCTCAAGTTCCTCATGACGAGCTCGTTCTCCGAGCGCATGGTGATCTTCTCCATACGGACCTCGTCCGACAGGAACTTGTTCTCCTTCCTCAGGTCTTCACACTCCTGAATCCACCCCAAAACCACCAAATCAAATGAGGCCAACATTTAAGGATGACATAGCAAGAACAATATTAATCTTGGGAACATTTAGAATTTTGAGAACAGCTGGCCAAGAATCCAATCTACCAAGTATCACTGTATCGTGATACTAGCTGTTGTTATCGACGACGATTATTTTATTTCGTTGGTACTCAACATTGTTTTCCTTCAATATAATTGTTATTGCTGTGTCGTAATACGGTTGATATCAGTGGCAAAATATTGTAGTGATATCATTTTTTTTTATTACTCATAGCATTTCCTTTCTGTATCGTGATAATGTTGACATCAGTGGCAAAATATTGTAGTGATACCATTTGTTAAAATTACTCATATAATCTCCTTTCTTGACGTTGGCCAGTTCACAACTTTATAGCAAAACTGCAACAACACGTTTTAGTAGCATAAAAGCCTAAGTCAATGCTAGGCTAGCTGGTGTGCTGTTTTAAAAAAAGACTTTTTTTTATTGTGTCAAATTGATGCCGTTTCACTTAAGCAGTCAAATTAGTGCGTCTAACAGTCTTTTTTTTTTTTTTTTACATATTTATCTGTACTTTTACAAAACAAACAGTGTCAAGTCATCTGCAACCTATCTATCGCATGATGGCCGTATCGTGATACTTCTGATATTGCAGTCGTGTGAAAACATGGCCACTCTATCTCCTCCTCACCTTCCTCTTGCGAACCAGCTCTCCCTGCAGGTGGTTGATGTGCAGAAAAGATGCGTTGGAGCTCACGCCGGCACTGACGGGCCTCACCACTCTCAGGGGCCTTCGGGTCGGCCTGGAAAGAAGTCGGGCCCCCTCCTGCGCCTCCGCGGTCCCGGTCCCGAAACGCACGCCGCTCATGGTGAGGGACTTGCCGAGGCCGTCGTCGGACGAGCCGGACGAGCGCAGGTCCGTGTGGGATTTGGCTCGGAGCGGCATTTTCTTCCCCCGAGTGAGGTTGCGCTTTTCACGATGGCTGGGTCATCACCTGAGTTTCATCCAATATTCATCATCAGGTAACAAGAGAACACCGAGGACACCAGAGAACTTTAACTGTCTTTGTTATAAAAGCTTTATCAAGCCTAAGGGCAATGCTTTAAGTCACAGTTTAACACGATAACTATTGTAAATGATCGTTTTTTTATGTTAATTATAAAAGTTTAAAAGCACAAAGTAACAATATTTAGTTGTAATAGACATCGTTTCTTTTGGATAAATATATTGTTGGTGTTTTATACCAATCGATCAGAAGCACATTTTATTATGCTACGTTTTCTTCAATCTTTGTTGCTATTAATAAACCAAGTCTTTCCATTATGCCGTATAAGTTAAATATTACAATGTATCATAATAACACCACAATTATAAAAGGCAATTGTTATGACCTTTTTTAATAAACCAAGTGCACTGTTTTCTATTATATAAATATTTAATTGAGATAATTTGTACCCATTGAAAAGTAAATTACTTTATTTTAACTCATTTGCTCCCAAAAACGTATAAATATGTTCTATTTTAAATATTACCAGTGTCCCAAAGATGTTTTTATACGTTGTTTTTAAATGTTTTTTTTATGCTAGAGCATACAGAAGGTTTTGATGCAGCCTCTGAACTGAAGAGAATGCTTGAAGCAATTGTAGTTATTCAAAAACGACCAGCAGGTGGCAGCAGAGTATAAGAGATCAACCAAGGGCCATGTTGCAAAAGGCTGTTTTCCCCTCTGTTTTAAACAGATTTGTGAATAATGATGAAACTTAGCTATATTCTAATGCTAATTGCTGCAAAACGGAAACAGATAGAAATATACTTTTTTTCCTGATGAAAGAAGAGACTCTAATCTTTATTTTGGTATGCATTTTTATAGCAATAGAACACAATATTCTGTGGGCCTTGCAAAATCAGTCAAAATCCAGTAAAACAGCCGGGAGCGAAGGAGGTTGCTTCAGTGAAAATGGCTAGGGTTGAATGAGTTCATAAACCATGAACAAAATTAAGCCATCATGTTGCGATGTATGAGTGGCTGATAACGCAATATATTGAAAATATATACCTTGTTACGGTTATGTCAATTACTGTTACTAAATTGTTTTAATAAACCAGGCGTGTCTCTTATATAAGCATAATGCTGCAATGCATCATCAAATGTTTTCTCTCATAGTAGGACCCAATCGATATGGGGGTTTTGGGAGGCTGATTCCTACAGTTTGGGATGTGGGAGAAAAAAACCTGCAAATTATATCAGCAAAAATCGGCAAATTTAAAAAAAGCTAATGTTGGCCGGTTAATTGGTCGGGCCCTAAAAATTACTTTATCGTGATACTATTGTCACAAAATAGTTCTGCAATGGTCTGCTGGGTTTTCTCGTGGGTGTCTGATGAGCTTCTGTGAGACCAAAATAATTGTGTTAGGCCTTCGGATGAACTTTAAAGTAAAGGTGACAGGATCATCGGGAATACAGGAACATTACAGCGGAAATTCTAGTTTTCCCAACGGGCGTCTAGCTAGCGCTGACCAGGCACAAAAATGCCGGGGGGGAAATAATACATGATTTGAAAACAGAAACTTGACGAAATCATATTGTGATGATGTCTCCTTGCCGGAAAACGAGTTTAAAGAGAATTTTGTGACCATGTTTGACAGCATGGCAAGATAGATAGCAGTGGAGGTCTTGGTGGTTATCTGGTCAACGGGCCATGCTGCAGATTTGACCTTCACTTCCTGTTTCCTCCCGTCAGCCACCGGACTCGCTTCGCTTTCCACTTGTCTGCCGCATTGGCTTCGTGTCGTGGCGCGGTGGAACATCGTGGTGGCGGCGGACATGATCGGTTCCGACATGTTGACTTGCTTGTTGACGCTGATGCTCACCTCCATCCTCCTCACAGGTACCAAAATAAATGGAGGCTAAGGGGGATGATTCTGTCTTGGGTGCTTTAATGCGAATGCTTTTGGACACTTCGTTAGGCACGCAGTCTAATCTAATACAATGGTGAGTCTTTTATACGGTTGTGCTCATAAATTTACATACACTGGCGGACTTTGTTAAATATTGTTAATTTCTTTGAACGTGGACCATGTCATTCTTTATTGATATGTTTTGTTTCATGATTGTGTTTTTCTGAAATGGCATAGAGTTTAATTTGAATCCCAAATCTGTCCTGCCCGAACATGAATGTTTTATTTAAGGAATGATACATATTTTATTACGGAAGCTTGCAACTGCCAATCTGGAGTAAACAGTTTCGACTGCGCTCTGTCATTCAAACGTACAGCTAAGTTATTCGAACGTCTTGATAGTCTTTTGACTGCATTGGTAAAATGTAGGCCAAATGCTAAACCCTCCCCAGCAATTTTTCCGATAATAACCCAAACCAATACCCCATTGCATTATGGGAAACAATTGAAAGTTTTTAGCATAGCCTACGTTTACCCAACACATTCGAACGACTTTAGCAAAATGTTCAAACAACCAAAACGTGCGAGACTTAGTCAATATGTTCTAGACTTTGCAGTACTTTCGAAAACAACTTCATCAGCACGTTCGAACGACTATCAAAATACATTGAAGCGACTTTATCAATACATTCAAATGACTATACCAAAAAGTTCGAACCACTTTGCAGTACGTTCAAACGACATAGCCAAACATGTTATTTGATCAATTTCACTTTTTGGGGGGTAAGGTGGGTTGCAATTTCGGTTAGGGCTAGCGTTAGCATGGGGTTTGTTCTAGGTTTTACAATTAGGGGTACATTTTGGGGTTATAGGATTAGGATATACTTTTTTAGTGTGTTGCAAGTGTCACATGACCAAACCCAGAAAACAGGTGAGCAATGCAAGGCTGAAGGCAGTTGTTGTAACGTTAGTTTCAGCATAGGGCGGTATTTCCCAAAATGGCGGCCCCCTGAGATGGATGAAAATGTATGGATTAACCTGTTTCGTTATTATTCCTCAAAAACTTGTGTGGACAAATACAACATTCTTAAAATATTTTTCTAATATTCAGGGTTACTGATATTACTGAAATTATCACATATATACGTAGATTTTGTGTCAGATGAAAATCCAGTTCCAGGTCTAATGTCTATCTGTTCTGTTCACAGCCTCCCAAAGTCAGAGTACCGCCGGGGTCTTCCTGCTGATCGAAGGCGGAGCTTACACCTTCAACTTCACCGCTGCGCCCGCCGCCTGCCATTCTCGTCACGCTACCATGGCAACCGCCGCCAACGTGGAGGAGGCACTGCGACACGGGCTGGAGACGTGCAAGTACGTGGACTCGCTGGTTTTGTTTTAAAAATTGACTAAGGTACAAAATAAATTTGGGATCCACCATGTTGACTCTTATCATATGTCGAATTAACGGCCTTGATTTTCACCTTCGAGATCTGTCTGGCTTTTTCAAAAGGTACTTATTGTTATCTGCTGTGCCTCAACCAGGAGGTACGGTGGTCTTTAAGGGAAAAAGTGTGTAAAAGTCTTAACTTTGTAATGATGTGTGCGATGCATTACCAGGTTTGGCTGGGTAGCGGAACAGGTGGCCGTCGTGCCGCGACTTACAGCGAGCAGCAAGTGCGGAAACGGCAAAACGGGATTGGTCAAGTGGAACGCCAGGCCGGAGCAGACTTTTGGCGTTTTCTGCTTCACTGTGACAGGTACGCGTTTACACGTGTCAGAAGGGAGCTAAGCTAGTCATGCTAGAAACAAGCTAATCTAGCTCTTTCTGAGACAGAAAGGATTTTTGCTAGTATAGTTGTGCAACTTAGCATTTTTAATCATACTTTTTTCCATTCCCCCCCCAATATTTTGTACCGTATATGTCAAATATTTTCGATAAAATGTTCTAATATTTTTGTTGAATATTTTGTATTTTCTAATATTTTTCTATAGTATTTTTGTCGAATACTGTATATTTTTCCTCCTCTGTATGTACCCCATATGTCAATATGTTTGTATTTTAATATTTTATAGACAATTTTGTATTTTTTATTTTATATTTGTTGACATTATTTCTACTTTCTTATTTGTATATTTTCTCTAACATTTGTATATCCTATCTTTTTTCCCCCGCTAATTTTGCTGTATATTTGTTTTATTTTTCCATTTTCTGATACTGTATTTTTGTCTGTACTGTAGGTTTGTTCCCCCCTCCCCTAATATTATTATATTAATAGTTGTTATTATTGTAATTTACAAATCTTAAAACTTAATTTTGTCTAAATTAGTCTCATTCTGTAATGTTTTGGTAAACTTTTTTTGTTGAATTATCCATTTCTCCATTTATGATTATTTTCAATTAAAAAAATTGTTTTCAAAATATATATATTATATATATATATATATTTGTCGAATATATTTTTAAAGTTTACCTCCTAATATTTGTGTATGTACATTATGTATTTATTTACTTTTGGTCTTATTCATATATCAAATATTTTGACATGCTTTTTTTGTTCTTGCGCTATTCTGTTTTATACTGATTTTGGTACAACATTGCGGTTGTCTACTGCCATGCATTTGTAGTTAATGCACAGTACATGTTTTGTCCTCCTTAACAACAGCCACCCCGCCAACGTCCACCTCGTCTACGACAACACCCAATGCACCTCCGCTCCCGTCCTCAACATCCGCACTTTCACCACCAACTTCAACCACAAAAGCGCCCCCAGCCTGGACGTCCCACCCAGTCCCTATGTCCATTTCCTTTCCACCTCTTCCTCGCCATCCCTCCTCCTCCTCCTCCTCCCCCCCCTCTTCTTCAGCCCACGCTCTTCCTTCTCATGTCATCACTTCATTGCCCTCGTCCACCACAGCGCTGGCCCATTCTTCCAATCAGCAGACCCAGAGGCCCACCAAGGCCCCCTTGAGAGGTACATTCCGGAAACATTCTAAGTGAATTAATTTGTCTGTGGCTGTCTTTTATTGATAAGTGCATACCATGATTCAAGTCAAATTTTTAACATTGTTACACATTATCATTCACCATTGTATTTGTCATTGAATTTATTTTTATGTGTTTGTAATTTGTTTTTATATTCTAATATATTTTTCTTATAGTCCTTTAAGTAATTTTTTCCTAATAGTTTCTTTTTTTTTTACCGAATAGTGTAATAGTAATAGGTTATTTCCTATATATACACGTATACATATTTAAAAAAAAATATTATCTCATATTTAGTTTTTAGTCTAATATTTATTTTTAAGTTTAGTCTGGTTTTTACTCTAACATTCCCCAACTTTTTTTTTAAATCCAATATTGCTCTAATATTTCTAATATCATATTCTTTAATATTTTCTATTTCTAATGACATTTGGTGGACTCCTGACCTTTGATTATAGTACTAAAAAACTAAAGTTAATTTTGTGTTCTTTAGTTAAGACTAGACTTACAAAGAAAAAGCTAAACACGCTAGCAGATTTTATTCTTAGATGCTTACTGAGCTGAAGTGTTGTTTTTCAGTTGTTTGGACGGCGCTTATTGTCCTCTGCGCCGTGTTCCTCGTGGCAATGGCGGCCGGAGTGATGTGTTACTACTACAAACTGTAAGTTTAATTAATATTATTAGTGTTAACATTCAATATTTGCCGTCTTGTTGATATATCAATAGGGAGAAAAAAAAGTGTAGATGTAAGCACTGCATACACGATGCAAAACCATTTATTGCCAATTTGGGTGAGTTGTTTTGCAATATATATATATATATATATATATATGTATATATATATATATATATATCACAACATACTGGTTATTTTTATTTGGGGTATTTTTCATGAAATGTTTGTCATTTTTTGTTACATTTTTGTATTTATATCTGCAACTATTTTTGTATAATGTTCTAATGTTTATTACAAGTGAAAAAAGTTTTGACATTTTTGCTGTTAGCTTATAACTGTATAAATAAATAAAATATGCATATTGGAGACCAACGTTAAAGAAGTTTAAAAATGCAGAAATAAAATTAATTAAATTAATCCAAAAACAATATATATTATCCATCATAATAGAAAATATGTGGGTGGAGGAAATATAAAAACATTATTTAGAAAAAAAACAAAAATATGACAAAAACTACTTATCATTCTTTTCTTCCTGGAAAGGAAAATAAGGTCTTGTAGGTCGCAGGCCATGCAGGGGGACGATGTCGAGGCAGAGATGTGGAAGTCCACCGACAGCCGGACGGATCTTCATCGAGAAGACATCGACCATGAGGAGGAAGAAAAGGAAGGAATCACAAAGTACTCCAGTGACATCATGCTATGTGTGAACCCACAAATGAGGAGAAACAACACATTGTCGTGAAAATATTGCTACATGAGAAAATATTATTACGTTTGATTAATTTTCTAACAGTCACTGTCGATCCAAAACCAACATTTTCATTTGAAAAGAAAAAGACTCTCATTACATGCATGACATCACACCTAATGGTGTGACCGCAGTTTTTTTCTGTAATAAAAATTCGCTTTAAAAAAAAAAAAAAGGAAAGCGAACTAAATAAACTTTAACTTTTATGTATGGGTGTTGTTTTATTGCGAAAACACATCACTGTCACGTTGACTTTTACTGCCTGTCAAGCCTATTAACGATTCAAAGGAAGGTGGGTGTCAACCGGAGAAGAGGTCCGTCACGTGTCCGGAAATGCATGTCACACGGGATTTCAGAATTCAATCATTACTCTCTCTGTCACTGCTCTGGAGGCCAATTTTCTAATCTATAATTTAAAAATTTGTGTTATAAAATATAAATACGAAAATGACAAAGCAATTACGTAAGTCTTCTCGAGAAGAAGGAAAACTACACTACGAATCGTAGAAGAAGACACGTCACGTGTCCGGAAATACAACTAATGCTGGCTTTCAAACAGAATACAATCACGCCTCCTCCCAATATTGTAATCTGTTAGAATATAATTTCATATTTCCATTTATTTATTGACAGGGAAGGGAATATGCGACGTCTCGGCTCGGTCCAGCAGAAGGTGTCGTGTGTTTTTATGACGGAAGTCAAGGAAGAACCATCTAAAAAACGTGACTGCCAAGTGAGTGTGTGCATGACGAGAAAGAGCGATAGATCAAGCTAATGTCTTAGCCGATGTTAACGTTTGATTTACCGCTGTTAGTCACGGTTTAGAAATCATATACCACAACTGTGTCGCTTGCATGTTCGTCGGATTTGAGATCTGTCATTGTTAGAGACTGAGTGGTTTGAGTCAAGGCAACGACTACAAGGTATCCTGCAATCTGAGCAAGCGTCACTATTTCACCCACTCTAAAAGCAAATGTTGTAGCCCAATCACTCTGTGAGTGTTGCGTTTTAAACATTTCATAGCATGATAACAGGCAGTGGCTTTAGAGTCACTTTCAAAAAGAAAACATTTGACATGTATGTATCTTTGCTTTTCAAACAGAACCCAGCAAAATCAGATTTTGTCGTAATGTTCTCATTTTTAAAAGGTGAGAAGTTGCTAGTTTCAAAGTCAAATCTTGTCATTGTTCTTCTGTTGTTGTTTTTTAAGCCATTTAACATGGTCGCCACCACCATCTTGAACCCCGCTGTGCTGGAAGCGGATATCAACAGCGCACTGGCCACAGAGAAACTGGATGGCACCTGCTGCTATGTTACACACTACAAAGGTAACAAATCCTGACAAAAACCCTAATCACATTCCAGCAGGCTGCAGTAAAAGACCCCCCCCCCCATTCCACTCTTTAAGGGAAAGTGCACCTCTGGGCTCGTCTGGACAGGAAAGCCAATAAACAGGCAGAGAAAAGATTCAAGAAATATCAGTACTGTCACAGGAGCACCAAAGGTAACTCAGTGAGTGACACAAAGTCAATTCTAATGTTTGAATCTCTCGGAAACATGAAATTGCGATTATTTATGATTATTATTTATTTATGTTGTTGATTTATGGCCACTGTTTTTGCAATCCAATCCAATAGTTTGTATCTCTTATCGTCTTAGAAAAGTTCTTGGATTGTTTCAGGTTTCACATGGAACGTAGAAGAGGACTTTAAGACTGTGCCGGACTCGTGGATGCCAGCTCATCAAGTCAAACATCTCAACGGTCATCCCGTCCCCGATGAACATGGACACATTCCAGGTTTGTGGACATTACAGGCAGTATGAAAGGGGCTTCATTTTGTGTCGAAGCAGCTTATACAGAACAGCTATAAAGAAAAAAGTCATAAAAGAGGGCTTCATACTAAAGACTTTTACAATGAGATTACGCAAAACAGCGACACAATGTTATCCTGTGAATGTCAGGTTGGGTTCCGGTGGAGGATGGCAACAAGCAGTACTGTTGGCATTCATCGGTTGTGGATTATGGTGTGGGGACTGTGCTGCTTCTCCGTCCCGTCGCCAACAACGACTACGACACATTAGAAATCGCTGCTGTGCCGCTAACGGACCTCCAGGAGCAAACGTTGGAGCTGATCGGGACCAACATCAATGGAAACCCTTACGGTAGTCAGTGATTTATGACCTCTATGTTTTACTGACCAATCAGTCATCATTTTATTTGCCTTAAATTAAACCAACATTTAGTGACAATTCATTAAATTGTATTTAATATGAGGTATTTGTTGATTTATGACCATCTTTTTTTCCTGAACCATCAATGTAAGACGGTAGTTGGATTTCCATGCAAGTTGTACTGATATTGAGCGGCCAAATTTTTTTGTCAGGTAGTCGTTGTCGAGTATGACCAACCCGATGTTGACTTGAGGAGCTAGCATTGCTAAGCATCTTGGAAATGTTCAAATCTGGTTATCTATGGCAATTCATTTCTAATAATTAGTAGGATAGGCATTGGTTTATGACAGGCAGTCATTGATTTATGACCACTTTTTGGAACCCTCGGTTATAATCTGATTTAGTCCAATAAATTGTAGCAATATTTAGCATTAACCATCATCTTTTATCTGCTATCGATTTAGTTGGGTAGTAGTTGTTTTATGACCCTGTTTTTTCTAACCCATTAATCAGTCAAATTTCCACGCAAGGTGTAGTGACATTTAATGATAGCTCTTTGCAAGCTACCATCAAGGCTTGTTGCCTTAGAAACATTAAATTATAGTGGTGTATTACCATAATTCTATCATTTTAGTCAGGTAGTTGTAGATTTATGACCACCTTTTATTGAAACCCTCACTCATATATGTAATCTGATAAAGTGGTACTGTATGTTGTAGCTAGCATCTCTTGAGTGGTGTAGAAACATAAAATTGCGGTATGCTAGTGTTTTAGCCAAGTCTTTGTTAATTTATGACCATGTTTTGACAGCTCTGGGATGCAAGAAGCAACCCGTCCACTTGCTGGTGTCCCACGGGAGTGTCCGCATCCAAAACCCACCGCCGGTGGACTTCCAGCAACTCTACTCGTGGTTTTGCGGCAGCAATGAGGGCCTTGTGGAGGGTATTGTGTGGCACTGCTGTGACGGATCGCTATTTAAGGTTAACGGAGCTAGCAGCTAGCGACAAAAGCTAGTCTTACAGTCAACATATTATCTTTGTGCTCCGTGTCATATTTTAAGGACATTATCTGTCTCCGCAGATTCACCGCCACCACCTGGGTCTGGAGTGGCCAGCAGATGGCACTCACTTGGGAAACAAGCCAGTGGTGGTCCGCGTGGGTGGGACAGCGGTTGCAGCGGGCGACAATAGCAAGAGTCTGTTTGCGTCATTATCCCACCTCAATGGACATCGTTTCAGTCGCCTGCGCGACATACACTTTGACTTGTGATTGTGAATACAGTCCACAACATATTCAAAGGCAGGCGAGCATATACACCTTTCGTTTAGCTTTCAACGAGTTTAGCATTGAAGACGGTCATAAAATAAATAATCATTTAAATACAGTATGTTTTTTTTTTACATGTCTGCCAAGTGGAACTTAACATTTCCTTTTGTAATAAGTCAGGATTTATTTTCCACAATTAGTGGCCAGGGACATATATGTCCACATGTCAGGCGCAAGACAAATTGTTGTCATCGATGCAGCCTAAGATGATATTGAATACTGCTAAATGTTTAGAACAAGTCTGATTTCACGCTGAATTGTAATTGGCCACACACAACATTGTGAAATGATTGCACGTTTGAGTCTATTCGAAAGCAAACACATCAAAACAGAATGCAGGATCAGTGGCAGACTGGACTGAAGGCGCTGGAACGAAACCGTGGATGTACACAACATTGTGGAGCGACCACTAAGAGTCTACTGCAGCCACTATATGAGGAAATGCCATATTTACTACTCGAAGTATTCTGTTTTGTGCATTACAATGTTTCAACTGCTTGAAAAAAAACATTCCGTCATGGCCAAACCTGACAGCAAACATTACCTCCTTGATGGAGATAAAACTGATTCTTAATATTTTTATTTAACCTTGGTTTTTTTTTCTTACAAAAAAAAAGTTCTAATTCATGGTTGTTTACCCTGTTTAAATGTATAACTGTATTGCACTTACAGTAAAAAACAGCTTGTCTATAGTGATTCTTTGGATGTGGCAAGCCCCGAACTAGACAAGACATACTCCGTTATCTGTACTTCACCCTGGATATCATCTCTCAACACTTGGCGACCAGACAGGAGCCTCTTGCTGGAATATATTTTAACTTTATCTTATTGTCAAATGAAGATAAATTCCCTCAATCTGCCAATAAATTCGAAATGCACTTGCCAAATTTGGAGCTGGCATAAATCACCGTTCTCTCTTGGTTAAGGTCATCTTGGAACGGCTTGCCGAGGAAAATTTGTTAAGACGCTAATTTGACAGGTGATGTTAAAGTGTATCACATTTATTTGACAAGTTCACAAAACGTAATTTTTTGAATTGGCCATAAAGTGTAATACACTTTCAACACTTGAAAAGCTCCTCATGTTACTTACTAGGCCACGCCTCTGAATGACCATCCAATACCAATAAGTACATACAATATTTACAATTTATAAAACCAAGTTCTTTACATTTTCATGTTGTATTATGCTATTATACTATTTAGTGCTGTTTTAAATCGTTAGGCGGCGACGCTTTGAGTGGATAACTTAAAATAAACTTTAAAAAACATGAAGATTACGATGGTAAAAACTAGTTTAGAAAAGTTAAACGTGTGTAAAATTAAGTGTGTTTGTTCATTTTGAAAGACGGCAACGCTTTGAGTGGATAACTTAAAATAAACTTTTTTTTTTTAAAAAACATGAAGATTACGATGGTAAAAATTAGTTTAGAAAAGTTAAACGTGTGTAAAATTAAGTGTGTTTGTTCATTTTGAATTAGCTTTCAGCAACTGGGCTAAACAAAAGACCGCGCCATTACACACTACAGCTCGAGGTGCAGCCAGACTGATGGAACCGACCAATTTGTGCACAGTGGTCCAGTGATTTTCCACAAATCTTCAATAAGTAGGTTTCTTTTACCAATATACATTACTTTTGATGAAGTAGTTTTTAGTTTTTTTTTGGTTTTAATTAACCATTAAACCCCTTCGCTTGAAACGTACACTTTTAAGTAGCTAATCTGTTATGTTGTTACAATGGGTTTGAATGTATAATGCACGCAAAACACACTAAATAACTGCTGTAAAAACAATTTAGCTTGAGTTTCTACTCTGTAAGATTAATATTAATCTGAGGAGCTAGGTTAAGCGGCTAAGCTAAACAAGTAGTGCGAACATGTAGAATGGCTGCCAGTAATTGGCTATATAAATGCAACTGGTTTAGCGAATAGATTCTTCGAATCTCGAACAGGATTGTGACACTTGTTCAGGTTTGAGAGCTCTTGTAAATAATTGTTTTTCCCTTCTGTGGTCATTATTAGGGCTTCATTACAAGTCAGTTATTGTTTTAATATCTAATACTAATTACTATACACCTACAGTTGTCACATTTTGTTATTATTCTGGAGGATTAATATTGTGTACTGTACAAACGATTAGATAACTATAACTACCTTGCTAGCTAAAGAAGGCTGGTAAAGACCTCTGATGTGAACCCCCACAGCAACAATAACACCATCTTTTGTTTCATGCTTTCAATGAAGGCAAACCTTTAAGTTGAAGCACTTGTAAGGACAAGGACATACCGACTGGCTACTGACCTCACCTCCATGATGTCATAAAGGCAAAGACACAAGAACACAGGCGCTAGTAATGTTATCTTAATGTGATTAGTGTGATTCATCAAATTTCCCTTATTGGTGGTTTTGAAAAAATTAGGGCTCAAGATAAGATGCCTGCTGCTGTCGAGTGGGGTGATGTGAAGAAGCTGGACCCGGCGACCCTCCACGAACGTTACAAAGAGGAACTGGACAGTGTCATCGACCTTCTCACGTCGGTAACCATACACAGACCCGCTTCTGCGTTACGTTGTGAATTTGCAACCCCGCACGTGTTTACTATTACTTCAAGGTGCGTGCCGTTGTGAGCAATTTGCTTAAAGGTCAACATTACTGCTACGTACACATCATCTTCTCCACTTATCATTTTTGACATGGCTGCTGGCATTGAAAGTCATTTGCAAGTTTAAGTGAAACATTTGATCGGTTCTTTGGAAGCATTACATATGACCCCCGAGTTTTCCTTATTTGGGCCTCTGTGTTTGTTCTGTTTGTGTTGGAGCCAGAAGAATGGGAGGTGGAGCGCCGAGGTCAGGAGGACATCGTCCACATACTGCGAGTGTTTCAGTCACTGCTCAAGGTCCTCTACCTCATGTGCTCTCTCTTATCTATTGGGTTTGCACCTCATTCACACTTCATTAAAATACTGGATTTCCGCCACTCTGATATAAACCAGGCCTTAAGTGTTTACATTTGTTATAACAAACTTTTTAAAGACATTAGACGTAAAAAAAAAAAATTGTTGGTGTAGTTGGAGCTTCTGGCTTGACTCGTCAGGTGTTGCCACATCAAATCACTCTGGCGCTTGTCTTTACCTCAGATGTCCTTCATGATCACAGTCGTCCTTTTTTATTTTTATTTTTATTTTAGTTCATGAACAAAAAAGAGATGAAAATGACGTGATTTTTGTCTCTGCTAATCTGTCACTGTGACACTCACAGTGATACATCCCCTTTCAAATCTGCAGCTAGTGAGTGCAATTTGCACAAACAAATTGGACAGACAGAAGGTGGATTCATGGTGAAGGGTTAAAAAATGAAAACGTAAATTATAGTTGTAACGTAACATCAATCCAACGGCCTATAACATTCCAACAATAATGTTAATCTGACCACTAACTAATGCTGGCCAATTTACTAGTTTGTGGCCATCGTACAATTGTTGATATTCTGTAATTGTGTGTGAAGTTGTTTTTAATCAAAAAGATGAGAAAACATTTTGTGAAATAGATTTTGATCAGAAATGTTCAACATAATCTGCTGACAAAAAAATAAATACAAAAATACAGGGGTAAAATGATTGTCCTGACTAAAACTAGAAAAATAAATGTATGTTTTCTTGGACTAAAATAAAGACTAAAATGCTAGATTTATAGTCGGACTAAATAAAAACGGGATGATGTTGACTTAACTAACTATGATAAAAACTAACAAGCGTGATTGAAACTCGACTATAACTAAGAGTAAATTTAAAAATGTCTGATAAACTTAACACTACTGAGAATTCAACCCACCGTCTGCGTAAAAGCCAGCAGCATATACAACATTCTGTCAGTGGCAATGCACATGTAAATGGATTTGAACACAAAATAAATTGCGACCCGATTGAACAGAAATGCGCCAACAACAACTTACAAAGGAGAGACTGAACTATGTCATCATTTTAATGTACTCTAATTTTAGTTTACATAGTTCGTTGTCTCCATTAAATTAGATAAATTCATTCAATATATGAAAAAAAAAAGAGTGAATCAAACCAGGAATAAAATAACACATCCATGTCAATTTAAGATATCCAACCTTTTTTATGTTTTTGAACATTTATTTTGATAAGTATTATTTTTGAGATTTTTAAAAAGCTACAGAACCACTGCAGTAAGTTATTAATTGTGTTAATGTAATCGTGGTCCTGTTGTTGTGTGTGTCTATCTCCTCAGATGAAACAACAGGAAGCAAATTTGGCCGAACAGTTAGTTGAAGAACAAGAGAGAAACGGTTTGTATGCATGTTTAATTTTTTCCCAAAAATACAGTCGGTACATTGGTTCGTATGGCTGTCTGTGCCGTGTAGAAAACACGCTTCTCGCCAAGGTGTCCAGATTGGAGGAAGAATTAACGGTCAGTCTCATGAGGATGTTCATATCTCGTCGATGTATTTCATTCACATGTTGGCACTCTCTACTACTCCTTAGTCCGCCGGCACCGGCCCAGAAAACCGCTTCTTGAGGAACGATATCCGGCAGCTGAAGAGCCAGCTGGTGCACAAGGAGGAGATGGTAAACCAGCTGAGGAAGGAAATTAAAAGAGAGAAGAAGACCACGGAGAAGGTCAGGACAAAATTGAAAGATTGCTGCAAAATAGTCCATGTCACTGATTTGGAATTTTATGTTTCATGTTAGATTAAAGTCGACATTTCTGCTTGATTATTTAAACTACAGACAACATAACTTCCAAGTTTGAAATACCAATATTGGCATTTAGAGCATTTATTTGCAGAAAATGAAAAATTGTCAAAGTAACAGAAAAGGCCCAGTGTGTTTTTAGTCTCCTTTTTCAGCTCTCTGCAGCCAGATTGGCATTGAAATGAGACTTTTAAATACTTAAATAAGGAATTGCTTACTACACGGATAAGTGAAGGTTCAAGTAAAAGTTGGCTCCAGAATGTTGCTTCTCCTCTGATTAGTTCCAACTTGATTGTTTTTCCCACAATAGAAAGATAAATAATTTGTTCATCATATAACATTTATTTAAAGTGAAAATCTCTTGTCTCCTTCTTTAGCTATTTTTGCGAGCCGAGGCTGCCGAGGACGACTTGAAGACGTTGAAAAGAGAGGTACAGCATCCCCGACCAATCACGCAACTTCATAGTCCAACTGGGAGTGCTGAAAAGTAAACACAAAAATTCAATGGGTGGTGGATCTATCAAGAAGTCATGTCCCGGCTGCAGAAAGAAATTAAAGGGGAGGCATAACATTTTTCTTCAATCTAAATCCAATGTTCTTTTGGCTGAACAGTGGCATTGTGACAACTGCAAAAGTGCTCAGAAATATTTTCTGTCACTTAAAAGCGGCAGTTCATCCTGAAATCTAAAAGACAAACATTAATTCAACTGAAAAGTTCATTAGACAACCTGTATGAGCTTGAATTCAAAGTTTATTCTGCTATCTATAAATAAATGTGTCCTGCCTCAGAACACGCAGCTCCAGCAGGACGTGGACTTTTATCACGGAGAGTTGGAGCTTAAGGAGTCAGATGTGTCCAAAGAGGAGAACGCCGAGACTCAAAGGAAGCTCATCTCAGTCAACCGCCAGCTCTCCCAGTGCATGGACGACCTTCAGGTATCCCACTCACCACCTCTCTACCACTATCCTTACATTGGTGATCACACTTGTGTTGATTTATTTTATTTATTTTTTAGCAAGCAGAGGACGAAATCTCGCGGCTAAAAGAGGACAACCTGCGCATGCAGAAATGTGTGATGGAGTCGACCAAGGAGATGGAAAAGATAAGTGAGGAGTACAACCAGATCAAGATGGCCGTCCATCAATGCGACACTGAGACAGACCAGCTGAGGAAAGAGAGGGACCGCGCCGAGCTGCTGGTAACCCCCCCCCCCCCCCCCCCCGGAATACTTTTATCAATGATTTCATGTTGCTGACATGTGCTTCATGTGCAGGTCAGAGAGCTGACGCAGAAGATTAATAACTACAAGACGGAAGAGGACGACCCCATTATGGCAGAAGTGGATGCTAAAGTGGAAGAATGGAAGGTTGGTGGTTAACTATTCAGCCTCCGAAGCTTGTTTCAATTCGGAACATGAAAGTTGGCACGAATGGCTGTCATGAGGAGAACCACAAAAAAGTCATGACTGAAAAGACAGAAGTTTACCAATTTTGTTTAACGAGAGCATTTTAGGATCATTTTGTGCATTTTCAGAGGTACTTGTAAAATAAAATACTGTACTCACAATCGGTTCGGTTGTGGACCCAAGAAATGAAATGAAATTTGGTAGGCATGGCTGTGATGAGTAGACCCATAAAAAAAGTCTAAATTAACTACGTCGGCAACGACACAGTAAGTCAGCCATTTTGTTTTGAGGCGGCCATCTTATCAACCGTCATTCAACATACAAGGAGGCTGACATTTTATACTGCCGTTGACTGACTCAGAAAACAGGCCGAGACGTTATCAAGGTGAACCTGTGTGCTCTTTGACGTCAATGCCAGTGGACAGGAGGGGGCGATATTGCAAAAACAGGTGAATTAATCCTAAATCTTCTTCTACAAATACAATATTAAGCAAATTTAGATTAGTGGGGACCATATTATTACAGAGAATATGTTTTACTTGACATCCACTTAAAAAAAAAATATTTAGTGATGACCTCTAACAAATACATGCCACAAGGTCAGAAGAAATCCATCAGTGCCACCTGCTGGCAGAAATGTGTAGACACCGTGTCCTGTGTCAAAAGCAAAGCAAGAAGCCTGTTGATTTTAAATGACCAAGACAAGATGTTCAGTAGTTGAACTGGTTGCTGTTGTGTGCTACATTGACGTTGCGCAAAGTTGCTAGCGTGACTTTTTTTTCACAGAAAGTGCTCTTTGAAAGGGATGAGGAGATTTTGGTGTACCAGCAGATGGTCCGTGAACTGCAGCAGAAGTTGCGCCTAGCCCAGCTGGACATGGACCAAAACAACATTCTTGACTTGGAGCAGGTACGCTAGGCTTACTCTAATGTCCTCTCCTGGACATTCCACTAATCCAAATAAAGACAAATGTTGGCGAACGAATGCTCTGCAGGCTGTAGAGGAGCGAGACAATCAGATCAAGATCCTGCGAGAGCAAGTGGAGCAGTATACATGCGAAATGGAAAAGCAGACATTGCTCATGGAAAGTCTGAAGGTGCCCAAAATGGGACACTTAAGTGAGTAGCTCGAGTTTCTGAACTCAACAGATGTACATTTTTGTCCATTTGATCCTGATGAGCTTATTATAATATTAACAGGTGCCTTTTTGGACACTCAAGAGCTGGTCCAGCATAGAAAGATGGAGGACATTGCGTCCAAGTGGGATGCGGCCGATATGAGAGCAACAGAAGCCCAGGAAGCTTTGAAACGAGCCGAAGTCGACGCAGAGGAAAAGGACCGAGAGCTCATGGAGGCCTCCAAGCGCCTGAAAGAGTATGAGCAAGTAAGTGGATGACAACACATAAAGTAAGTCATTGATGTGATGCCATTTGTGTCGCCCTGTGTCCAATCCTTTCAGACTTGCCAAAAGCTCAAGATCAAATGTGTTGATGTCTCATGATGGAGGCTCTTTTTCTGTACTGCAGGGCATTTACGGCCTAGAAGAAGCCAACAGCGAGATCAAGGAGTGGAAACTTGAAATCCGTAGAAGAGAGTTGGAGTTAGAGGCCGTGACCAAAGAGATCAACCAAGCGTACATAATAATCAACCAGCTCACAGAGGAGAACGAGGACTTCCGGGAAAGACTCGGTGATGTTTTCTTTTTAAAACCACATTGCAAACACAACAATCACACAACTCTTCTGACTCTTGTTTCTTTGCAAAGGCTATGAAACCAGCCAGGAAGTTGATCTTAGCGAGTTCAGGCGAGCCAAAAGCCTTAAACAGCGACAGTACAAAGCTGAAAATCTAATTCTCGCTAAAGAGGTAATCAATCCGACGTTTATACTGCTATGTTTTTCCTGTTTAAGCGACTACTCATTCAGATTGAGCGTCTTGAAGAGGAACGACTGGAGATGAAGAAACAAGTCAGACAACTAGCCAAACAGAAAGGTAACTTTAAACTATTTTCTCAGACGATTGGTGTGCCATCCAGTTAATCCAGTTAGTTTGCGTCATTTTTGATGCTCAATCTTGACCCGTATTTATTTCTTTTTAGGGTTGCCACCGTCCATGGTGGAGGAGGGCAATGTCATACATACTGTCAAATGGCCACCAACTCCTACTCAAAACAGCAACGCACGCAAGAACGTAGAGCCCCAACCCAAGGTTGGCATTTTGAAAGAAAAAAATCTCCCATTTTTTAATAAAATAAGGAAAAATGAAACCAATCTCGCGATGTCAGATTGACCTTAAGGAAGAAGCAGTAATGGCGTTGAAAACTGAAGAAGCGGTGACGAAGTCAAAGACGGAAGAAGCGGTGACGAAGACGGAAGAAGCGGTGACGAAGTCAAAGACTGAAGATGTAGTAACAAAATCAAAGATGGAAGAAGCGGTGACGAAGTCGAAGACGGAAGAAGTGATGGCGATGTTGAAGCGGGAGGCGGAACTCAACAACAATCAGTTCCAGTTTAAATGTAAATACAATGGTTTTACTCCATATTTAGTTCCTTTAGTTTTGACATTCGTAGATGTCAAAATGTGGCTTCTTCTTTACTCCGGCCTACAGAGAATTCCCATTATCAACAGTCCAATTACTGTAAAATCCTGAGAATAATAAATATCCCAACTCAAGAGCACTAAAAGAGCATGGAGTGCAAGAGCAATATTTAAAAAAAACAAACACGATATTTAAAATAGGGTACTTTGAAATATCATAAATATCCTAGTTTTTACCCTAGATTTACTGTAAAAGAAAAAAAAACTTGTTTTAAGGGTAATTTCCGTATTATACACAGGTGCGTTATTCATGGGAATTTTATGGCATATTTGCTGCATTTGTTTAGCTGTTTCCTTCCTAAATTTAGTGAAAATGTATTCATTAATTTTTTGGTATCATTTAGTAATTTATCTAATTAAATTTTGTAATTAGTTAAGTGATTTGTTTTAGAATATATTTTATGCATACATGCAATTGGTTAATCAAAATATAGTATGGTACTTAATTAAAAAAATATGTCATTTAAATAATAGGTTCATAATTTATTGTAAATGATGAAAAAATGGATGTTAGTAAATAAATAAAAAACATTACACATTTTTAACTATATCATTTTAATAATTATGAAGAAATCAATTTAAAAATGAGCATTATTTAATTCAAGAATTTTAATTCTTGGTTTTAAAAGTTCAACGTGGCCCGTGAGCACAAACCTTTGCCTACCCCTGATGTACAGTATATAGTAAGCGAAATTACTAAAATATATTGTCACTAGCACTTAAGCAACTAACAGACACATAATGAAGAACAGGAAAGTTCTGTCATTTGTGTTTTATAGGTGGAAAATTAAAAAAAAAACGTCTGACACTTTCCTACAATATATCCATGTAAAGTCTTGGTGGATGTCTATGCACTCTTTTATTCACTCGTGATATTCTCCTGTTTGTGTCGCCTCAAAGTGGAGCAGCTCTCCAAAGAGAAAGAAGACCTGGAAACTGCACTTAAAGATGTCCTCCAGGCCTTGCAGACAAAAGACACCACCAACATCCCCAGTCTGAAAAAGCTGGCCAACGTAAACACCGACGGTCTTCAACTATTTATTTTATGTATTTGCTTACTTATATTTCATATTTTGTATTGCATGTATATATGTTCAATAAACCAAACTGTTTAAGGCTCTATTTGAGATTTTGACCACTGGCTGTTCGTTCTAGCACAAACTGAGGGTCTTTGTCTCTGACATGGTGGTGAGCGTCCAAGAGAAGCATGCGAAGGCTCTCCACCAGAAGACAAAGGCCGAGCAGGAGAGCATGAGCACCAAGAGGAATGTGGGCAATCAGGAGCAGAGGCTTCGAGAGATGACTGAGACCTGCAGAAGTTTGGAGGAGGTACAACTTTCACAGCCAGTTCAGGAAACATGCATTTTGACTTGATGTGGCTCAGCAGCTCTGCTTACCTTTTTCTTTTGACATGATAATGTACAAGACAGTGTAGGATGATAAGAAAATAATTATTTGATTCATTTCACACGTTATGTGAGACTCGACTATTTGTAAATAAGCCATTAACTCATTTGCTCACAAAACGTATAAATACGTTCTATTTTTAATGTTTTAAGTGTCCCAAAGACATATTTATACTTTTTTTTTTATGCTAGATCATACAGGAAGCTTTGACGCAGCCTCTCAACTGCAAAGAACGGTTGAAGAAATGGTAGTTATTACACAAACTGCCAGCAGGTGGCAGCAGAGCAAACGAGATCAACCAGGGCCATGTTGAAAAAAAGCTAATTTACAAAATTCTAAATAGATTTGTGAATAATGATGAAATTTAGCTATATTCTAATGCTAATTGCTGCAAAAATGGAAACAGATAGAAATTCCTGCTGAAATACAAAATTCTAAATAGATTTGTGAATAATGATGAAATTTAGCTATATTCTAATGCTAATTGCTGCAAAAATGGAAACAGATAGAAATTCCTGCTGAAAAAAGAGACTCTAATCTTTCTTTTGGTAGGTTCCATGTTTTATAGCAATAAAACAGAATGTTCTGTGGGCCTTGCAAAATCAGTCAAAATCCAGTAAAACAGCTGGGATTGAAGGGGGTTGCTTCAGTGAAAATGACTGGGAGTAAATGAGCTAAAAAATAAAATGTCCATGCAGAAACTAAAGGAGAAGTTCAGCCCCGAGGCAGATGGCCAGGCAGCCCTGAAGTTGGCCCACAAGAGCGTCAAAGATCTCCAAAGTCGACTCAACAATAAAGAAAACATGATTAAAAAGTACCAGAACCAGCTGACTCAAGCGGGAAAGGTATGAGAAAAAAAATTACATCACAGTTGCTCAGGGCTCAGGTGGATTTTGCAACGGAACGCATATTCCACAAACGCAATATTAATCAGAATGTCGTGTTTAGACTAGTGGGGCTGCATACAACATATTATGGGGTATATGCCACGAAGGAGGCGGGACTTCCGATTTCCGGGTTTCACATATCAGCTTTGTTTTCGGTTCCGATTTGCGACATGTGGGCCGCGTCCCGTGACTTGCGCTTCCGCCCTTGTGCCCCTCGGTTGCGTGTTCCAGCGGTGGCCGGAAACGGCGGCGATGTGTGAAGCCGGGAAGTTGGAATTTCGTGGCATCTACCCCATTGTAAAGAACTTTTTTGGGTTGACTTCTTAAATGTTAACATGCAAATACTATATAAGCTTAGCCTTTGCTGTGTTGTGCTCCACAGTCGATTTTCAAAATCTCCTCTCACATAAAAAAAAAGAAGATAATAAAACATTTCAAATTTTCATGCAATTTTAAGTAAAACTGCTATATTGGGATTATAGGTCTTTTTAAATGATCTCATTGTTTTTTGGGAATTTTTATGTACATATCAAAAGTAGGAATGGGCGAGTAACGATATATCAGGTATTTATATCGGGCCGATACCTGCGCACATTTCAAGGTATCTTGTTTTATGATCAGGAACTAAAAATTAGAAGAAGAGAAAATTGCCATGAATTCCATGCAAATGAATAATGTTATATTCTTTAAAAATATCTGTCATTGTTTTTTGCGGTTGAAATTTTATTTAAAAGCATCAGTATCAATACATGGTATCTAACTTTGCTGGACGTGACCAGGATCAAGAAAAGTTGATAAACACGCACGCCGAGGAGATGAAGATGTTGTATGAGAAGTTGGACTCCAACAACAACATGGCTCTTGATCGTCTCAAATGGCAATCAGCGGTACTCATTATTACTTTTTTACTCAACACCTTTAAAATAACTGCAGTGAGCCCCCTACTATTAGGAACCAGACAAATGGAAACATTCTCAAACTGGGCCCTTCCCGCAGGAAGCAATGAAGAATCCCAGCATCAGCGTGTCAGCATCAAAACATCTGGACCGCTTGGGCGAGTTGGAACAGCTGGTGGCCGAACAGGACGTGTCGCTCGCGTCTGTCTGCAGGAAGCTGAAGCTGGCCGCCGCCGAATCGGAGCGACACAAGGCAGCCATGGAAACGCAGGCCAAGAAACACGGCGAGGAGATCTCCAGGTGATTGTCTGTTTTTGTGTTTTCTGTCCTCTCTTCTCGCCACGAGCCTCCGTGCGCTCACGCGCTCAATTCGCCGCAGGCTGAAGTGGTCGTACGGAGCGGAGTCGGAAGATGTGAGCTTTGAGACCAAAGACCATAAGAGTCAGATTGCCGAGCTGAAGAAGGAGAGGGACTCGCTCCAGAACGAGCTGGAGACCCAAAAGGAGGCCAACGATGTGTCGCCCAGCAACACTTTGAAGAACGCGGTGGAACGCTTCAAGGTGCAACTGCTCCACAAAGAGAAACAGATCAAGGTAGGGATGTGGTTTTCATTACTTTGGATTAGAACGGGGCTGTCAAATGTATTTTCATTGTTATGGTTTCCCTCCGTGGGTCGTCACAGTTGGAAAATGAGACAACTGCAAGATTAAACGTATAAAAACCAGAAGGCTTTGGTCCCAGTGCTCCTTGCTTTGCTTTTGTCACAATCATTTATCACTGAAAATGACGTACACACTCCAGTTTATTTGCATCTCTGTGAACATTTCTTGGAAATGGCATTTCTTGGCATTAAAGTGATAATTTGGCGGTCTTAACTGTATACAATGTATGTATACAATCCTCTCATTATATGATAACATTTACATAAGTGACCCAGAATTGTATTGTTGTTAAATATTTTTAAATAAAACTAGCGCTGCAACTAACGATTGTTTCAGTAATCCTTTAATCTGTCGATTGTTTTTCCGATTAATCAAAAAAATTTCAGAAACAGGCTCTAACGATTCATTTCCTCAGGCTCTCAGCAAACTTCTCATCGGAATGCGAGCCCAGATGACGTCTGTTGCGCAACAACAAGTCTTGACGAACTCCGCACAGTATGAGGAGAAACTCAACATCCAGAAGTTGATTGACAAGCACACCAAAGACCTGCAGGTGAGCTCCAAATGTCAGCAAATTGGCATTGTTGACATCTTGAATGTGTTTGTGAATGTTCATCAAGATATTCTCGGGACCTTGACCTGACAGAGAAGTTGCGTCCAAATGACGATGCAGTATGATTCATTCCAATTACGAGAGTCCAATTATACGATAGGACTGAATACAATTACAATATGATACAATTCATTCCAATCATGATGTGAAACTATTTACTTCAATTACGATTATGAATATAATTTGTTCGCTGTTTGTAACCTGAACCGTTCATAATCTGAGGTAATGTTTCCCATTGAAATGAAAGGAAATGCAATTAATCCGTTCCAGCCCAAAGCTAAATTCTACTTTTTATCAGTGTGGATAATAATAAATATATTGTCATATAGAAATAAGTGAAAACGCACTATTATAACTAGATTGCTCATTTACTTGAATGTGGGGATATGAAGAAATAATCTTCCTTAAAGTTTTTTTTTTTTTAATTTTGTCTTCTTATTAATCCATAAAAACTTGTCTCTTAATATATTTTTTTCAAAGGTAAAACCAACATTTTCACTGAAGCAACCCTCTTCGCTCCTGGCTGTTTTACTGGATTTTTGCAAGGCCCACAGAATATTGTGTTATATTGCTATAAAAACAAGGAACGATTAAAGTCTCTTCTTTCATCAGAAAAAAAAGTATATTTCTATCTGCTTCTGTTTTGCAGCAATTAGCATTATAGCTAAGTGTAATCATTATTCACAAATCTGTGGGAAAAAGCTTTTTGCAACATGGCCCTGGTTGATCTCTTATACTCTGCTGCACCTGCTGGCCGTTTTTTGTAGTAACTACCATTGCTTTAAGCGTCCTCTTCAGGTCAGAGGCTACATCAAAGCCATCTGTATGCTCTAGCATTAAAAAAAACATTTAAAAAATTTATAAATATGTTTTTCGGACCATCGCAATATTTAAAACAGAATGTTTTTGTATCTTTTTAGGAACAAATGAGTTCATCTAGACTTGAGATTTGAATAAGTGCTTCTTCAAATTTTCATCTCGCAAATCTTATGCTCGTACTAGAGGTATTACAGCGTCAATGATCTATCTACACTTTAAAACTGGATACAATTACAACTGTGAGCGTGCCGTGCCGCAGGTTCAGGTGCAGATGCTGACCGAGGAACTGGAAGCGGCAAACAATTCGTCCCGAAAGAATAACAGCAGACTGAAGGCGCAGGTGGACAACCTGAACAAAAGGCTGCAGAGGAGCCTCAACACTCAGAAGGCGCTCCGCACTCAATTAGGGGAGCGAGAACACGAGTTGAATCAGCTGGACAAGCAAATCAAGACCCGCGTTGACCCCGTTCAGGTTGTAAAAGGAATGTGGAATAACGCAGCGTTTCGGATTCTAGTCCGTGCTTTCATTTTGCAGAGCAAAGAAAAAGTATTGCAGTGGGAAGAGACGAAGAAGTGGCAGGCCAGGTTGGACAAGCTGAAGAGCGTTCTGAAGGACAAGGAGGAACAAAACTACTTCCTGTCAAGGCAGCTTAGTTCTATGAAAGAACTCTATGCCAGGTCAGTGTGGCAACTGATTAGCAGATCAAATCACTCAAGTATTATTCAGTCTCTATGTTGACGCAGGCTGGAGCAAGAGAGGAACACGACGCAGAAGAAGACCAAGGCTAAGGCAGTGACGGCTGAGCGGGTAGTAGAGAAGGAGACTCAGTTGGTTACCACCAAGTACGTAGTTTTACCAAGATTGGGGAAAATTGGGAGGAATCTTATCAGTCTTGTGTTCCATGCTAGATGTTAAACCCTAAAGGAAGTCCGCCATTTAGATTTTTTGTGGGGAATTGTTCACCATTTTTGGCCAACACAGAAGTCTAGAAGAATATTTTCATGAATACTCATGCAACTTAGTACTACACACATAAGGCCAGGGTCGCGAGGGCCCTTTATAGCTGCTTGCAGCTCTAGTTATTAATATACACAATTGTAGTGACTTTCAATTACAGGTCCAGGTCATGTTTGTAAATTTGAATAATTTCTCAAACATTTTTATCTGGTTAAATAAAGGTTAAAGATACTTGACTCATTGAGCCATTTTCAGCAGCAAAAAGTTCATATTTTGTCCAGAATGAATTTGGTAACTTAATTATTTTTCATGTACAATTAATACCTTTCAATACAAATGTTTCCACTTGCTGTCAACATGTGCTGAGGAAGTAGGTAACAACCAATCATCATGGCTCGGTTTGCTGAAGAAAAATGATGACGTTATCAAATTCATTCTGGACAAAATATTAACTTTTTACTGCTGAAAATGGCTCAATGAGTCAAGTGTCCCTTTAAAACAAAACAAAAAAAGTTAATTTAAAAGACGTGTCCACCAGATGGTGCTATTCTTTCCCATTCAAAGCATGCAGCAAAAATCCACACCTTTCACCGTTTTATGCCAGGGTGCCTCACTGCTGTAATGCTAACTATTGAACTACGCATATTTGAAGCAGCACATATCTTCAATACTACAACTAATAGAAGCTTGAGTTTCGGTCTAACCTTGCAGACAACAACCAACTGTGACTGCCGAGGTCGCCGAGAAGAAGAACCAATCCCTAGAAGAGAGACTGCAATCCTTAGAGAAGCACATGTCCGACAAGTCTTCTGCAACACCGCTTGTGAGTTGCTTTTTTGCTTCCGTGTCGCGTTCATTCCGGAATATCGGCGCATTTGGGTGTTGCGTCTGCTTCAGGTGCCAAAGAAAGACGCCAAGACTCGCTCGCAAACTGACAGGGCCCTCCAGAAGGAAAACCTCAAGCTGGCCTCGGAGAATCTGGAGCTGCGCCTCCAGCTCGCGCAAGCCAACATAGAGCTGCCAAGGTTCAAGGTGCACATTACGACACATTTTTACTTTATTTGATAGTGTTTTCTCTCCAATTCCGTATGGTCTTATGCGAGTCACTCATTAAAATGGGATTCAAACGATTAGGATGCAATACGATTCAGTATGATTCACTCAAATTAAAATGTGAAAGAAGTTACTGTAATTATGATGCAATATGATTTACTTCAAAAATGCTGTGATGTGATTTACTCCTGTTTGGATGCGATGTATTTGATTCAATTTAGTTACGACGCAATACGATCGACTGTAATTGCGATATGATTTACTCCAATTTAGATGTGATTCTGATATAATTGCTCTTGGTTTGTTTTTCTCAGCGTAAAGTTGTAAATCTGGAAGAGATGTGCAGTGCACTGAAGAATGCTGAAAGTCACACATGTGAAGTATGTGGGAATAAAATTGTGTACACGGGTGTTGCCTCTCTTCACCTCAACACTGGATTTTGAAATAAAACAATAGAATATTTTATATTTCATTCGTTGGACACTAAATGTGCATTTTTGTTTATTTTTCAGCCGGACATGTTTAACTTTGCTGACCACGTAGGGGCAGAAACAGACTTCACCAAGGAAGACAAGTATGAAAATAAGCTTTTCTAAGAAAATATGTGTCTGTTCTCCTGCTCTCGCTGTCAAGAAATGTGAGAGACTTATATGTATCTTATAATAACATCACTTCAAAGTCACTCCCAGTTGACGTTTTTTGTAGACGTGTTCGACCACACCATGTCATTTTGTCTAATAAAACGTTGCCACCTAATATGCGAAACGACATGGAAATTACTGTAGCATTGGAACTCAGTTTTGAGCGGCATGTTCCTACTCGCTACTACAGTAAAGGTGCGCAACTCGAAAGTCAGACTTGGCTTGTACACTGTGAAAACTCATACATGGTCACTTAAAAATCTGACATTTGTGTCACTAGCGAGCTCAGGAAAGACAACCTGGAGCGGGACCAAAAGCCCGACAAGAACTGCGATCCAAATGGAGAGACCCCTACAAGTGACGCAGGTGACACTCCCGCACGCGTTATGCTGTATTCACTTGTTGGAATGATTCTAAACTTGTCACTTGTTTCACTTAGATACTAAGGAGCCAAGAAGTCCCGAGCAGCCGGCTGAAAATGAGAAAAGCATCTTTGAACGTGACATAAAGGATTTCATTGATCCATAAAATGATCTTAAAGTATTTATAGGGAATTCTCTCTCTTCGTTCATAAGTATGAACAGTGGTCTTGAGTATTTTTATTCAATAATAAAAATGTTTATGGGTCATTTTAGTTTGATGATGACTTGTGAATTTGTTATTTTATTGCACAGCAAACACATTGCAACAGCCACTATTTCATCACCCAGAGCATACCTCACAAAACTGCCCGATTAACGAGCAGAATGTAATCATACATGAAGGAGCTGTATATTTTGGTGTATTTAATGTAAAAAATGGACCACTTGACTATGTTCAGTTGCAATATAGAGTGTGAACCAATAGTAGGTAGGCGTAAGCCTATGCACTTTTTCAATTAAGGAAGGGACAAAGAAAGGAAGTAACCGAGAAACCTTAGAAATTTGAAACCCTACTTTAGCCAACCCTGGCTTGAAGCACTTCTTTAAAGCACTTTGAAACTGTAAACAATCAATGAAACCAACATTTGAAGTGCCAACCCTTGTTTGAAACCCAAAACTCTAGCTTGTAACCATAACCATGACCCTTAATTCTGCTAAAAATCCAAAGTTTGAAGCCATAGCTCTGACTTTGCAAAACTATTTTGAAACCCTAATTTTGTCTTGGAACCTAAATTGACACCCTGCTTGAAAATGTATAACCCTCAATTATGTGGTGCCTTTAGGGCAACTTTTTAGACATTGATGCTGATGTGAACGTGTGGTGTTGTGGATAGGTTTAAGACCCTATATCTGTATAATAAAAGCACAAGTATTGGCTTTTATGACGATTTTATTAAAAGTTGTGTAATTTCGTCGTCGTGTCGCTTAATTAGCATAGCAACCCCTAATGACGTAATCACAAAATTGGTGACGACCAACTTGGGTGGACTTCTGATGGGACTTTTCCTTCCCACCATGTCGGGTGGATGTTTTTACTCGCCTTTTCGGGAGGTAATAAGAATTGTGCCAGGTAGGCCTCCTATTCTTTGCAATTCTAAAACTTAATAGTACAGTGTTTATTAACGACTTTCGTCTCGTGAAGCGCGCCAACGATGAGCGTAGCATATAGCACGTCAAGCTAACAATACGCCATTGTAATTTTAGTATACTTTAACATGAGTTGGGGTTATTTGTTACTCCCCGTGTTTTCCTTAAATGAGGCAATTTGTGGGTTTTATTTTAAGGTCTTGAGTTGTGACGGGGAATACTTTCATAACCAACACAGTTGGTTCTGTATATTAAAATGGATCGTGTCCTCGCGGGTTGTGTGGCCACCCAACCGGCGTCAGTTCAGAAACAGTACGAGCTGTGCTGCAAGCCACAGTGCGCATGCGTAACCATTTTTAGGGATGCGGCATGTTGTCAAGCGACTATAAACCCTGAGGCGCAGGTAGGGAATAATCTTTTGACCCCATTGGAATGTATTTATTTAGTTGAAATGTTACAATATAAACACTATCAATTCAAATGTCATATCAGGTTGTAATGAAGGATATACAACCTGGCACTGGTACCCAATGGAAAGCTGAGCATTCATTCAATAAACGGTCCATGTGCTCGTACGCACTTTGTCCTAACTAGTAAAACAATTAGTGCCCTAATGGGGTATCAAATTACTACTCAGATTGGGAAGCTATCATACTAGTCATCTGAATTATAAACAAAAACTAATAGGCTGCAAAATAAACGTTCAAATGGCACGACCTGTTACGCTGTGCTACTAATACAACTACTAAGTGCTAGATGTTAACGAGTAGAATTTATAATGGCACTAATAGGGCAGATAGTGTGTCTCGGGCATGTCAGCTGGCCTGGGAAAGTCTCAAGAGTACCCTGAACAACTAGACAAAGTGGCTGGTGAGAGGTAAGTCTGGGCTTCTTGATTGGGTTGCTGGCTCCGCGACCCGACTCCATGTAAGACAAAGATAGTACCTTGTAGTCGTCCTATGAGCAGTGCAGTTAAGTGTGTGACTAGTGAAGAAGACAAAGCATACCAGGAAATTGAATAAATGCTCCAAAGGCTTGGCGTAGTAATTTAATGTTTTATTAGTAATAGTACAAACACTACATGACAACTGTACAGATGTAAACGATTGGAGAGAAAAAAAATACAATATACTACATTTGAAGCTGCCCTTATGAAAGTAACATTTGTAAGACTTTAAGTTCAAACCCCATTGTTAAAAATCTCACTGTCCTATAGACAATAAAAAGCTCAAATGACACTGATGCTTAATCCTATCAAGGCACTGAAAGGTTTATTAGTTCAAAGGAAAATCTAAGACATGAAGTTACTCATTAAAAGACGCATAACCAATTTTGATTTCAACTGAGGGTAGCTCTTGAGGTGCGATCACACACTTTCCTGAGCTGCGCCTCCAGCACGACGTTCTTCTTCACCTCCACATTATAGTTGTACTTCAAGTCCTCGATCTCGTCAAAGAAGGCGGCGTCCAACTTGCCTAATTCGTCCTTCAGCTGTTGGACTTGGGATTCCAGTTTGCTTTTCTCCACCTCCGCCAACTTAAGAAGACCTTTCAGCTTCCTGTTATCTTGTCAAGTACGAGAAAAGAGAATTTAGTTTCTAGTGTAAAAGTGTGGAATGTAGCGTGTGTGGGAGTGTCACCTGTGTCGTGTTTGGATACCCCACTGTGCTGCTCGGTGTAATCATCCAGTCTTTTTTTAAACTCTGCGTTCTCTTTCCTCAAATCACTGTGGACAAATATTACTGATTAAAACAATAGTCCTAAAATGTGTTTGTACCCACATATCCCTAATTCTTACTGCCTGCCATATTTTTAGTATAATATGAAATAATACAGTGGTACCTTCACCTATGAGTTCAATTTGTTCCGTGACCAAGCTCGCTTGTAACTCAATTAAAAAAAAAACGTGTAAAGAACATTACACAGCCAAAGTGTAAAGAAATAAACTAGTTTTATAAAGTTCAACTATTCTGCAAGGGTATGGCTTAGTGAATTACATCTTCAGCGACCACACTGTGTTTTTTTTGTGGCAACAAATTATGACATGGTGTCTATTACAGTACTTAATCATACCTCATTTGCTTGGAGACATCTGCTTCTGTATGTGGACTACTGTGAACCAATTTGTCAACCTTTGGAAAGACAGAAGAACAAGAAAGGATTTAGGTTCCTAGGTTTTCCTAGCTTGTTGTGCAGTGTGAAATGTGGAAATATGGGACGCAGGTTGGGGGTGGGGTTTGTATTCTGCAAGGTTAAAAACAAATGCAAGCTGACTTACTTCTACCTTCCATTGTACGTCACAAAGTATGACGTGTAACATGAAACAAGGTGCTATTGTGTGTTCAATTTCATTGAACTGGCCCATCTGTCCATTCAAAAAAATAATAATTTTAATCGGCGTAAAAGTTTGACCAGTGAGCTACCAAGCCAACAGGCTCTTGTCTGTGTGGTACATCCAAAGGCAGACTCTGTATTTAGTTCTGTCCTTGTCGCCCCAGTTTGGCTGAGCTTTTTCTGAGTATTCAGTCGTCAAATGTAGAGCATTTTAATCCACCACAGGGACTTATTGTAGCAGTTCCTAACCCGCCAAGCTCTTATGCCATGTATGTGCTAACCAAACTGACTACGACTACAAAGCAATTAGCAAAAGACGAAGACTGACTCATTGCTCGTGTTGGAGTGGGGGATTAAGGCACAATAAGTAGCTGAACTTTACATGATCTTCAAGTCGCCGGATGCGGTTCTGCGCCGTCTCTTCACGTAGATGTGCCTCGTTCAACTTGTGTTTAAGTTCAGCCAGGCTTGAGGTTTTCATCGAGAGTTCCTTCTCAAGCTCCTTCATCTTGTTCTCGAACATTCTGCAGAAACGAGGGGGGGGGCATTCAAAGAAAGAAGAAAAAACAACAGTTGGCAACCATTACTGATGGTGAAAGCCAGCCTTCTTACCGAGTCACCACAGACACCTTGGCGGCTTTGCCGCCAGTCACTTCTATGGCAGGTCTTGACAGTGCGTCCCGGAGTCTTTGTTTGGTTTCCTCCAGCTCGACCTCCAGCTTCTCGCAGCCCAGTTCTATGGTGGTCTTGGACACTCGCAGCTTCTCTGCGACCTCTACTTCCTGATGTTTGACGTTTGACAACATGAAAGCTTTATTTGACGTTCTGCTACTTATAGTTCATGGCATGGGTCTTCGATATTGGATCTACAAGGCGCTTGAGAAACATAGTAGCTTAAATCACAAGGAATTGACTTAATCATTAAATAGCTGAGGTTTGGGTCCACAGTCTACCACGGCTTGGTGGGAGTCGGTGCACTGTATATATTCATCAACCTCATGCTGGTCCTTATTCTTACCCTTTTAAGTTGCTTCCGCAGACGTTCATTCTCCATCACTATCTTCTCCAGGCCTCTGCATTTAGATTCCAATTTGCAAACCTCTGCTTCATGTTCACTCTTTACTTTGTCGTATTCGGCCTAGAAGACAAAAGACAATTGGTCGAGCCTGCTTTGGTAAAGAATCGTGCCTGTCGTGTGGACAACAACCTGTAGCATTTTGCGTTCTTGCTCCAAAGTCTTGTCTTGACTCTTTATTGTGGCGGTTTTCTTTAGTGCCTCATTTTCCCTTTGTAACCTCTCCACCACCTTTTTCATCAAGTGAATGGTTTGCTCGAGTTCAGGTACAGTTTTGCCGTTGTAGCCGGCCTGTTGATGATCCCATAAAAATGATTGTTCGATTTTATAAAAAGGGTGACAAGTCTGGTAATTTCTGCAGAATCATACCTTGGTATTGGCCAGCCTCTTCTGCAATTCGGCACGTTCCTTTTTTAAAACGCTGAACATCTCTTCTTGGTCTGCAACTTTACTCTAGAAAAACAAAATCTAGGTTCAACAGACATTGTGAGGAGGCACTTCTCAAGACCATGCAGAAAATGGTGCGTACCTTCAGCCTGGGCAGGTCGATGTTTGCTTGTGCCAGTTGGAGACGGAGCTCCAGATTCTCTGAAGCCAGTTTGAGATTTTCCTTCTTTAGGTCCATGTCTCCCGGTGTCTCTGCATCTTTCTCTAATGCCTAGAATAAAGCAACGATGAGAAGCATTGCCAACGCAAAAATCTAGACAGCTGCATTTGGAACTTTTACCTACACAGCACTATGGAAAAGTAAAGCACAAAAGGGGAACACTCACAAGTCTTAAGTTCTGCTAGTAGGAATACTACAAAACTATTACAGCGCTGGAGGACTACAGTGGCCTGAAGTACCTTCTGATGTATTTGCGAACTGCTTTCTGGCTTCAGCACAGCATCATCCATTTGCTTCCTCATTGTGCTGTCGAGGTTTTGGCTTGCTTTGTCATATTCGGTCATATCTAGAATATGTGCCGTTACCTTCCTTGTAGACATTTCTTCTTGGTCTGTCCTCTCAGGCTTTTCTGCACCTGGTTCCCCTTCATCTTTATCACTTTCTTGACCAGCGAAGTCATCTTTATTTATATTGTTTTTAATTTCACTTCCTTGTGCAGAGGACACTGATTCACATCCTTCAGATTCAGGCTCTGCAATTTCTGAACCATCTTGTATGACAGAATTCCTTTTACTTCCCTTTGCTTCCATCTCATCTGGGTCCTCTACATCGTTTTGTTCTCTTGTCTGCTTTTTGGCTGCCTCAAGGTTAGTAGTGTTTTCTTCAGCGTCGGTTTCACACTCAGTCTTGTCAGGTGTTTTCGTGTTGACTTCGGGGCTCATGGAGCAGCACCGTGATTCATCTGCATGCTGCTCTGCAATCACTTCCCACGGCCGGTTGACAACATCAAAAGTCATACTTTTGAAAGCCTGCAAGTTTTTCCCCTTTACATTGGACGAATCCGACTGACAGCAGTCAAGAAAGAAAACAGATCAAGACAAGGAAAGATAGCAGGACTATATCATAAACAGATGAGGATGTGTATGAAGAAGTCCCATGTAAGAATATTTAAAAATCTGGCGTTTGTTTCCACAGTAACACTTACAGGCGGTCTTGAGGGAGATGTCTGGTTCTCTACGGCTCGCAGTCTTTCCTCCAGATGGTGGTTCCTCCGAGTCAGATCTTCCACTGCGGCGTCACGCATTAGAGCCTGCTGCTGCCTAGCAGGTTACCCGAAGTACAAACGCCGTAGGTCAGTACACTGGTACTGGCTTTGTGTTGCGAAAATTTGTGATATCAGCGAGCTTTGCTTTGCTTTGATGTTATGTAGGTGGTTAATTGATGTGGGATTGGAAAGATAGTGTGGTGTCAGAGATGACAATCATGACAGCCAGATTCTTGTGGGGAAGGTGAAATGGAGGAGTTGTCGATGGTTAGGGAAAAGCTGTCAGTTTTGGATAGTGTGGACTTGGTGTCAATTACGAGAACCTCAGTTTTGTTACTTCAAGGAAGTTTTGGGTGAACCAGGTTTTTATTTCAGAGGTAAAATCATTAAGGGTGGTTAATTAACTCTTTGACTGCCAGACGTTTTCAGAAAAGGGATGCCGTCAGTGCCAGCTGATTTAAGCATTTTGACTGATCTTTCAAGGTCCACAGAAAATGTTCTGTTTGGACTATGGAAACACACGTACTACCAAATGAAAGATTGGACTTTCATCTTTCATCAGAAAAAGTTTGTTTCTACCTTATTCCGTTCTTTAGTAATCAACAATAGAAAATGGTTAGTTTGACCCAATTTCGCCTGTTTTGGACCAAAATACGGAGAAATCAAGCTTTTAGTGAAACAATATTATTTCATGCATTCTAGTGAATTTTACACTTCTTTTTGTCCATGAATGATGCCACAAACACCTAAATAGTGCTTTACTTCTATAAAACACTACCACCAAGAATAAAAAAGTGTTTTTTGATAGCAAAATACGTTTATTTACATTCAACAGTGTAACAATTTGACAACAATTTGGCAAACTATTTACAAATGTGTGCAACTGTGGTGCTATTTACAAATATGTGGATGTTTCAACGACAGTTTTTCTTTTTATAACACTCTCCTGCGTGCAAGAAGACGCAACAGCATTTGCACAACAGATTGCCTCTTCGCGTGCTCCACTTTCTTGCAGGCCGTTTTTTCCGGGGAATAGCAAGTATATACTGCAGTGTGTGTTGCCATCAAGTCTAATATCAGAATCATGCTACGGTTTCGTTACGTCTCGCTTCCTCGTGTCCTTCAGTTGCTACACCGGGTTGTAAGAAATGTTTTGATCCATTTTATCTACTCCATTCATGGTGGCATCGTAGTCCAGAAACAGTGTCTTCTCCGTGATCAGACTGTACCCGCTCCTCCGATGAATATGCATTGGACTCGGGGTACTCTTCATTGTCCGATCGAATGTCCGGTCGGTTATTGTGCGCGTTTTCCGGCCTTAGCAGCGGTAGCCGCGCTAGCCGCGCTTAGCCGGTGAGGCTTACTACGTGATCATAACAGTCGCGTCAAGGCTTCCAACTTTGGCGTCAAGCTCGGAGTCATCATCATCATCATCATCAATCTGCATTGGTCGATGCCAACTCTCCATCGCCCGATCGAATGTCCGATTGTGTAGAAGTACCCGGTCGGTTATTGTGCGCGTTTTCCGGCCTTAGCAGCGCTAGCCGCGCTAGCCGCGCTTAGCCGGTGAGGCTTACTACGTGATCATAACAGTCGCGTCAAGGCTTCCAACTTTGGCGTCAAGCTCGGAGTCATCATCATCGTCGACATCAATGCGCTTTTTAGTATTGATTGATGCTTTCCGTCTTTGAAAAAAATGCTCAAGCGTGAGCTGCTGGCAACCGGTTGCTTGGTCAGCCATTGTGGGCTTCATGAGCCATTGTCCCCTCAACACTCTAGCTCCGCCTCACGTCTTCTACTGACGCCCACGGTGGGCGGCCCATCCAACCTTGTGCAAAGAGAGTCATCGCTGCCCTCTAGGGGCCAAAACGAGTCTTTTACTAATCAGATCTGCCTGATACTTTCAGCACAGCTGCCCAAGGCTTTCCTGCACCCGTTTCCAAAAAAAAACAAAAAAAACATAGGGGACGTCTTTTAACGTCCTCGGCGCCCTTCCCTAGGTTTATGCTAAACGTTTTATAACGTTTATGGCGGTCAAAGAGTTAAGTGTTGTTCTGATACCTAGTTTTTTTTTCTTCCCAACATTAAAAAGATGCCCTGCCATTGGTTCAAAGCATTCAAGTTCCAATAGGATATCTTGGCTCGGCATGCAGTGAACACGTCACACATCAATGAATGTCGTGCACGAGCAAGACACAAGATGCTGCATCCAAAGTCCTATAGAATGACAAATTTATGTATAATATAGTCGCGGGGGAGGTGATAGATGACGAAGAGGAGAGGACCCAGGACAGATGCCTGGGGCACACCTGAAGTGACATAGGAGGGACTTGGAGTTTATCAACTGAATCCCGCTAAAGAGATATTAACCAGTTCAGCGGAGTGTATTTCAAAGTACTCTAAAAGACAGGAAACATACTTTATGGCGATCAGCTGAGTCTCCAGCTCTGCATTCTTTTTCATCAGCTCCTCAAGGTCCTTGTCCAGCTCATCTCGTCTCGCTCCCGCCACCTGGTCTGCTGTAACTCCTCGAGCCTTTGTTTTTCTCTGCAGCACGTTCCTTTCTCGCTCTAGTCTGCGTCAGCGCCGAAAAAAACAACGCAAATAATGGTCATCAGGTGGCTATTGTCACTTCCTATAACTATAACTGGAAGGTTCCTAATTCTTATGGCCAAGTGTTGTAGTCTGAGGACTTGGGAACGTTGCGCAAATCAGGCATGTTAGCCGGTCAATTCATTTGCTGGCTCCATGGTTATTTACTTTGAACCTTATAAGTGTCTTGTCCTGGCTGACTTGACTTAGTCATTTCCGAGTTTGTGTGCTTTCCTCTGTTGCTGTCCACTGAACTATTATTTTCTCTCAAGATACTAATTTAACTGCCAATTTGGTGTTCATAGCTGGTTGCTCTCCACTTTTACGGGGCTCCAGCTAGACTTATGTACTCCGAAGCACTTTTTCTGGTGTTTTGCAACACATTAGCTTAGCGATTAGTATTGGCTTCGTCTGTTCTCTTGTGTACGGTGTTGCATGCTGAGGCTATTACCTCGTCCTCGTGATGAAAACAATGCTTATTATAAGTGTTGCTTATTTGCTGTCAAGGAGGCGAAGATTAGTTACTCAGAGGAGAGGAACCACACCGCGGGAGGATGTTTAGCCGCGCCAGCTAACAAGCGCAACTCGTAGCTTGTGCTTCAAATTCAAATTCAAAAACACATTTATTTGTCCCCGAGGGGCAATTCAATGGCATATGAGCAGTATTACACCAGCAAACATAAAAACACGTACACAAAATGCTGCAGTTAAAACAATTCCAAATACTGCCAATAAAAATTAAAGTGCTCTGTGCTTCTGTGCGGTACGGAAGTATTCTGCCAGTTCACGAGCAGCAGCAGCTCAGAGTTGATTGGTGAGCATGACCTGTCACGAGTAGCATGCCACTTCTGATCGGTGAGTTTAGCAGGAGAGGAGGAAAACGGCATTTATGTATGAGATTATAGTTGATACAACAAATTCAGTCAGTCAGGAGCATTGCAATAAAAAAACTAAGCTTCGGTGATTGTGTTGCTTGGAATCGCAATTTCGGGGAAAAAACGGAAAAAAAACTTGTTCAGTCCTTAGCGCCACGTGACGTACGATTTTTGTTATTGTCAACACTGACCTGCTGTAGAGGTCTTTTATGGCGCTGAGCTGTTTGGACAGCAAGTTATTTTCTTGTTCCTTGTCCTTCAACGCATTTTTCACCTTCTCAAGCTTGGACTGCCACTTCTTACCCTCCTCCCACAGCAGTATTTCCTCTTTGCTCTGTTGAATACACATGCAAAATAGCATTCATATAGGTGCGAATGAAACATTACATGTGTACACTACATACAGTATAACAGTTGAAAGTTTTACCAACCTTTCCCTGATTGACTCTCTGGATTTCAGCACTCTTCTCCAAGTCTGACTCCAACTTCCTGATCTTCTTCTGCAGATTCTCAACAGTTGGCCCCTTCCCGTCGAGCACGGGTTGATTCTAAATCAACAAATATTTCCGAATGGAACAACAATGCAAAGGTGTTTCTATCCTATTTTTTTCTCTTTTTTTCCAACCTGAATGCAGCTGCTGAGCCTCTTGACTTGCTTCTGAAGTTCCTGTATTTCCTGTTCTCCAGCCACTTTCTTTGCTTGAAGGGTCCTCTGATGGTTCTGGCTCTTCTGGAGCTCTTGGTTCAGATTGTCCACCTCCTTTCTGAGGCTGTTCTCGTTTTTCTTGGCTGACTCCTTTGCCATTTGTAGCTCATTGCTGAGCTCTTGCACATGAGCCTTTGTGGAGAAAGTATGAAGTGGTTTTATCAACAAATCACGATCAGCAAAATACACTTGATATGTGGAGCCCACCTTCAGTTCTTTGGTGTGCTTGTCAACTAACTTCTGTACATTGAGCTTCTCCTCGGTCTGTACGGCGTTGGCCAAGACTTGTTGTTCAGCAGCAGACGTCATCTGAGTCCGCAGTTCTAAGAGAACTTTGCTGAGAGCCTGAGGAAACAATCATTATGAGAGCTAGCTTCTGATCCAAAATAATCAAAAAACATTACTACCTTGATCTGCTTCTCCTTGTGGACCAGCTGAAGCCTTAGGCGTTCCACCAAGTTTTTCATGGTGTTGCTTGGGGACAGAACGTTGGCCTCCTTTTGACTCTCCAGCTCGTCCTGGAGGGAGTCAATCTCCTTCTTCAGCTCTGTTATTTCTCTCTTCTGGTCTTTGGTCTCCAAGGCCAGATCTTCCACCTCTACAACATGAGACTCCTTCAGCCTGTGCAAAATCCACAATGTTAGCAACGTGGTTTTGTATTTTTATCACCATAACTGCAACTTTTACATCTTACTGGTTTTGAACATATTCAGCACCTTTTTAAAATGGGATTCATCGCGCAAAGTCTGCTTTTGACAGTTTAACCCAGACATTGGCAAATGTTGTTTTCAAGGTCCACAATTGGATTTTAAAAATGAGAGATGGACCAAGTCTTTCGAAGACTAGGCAAAAAAGACCATATATATGCAATATGTGGATTTTTAAATTTGTTTAATTAGTTGTATTACTATACAACTAATTAAAATGATTTATAACAGAAAGGCCAACTTGTGTGGCACCAGAAACAGAAAAAATGGCTCTTTATTCCCCAAAATAAAATGGGCCACTAGTTCAGGAAACCCTCATAACCTGGTCATGTCGTCGGCGTGTTTCTTGGCCTGCGTATCCATGGCCATCTTCAATTGCTCCAACTCCACGGCGGCCATCTTCATCTTATTTGTGACTGATATGAGCGACATGTCCTGCTCGATCACAGTCTGCTCCAACTCAGCCATGCGGTCCAAGTGTTTAGAGGTAGGCACTACGATGATGGGCTTTTTCATCATCTCCTGGCAGGCAGGATGGACATAAGGAACATTTGAGAACTAATGAGTGTATGATCTATTTTAATACAGTCAAGGATCTGCCTTATACAGATTTTTATTTTTATGCGGACTCCGATATTTGGCAGAATAAAATTCCAATAACCGATGAATTGGCCAATGAATAAAAATAAAAATACATTTTTTTGCTTAACGCTTTAAAAAATAGATCAATTACAAGCACAATATTTGACAGTTTTAAAATACAGTACTTTGTCCTTTAGCGTTTGTTTAACTTTGCAATGGAGAGGAAAATCAGCAAAATTGTCCGATATTTTTATTATTTTGATGGGTGTTTAAATGTCATTATATTTGTTTTATGTTTTAATGTGTTTAAAAAAAAAGGCTAATATCGGCCGTTTTATTTAATCAGTCAGGCCTACTACAGTCAAATCTCAAAATGTGTAAATTTTTAGTTTAGGTAATATTTCAAGTATATGGAGATTATTGTTTAGAGTATATTGGAGTCTGGAGTATATAAGTCAATTTAGCCTAATTTGTTTTAGCTAATAGTAAGCGCGTTCCCTGTATTCATGGGTATCTATCAGTACCGCTGCCTGCTGTTTGAGGCGGTCCAGGGTGGAGTCATCGTTGGAATCCAGCTTCTGATAAAGCATCCTCAGCTCCCCTTCGTGCCTTTTGATCAGCTCCTCTTGATCCTGAGATGAGCAGCTAGGTTGGTTAGAAGAACTGAACCGCAACAACTTTGTATCATCATACCTTTACAGCTTGTGTCAGCTGGTTCTGGTACTTCTTGAGCACACCATCTTTCTTGTCCAGTCGTCCTTGGAGGTCTTTGATGGTCTTGTGCACCAGTTTGAGTGCTTCTCCGTCACGCTCAGAAGTGTCCGCCAGTAGATGCCCACCACTAGCGACAACGCTCGGTAGGCGGAGACGCAGCTCATTGATGACTTTATCCCTGGATGCCACGTTCTGTTCGGACTTTCTCAAGTCTGCTTCCTTCTCCTTCAGTTTCTGCGTTTGACCAAAAGGATGTCTGTCATCCGTTGCACGATTGAGAAAAGTGACACAAAATAGAAGAAAATGATACCTCATCCAAACGTGTGCCAGCGGCCTGCATGTTTGAGATGGCATCAACTTGCTCGCTGATTTTTCTCATGGCAAATTCGAGTTGTTGAGCGAGAGGTAGATTTGTGTCTGGGAGGTAGCTGGGGGAATCTACCTGCAAATCATCGAATCGTATCTCTTTAACTGGGAGATAAGGCGTTAAAATAACACCTTTTTTTCTTTGTTACAAACATACCATTTACAGTTTTAACTGTTTTTTCGCAAATAGAAAATGACATGGCATATCCAAATAAATGTTGCTTTTTCTGGAATTTGGTTTATTTCTCCTGCTACCAAACAAGCTTTGAAAATGTTCCCCAAAATTAACTTGCATAAATGACCAGAGAAATAATAGACATTTAATAAGAAAAGGAGTGCTTCCTCTTGGAAAACTCCCATTTATCAAAACATGTAGACATGATTTTAAAGCATAACTCAACACTTAATCAACTTTTTTTTGGGTGATAAACTGTATAATCTGATGTCTAACAAATGCTGTCTACATGTCCTGGTCATTATTTTTACATTTTAGTACATGTTTGTTTAAAGCTTGATTTGAGGGCAAAAACTGTGTGTTTGGTGCCATCTTAAGGTTAAACACAATTTGGCTGTTTGTTCTCTCATTACACGAAACAATACATTACTACGTCACTTGTTCCGCATGACGTAGTCGCCCCTGCCACCCACCGGCTCATTCTCGTACAAGCCTTCTTAAATGGCTTCTTAGTGAGTTGCTGCTGTCAATCACAGCCAGACCACGCCCAAACCTCTTCCCATCCGCAACCCAACGGTCCTCAAAGGTCTGACTTCCCGTTGAGTTATCCTTTACATGTTTAAAAATGTCTAATCGTAGAATGATATGTCTTTTAATGTGTTAAATTGTAGAGACACACCATATGTCTGGTTCAACCTCGCTCACGGTCTTGTCTCGTAGAGTTGTACATTCGGGACAAAGTTGTCAACACTGACTGCTTTTTTAAAGTTTGATTTACCATCTTGAGGTCATTGCAGAATGAAAATGCCATCGCAAAATGCTTTAAATGAACCTTTTCAGTGCCTCCCTGTAACTCCTGGTGGTTTTCGTGCTGGTCGAGCTGACGCTCCAATTCCAACTCTCGCTGGTCCCATGCAAGCTGGTGCTCTTCTTGAATCTTGACCAAAGAAAATGAAGTTCGAAAGTGACTAAAAGTGACAAACTTTTTACTTTCACTCTCACACTCACACTCACCATATTTTGCTGCACAATCTCCTCGCCGAGTGAGTGGATGTTTCTCTCCTGTTCCTCTAGTAGGTTCTTCAGGTACCGGATCTCCTCCTTCTGCATTGTCACCTCCCTGCTTTTCCTCAGCTCCTGCAGATGGGTCTCTTCCATTCTCTTGTGCCACTCGCGTACCTGTTTTAGAGATGTTATGTGATCAGTAGGATGCAAACAATGCAGAATGTTTTTTAAAAACATGCATGTTCAACTAATTGAAAATGCTAAATTGTCTTTAGGTGTGAATGTTATATGGATGTGTTCCCACCTCTTGCCCAAAGTCAGCTTGGACAGACACAATCTTACTCAGCACTTTAATAAGTGCCATACTGTACAAAATGGATGAAAACAGTGTTGATCCTTTATATCAGCGGTTCATTTGTATTGCTATCTGATGCTATGTTAGTTTAGCATCTTTATTTGATTTCCTTGTGCCACTTTGATACAGTGGGTTTAAGCTTTCACATTTGTCTTGGAGGACATCTAACCTTCTGGGCCCCTTTGGCATCCTTCAACGTGGCGCAAAGCTCCTCCAGGCCTCTGAGCCTCAACTCCAGCTCCTCCGCCCGGCCCTCCGCCATCCTGCGCTCCTCCTCTGCCCTCCTCCTCTCATGGCACGCCTTTGCCCTCTCCTCCTGGAGCCCTACCAGGGTGGATGAAAACTTCTCCTGCTGCTGCAGTGGCAGCGCGCCAGCAAACTGCCGCCGCAGCGACTGCACCGTCTGCCGCAGACGCCGGCACCGGCTGCTGGCCTCCTGCCGGGCCAGGAACAGCGTTCGCTCGCCGTTGTCCAGACGCTGCTCGGCACGCCGCAAGAGGGCCTCCAACTGGCGGATGTGGGCCGCGGAAGTGGACAGCTTAGCCAAGGCGTCTGACTCGCTGAGCTGTAGAGCCACGATGTGTTGGTGGAGCTTGGCCACCAGGGCTTTCTCGTCCGATTGAGACTGGTGGCAAGAAATGAGGGATTGGACAAGGTATGTTTTGGACCTCATTTTAGACAAAAGAAGAAAAAAATAACTTGTTTGGAATATCATTTAATTCTGCTATAAGCAATTTAATCTACGCTGATTAAATGGTCACATGCTAGCAGTTAGTGTGCTAACACATATTAAGATGAAGCAGATTGATAGGGATTTGACATATTGCCCTGTATTCAGGTACCTTTCTTAAAGAGCATACATTACATAATAAAATGTTAGCAGTTGGTAGGTAAGCTATCGCATGTACCTGGTAGTCTAAAATTTGCCTCTTCAAAGATTCCACCTCTTTGTCTTTAGAATGTTGTCTGGCCTGGAAAACTGAGGCTTGTTTCATGGCAATGTCGGAAACCTCCCGAAGCCTATCAATCATGATTAAAAACACATAAAGATTGTCATAATAATACTAATTTAAAAAACATAGTATAATAGACAGCGGTATTGTTTTTGCACACTGTACTTTGAAAGCTCAGAGCGCAGTTGTGCCTCGACGGCCTCCAGCTGTCCGATCCTTGCCCGGTCAGCGTCGCTGGCTGCTTTTGTGATGCAGTCAGCAAGCTCGTCCCTCAGCTCTCGCTCCAGATGTTGTGCCTCCACGTTCATTTTGGTCATCTTAGGAGGGGGAGAGAAAAAAACTCCTCAGCCTGAGACTATGATCCCCATACGATGGCTGGCAAACGCAAAATGATAAAAGTGTTCTACATTGCGGCTCATTTCTCACATTTTTATATAAATTACTTACTGTAAAACACTATAAATACAGTGATACCTGTCTATAGACTTAAAAGTCATGAGCCGTTGAGCCAAAATGGCATGTACGGCACTGAATTATCTAAATAAGGTTGCTTGTGTTTGAAATGTGGGAGTTATGTTGTCCGTTGTGTAGAGAATTAAACAAAACTAATAGCAAAATCAGAGAAACAGATCATTTGCTTGTAATTTTTTGCCTAGAGCTGTATATCTGCAGAACTTACCATACTCCCCATCCTACCTCAGCAAATTTGGCCTCCAGCTCACTGTTGCGCTCCTCCACCTTGCTGAGTGAGTTTCTCAGCCGTTCATACATGGCGGTGGCGTGCTCCGCCCTTTGACGCTCGTTCAGCTCCTTCATCTCCAGCGTGGCCATCCTACGGGCGGTCGATGCCCCCTCACCGGGGTCCTTCTCCACATCGCCCTCACCCATTTTCAATCTCGCGTTCTCCCACGCGTGCTCCAGCGTGTGCAGCTTTTCCTTAGTGATCTCCAGCTCCTTGTTGATAGCGGCCATGTGTCCTCGTAGAGATGCATTCTCACTCTGAAGGGACAATAATAATAATAATCTAGGTGAGCTTGTGTTTAACTAGTGGTGCCACAGGATCACTGTCCTAAGGGGCTAATTTAATCGTTGAGGCTCCACCATGGTGTGTTTGCGCACCTCCAAATCTTCCAAGTTTGTGGTCCTCTTGACGAGCAGTCCGTCTCTCTGTAGAACGTCTCTGTATTTGACGGTGAGCTCCGTGTACTGCCTGTTGGCCTTCTCCAGGTCCGACGCCGGCACGCTGTCGTCCAAGGCCTTCTGCAGAGCCGCCATCCTGTACGCTGCAGCTTCCTTTTTCACGCAAAGTATCAAAAAGGCTACTGAAAAAGTATGGTTTTTTCTGAATATAAATTCCACCTAATTTGTAGCCATCGTTTGCTCATGAAAATGTATTATTCTTGACTGCAATTGCAATAGTACACTAACAGGTCTGCCGTGTTAGAAACATTTGGGAGTTTCTCCTGAAAGTGTTGAACAAAGGAACACAAAGCAACAGATTTTCTTCTGGCTGCATGTGTTAAATTATTTTGCGGAACTGGTAAATATTGCTTGTTCTGTAACTAAACATGCTTGATTCTTTAGAAAAAAAAGTTGTAAAATGAGAAAATTTATTATAAGCAGTCAGAAAGTTTAAATTCATGTTACTGATGAGCTTGTTTGTCAGGTTTCAAAGAAGTGAAATGGAATGAAGGCAAGGTTTCAAGACAGGACATGGAGGCCAAGTAAAAGAGGATAATTATACTAACGCAGTTATTGTTAACCAGACTCTCCCCTAAACACAGAGCCAGCGGTTGTGATCTACAGTGGCTGAACAAATTCACCTGGCTCAGACACAGGCCTACTGAAGGGAGGAAATAAGCTTGCAGTGTAATACATCCCAGATGCATCATGGAACTTGCTGCTGTTCTTGTGAGTCTGTTCACAAACTACAGGCTGGATACCTTAAAGCAGTGATTCTCAACTAGAGATGTCAAATAGTCTAATAAAAAACAAACCGATTATTATTAATAAACAACTATTTTAACAATTGAGTCATCGTTTAGAGCCGTTGTTAAACTTAAAATTGTTAGCATTTCTATTTTAGCCTCTCAACAACTCAGACAGCATGCTCTGAATGCGATGACTGCTTGCCTTGTATCTGAGCAGGTAGCCTATCCTCTCCGTGACAGCAGTCTGCATTTGAACATCGGCGTCCCTCAGCCGGCCATTTTCCTTGCGCAGGTGTTGCTCCTGCTCCATCAGGGTGGTGCAGCGTCGAGCTAGCTTCTGCTCGTTCACTTTGGACACGGTCAGCTTGCGCAGTGCCTCACTCAGATGCCGCCTGACTTCCTCGGGGTCCTTCTCAAGAGCTTCTAGTAGGTCCTAGTAGGTGGAGTGAATTGAAGCGTTAATGGAGTTTTAACACAACCCACCCAAAATGGAGGGGATAATGTCGACTAATTTTCTAGCATAACAGATGTCGAAATGCTGCAATGCCAGGAACACGGTATGAAGTTAAATAGCAGACATTTCTCCCTGTTGTGTTGAAAGCCGTTGTTGCTGTCCAACAACTAATTAACGCCATTTAACTCTGGATTGCAGGATGTTGTGCCTCTTGTTTGAAAGTGCACACAGTTCAATTAACCCCATTGGATTACACTGGGTTATGCATGAAAGCCAAAGGCGTGAATGTTCATTTTACTTACACTAAATTGCTGGAGTTTTACAGAGTCCAACTGCTGTTTCTCCTCAAGTTTGGTTCTTGTGCTTGTTAAAGCTTCTTTCTCCTTCTCCCATTGCGACTTCTCACTGCACAAAAATGACATACAAATCTCTACAAAGGGCAGCATTGAGCCACATAAAACATCCTTAATGGACACAATAATCCAATAAGGAACACTGAAGTGTCCAAACCTGAGATATTCCTCATACAGAAGACCTTGCTGGTGGCTAATAATGGCAAACTTTTCTTTGTATTCCTCCAGGTTTGCCATCAGCTTGTCCCGTGTGTTCTCCTGGTTCTGGAATTCCTAGTTAACATCAATAACGGGAAAAAAATAAACATGATCTAATGCTTTATATTAATCTGATAATGCATACAGGGTGCCACAGACCTGAAGCAGCCGAATGACATACTCGTTCAAAGAGTTGATGACCTCCATGCTGCTGGTTTCCAGACCCTCAGGGAGGGTCAGTGGCTGGAAGAGGCCGCCGCCCGACTTCTTGAGATGTTCTAGCTTGTCTTCCAGGTGACTCATCTGACATTACAAACAGGAGATACACACAGGATGGTCACAAGTAGCTTCACCATTGAAAGACAACATTGATACAAAATATTAAAATTGGACGTATGAAAATGTCTCAAGGACTTATGCCTGCAATTTGGCCAAAAGTCAACTTTCTTTGCAGCAGCAGCCACTTTTGGTGACCTTACATTAACAAACGCTTAATATTTAAAATTCCTCTTTTTTTTCTTCATTTTTTACTTTACTGAATTACATGGTCAAATTGTGCATAATTTTACAGTGGCTTAAATGTTTTTATAATACAGTACAGTATTTGTTAAGTACAGTTCAGTCTATTTCACTTTTAAGTCCACTACATTTGCATTTAATCTTTCAGGACTGTTTGTTTTCAAACATTTATTTAGATACAATTTGAAATCTAAGCCCCAATCGAAAGCAGATATCCTAGACAGATAGTTGACGCGTACCCTCTCTTTTGCGGCGGCGAGTTGAGCGACGCTGCCAGTCGCTTCCTCGCGGATGGACTTCAGTTCTCGGCGCAGCTCCTCATTTCTGCCCACTAGCTCGTGGATTTGAGATTTGAGGTCTGAAGTCAGATGCTTTCCCATGACATTCTTTGCCTATAATCAGGACCAAATGGATGCAGGAAAATGAAAATCCTGTTGAGCAAACTGGAAATCTGAGGCGTAGAAAGTTTGTTTGATGGCCGCCATGGGAACAGACCACAGAAGACAAGAACGAGTTGAGTCTCAGGATTAAAAGATCGTCAGGCAGATTACTCACATCCACTAGACCGGAAATACCAGAGTCGGCGTCAGATGGACTGGTCTCCTTGGCCTTCAAAGCCTGGAGGACGTCCTTGAGTGTAGCCTCCACATCTCCTTTCTCCTTGGAAAGCTGCTCCACTTTGAGAAGACACAGAAAATAGTGGAATCACGAATGTAACAGCCTAATGGTTTATGATTGGAATGATTCTGCTTACACTTGAGTTCAAACTCAGTCTTGTGGCACTCCATTTGTCTCTTATGTGTCTTGACTTCTTCTTCCAGGTGTTCATTCTGCAGACACAATGTTCATGAACAGGAATTCAATTTGCCTTCAGAAAAAGTGCTGATGTGGTCACTTCGGAGCTGACCTTGGCTCGCAGCTCTTCATCTGTGCAGGTTCTCTGCCTTCTTGTGGTTTGTGAGACATCGTCCTCCACCAAGATGGATGGTGGCAGCCCTAAACACACACAAATTGGAGTCAAGACTAAACACTAAATTATACAAAGCACTAAAACTTAGTTACTAATCGGATCAAAATTCCAAGGACCAGTTCCTTTCTGGAGGATGCCTAGAAACGACTCTGGAACCTGGAATCAAAATGGCCGCTCAGCGCGCTGATTTATTTGAGGGGAGTTGTTGAAGTATACCTGTATGACTTTGATTCATTAAAGACTAAAGACTGTTTACTTGCCTTGATAGTTGCTGCTGTTTTAGTGCACAAGAGTTCAAATGGGTTCACTAGTATATGTTTGTGTGTGAACAATAGCGTTGATGAACTGCGACAATCATTAAAGGGAACAATTATCTTTTGAGTGAATACTGATTAAGTCACCTCTCTGTTTGGCCAGGAGTCTGACTTGTTTCTTCATCTCCAGTCGTTCCTCTTCAAGACGTTCAATCTGAACAGGAAGTTAGTTTAAACAAAAAAATATGTCAGTTGAGACTTTGGATTGTGTTTACCTCTTTAGCGAGTATTTGATTTTCGGCTTTGTATTGCCGTTGTTTAAGGTCTCTAGCTCGTCTGAACTCGCCAAGGTCCACTTCCTGTTTGGGCTCATAGCCTTTGAAAGGAAACAAACAAGAGTCAGCCAAACAACTGTCTTACATACAACAGTTTGTTACAAATTCGGTTGAAGAAAGAAATTAGCTCTAGAAATAAAGTTGAGTAGAAGTGAGGTGAAAGTTGTGTTACTGTTGTTGTCGTAATGTGAAAAACATCACCCAGTCTCTCCCGGAAGTCCTCATTTTCCTCTGTGAGCTGGTTGATTGCCATGTACGCTTGGTTGATCTCTTTGGTCACAGATTCTATTTCCAAATCTCTCCTTTGGATTTGACTTTCACACTCCTTGTTCTCGCTGATGGCTTCTTCCAGGCCGTACGTGCCCTGGAGTACAGAAATACAGCCTTCATCATGAGACATCAACAACATCTTGTGTCTGGAGCTTTTCGCAGAAGTCGGGAAGCGATTGGACATGCATGTTTGTGTTGTCATCCACTTACACGCTCGTACTCCCTCAGGCGCTTCGAGGCCTCAATGAGCTCTTGGTCTTTTTCCTCGGCGTGAGCTTCAGCTCGTCTCAAAGCCTCCACCGCTTCTGCTGCTCTCATCTCAGCAGCATCCAGCTTGGATGTGAGCTCCTCCATCTTTCTCTGCTGCAGCAGTGCTTATATACCAAACACACACCAACAGGGCTTTAACTCCATAATACATTCACATAACTCAACTCGGCTTACTTATTGTTTTATTATCTGTTATCTTACTGTGTTTTTGCTCTGTACAGCCCAAAAAGTAAGGTTAGCTACTTGTTTATTTTTTAAGTTTCACTATTGAAAACAGTTACCAGTATGATTTTTTTGTATTCCCAGTGTTTTTTTGCTGCTAAGTGCCACAATTCAATTTTATGGAGCTCCATAGCGGCACAATTCCAGTCCTTTTTGCTATTAGCCGATGATGCATTTTGAATGATTTTCCCCCCTATTATTATTATAGATTTTTTGCCACTTGCAATATTTTTGTGTTGACGACATATCTCCAATGTGTTGTTTGCGCCCAATAATTTACAAGAACTTTGTTTTGTTTTTTGGACCAAACAACACACACATTGCACATTGGAGCACATTGCAATTATTCTGCTTCTTACTGAAGTGGTTTGCTTTTCTGAGAACTGTGTCACTTGGGGAGACAAAAACATTTGAACTGTGGTACTTGGAAGCAAATAACATCACAAGTGTGCCACTACAGACTTTGTGTGTACATTATTTACAAGTGGATTTTGTCCTGCAAGAAAAGCCGCAGTCTGCTAAGACACTTTATACGACGACTTTTATAACCGCTGTCTTTGTTGTGTGGAGAACCTGGAGCGACTCACCTCCACCTTCCTTTTTGGGCACCTTCAGACCCTCCATGAGCAGTATCTGTTTCTCCATTTCGCCTGTAAACTGCTCCACTTGCTCTCTCAAGTTCTTTATCTGATCATCTCGGTCCTCCACGGCCTGAAGAGCATTCATTCGCCAACAATTGTTTTCATCAGTCTCAGTGACATGCTTAGGAGGAGACATCAAAGTAAAGCAGTGTAGCGCAGACCTGCTGCAAGGCTATAATGTTGCTTCTGTCCAAGTCCAACTGGGCTACGCGCAACTTGTGCTGAAGGTCACGAATCATCTGCTGATACACTGAAATCTCCTCGTCCTTTTCAGAGAGCACTTTCTGTGAATGAACGTCAAAACATGAGCACTTCTTCAATGTTGCCAAACACATCTAACTACCAGCAAGGATTAAGACACTTGACGTGTCTGCTTCAAATCAAAATGGAAGATTTTCTGTGTGTTTTCGAGCTTTGCTTGGCTTCTTGTGATTTGTTTTTGGGTCTTCTCATGAAGGTAAAATTCTTAACAATTTTCTTCTTGCTGGGTGAAACTAACTTGGTGTGCTGATAGGTTATACACCAACCTTCCATTGGTCCACTTTAGCGTCCACTGCTGCAATAATGGGGTCGTCCTCTTCTGTCATGTAGTTAATCTTCTGTGTCAGTTCCTTGACCTGCATATGAAGCATGTCAGCAACATGAAAACAGTGACACATAGGATTTTATTCGAGGAAGTTTACCTGCAGCTCAGCGCAATCTCTGTCTTTTCTAAGTTGGTCTGTCAAGGAGTCGCACTGATGGACGGCTATTTTGATCTGGTTGTATTCATCACTCATCTTTTCCATCTCCTTGGCTGACTCCATCACACATTTCTGCATGTGGAGGTTGTCTTCCTTCAGCCGTGAGATCTCGTCCTCTGCTTGCTAAATAAAATTCAACACATCAGGTCGTTAATGTGGAGATTGGTCATACAGAGGAGCTAAGTGGGGTACCTGCAAGTCGTCCAGGCACTGGGAAAGCTGGCGGTTGGCTGAGCTGAGCTTCCTCTGAGTTTCGGCATTCTCCTCTTTGGACGCATCTGACTCCTTTCGCTCCAACTCTCCTTGATAAAAGTCCACATCCCGCTGGAACTGCGTGTTCTGACCCAACACATGTTTACTTTTAGATATTTTTATTTATACAAGACTTCAAATTCAAGCTTATTAAAGACCTTGTTAAAGACGCAGAGTTAAGAAGACTTGTCACATACATTATGGTGAAAATTATTTTTGTTGCCAATTTACACTCTAAAAATGGATTGGTTAAAAAAAAAACTACCAATCTCGTAGGTTAAGATCATATTGGCTTGATTAACCAATAGATTTGTCAGACATTGACCATTCCGGGTGGTTACGGGCATACCAATTTTATTGGTTAGCCAAACAACCAATGAAAGTGGTTACAATAGAAAGTAAGACTGGATAGAGCACTTATTATTGTATCAATGCTTATTTTATCCATTTATGGTATTCTAAATGCATTTATTAATTATTACAAGTGATTACAATATATTATAAATAATATAGTGTTTAAAAATGGAAATGTGTGTCTCCTCTAGATAGATCACTAACATTTTGTTGCATGTGAAATTAACGTTTTCACTTGTGATTTTCTAGAATGTTTCAAAATGTTTTTTTTCGTACATTAACCAAACAAAATGAACACATTTAAAATCAATAATAATAATCGTCTACCAAATTTACACTTCTATACTAACTAAGAAAGGGTTCTACAGCTACTACTATTACTATACAATAAATCCCCCCTCCATCACATGGGTTAATTGCCAGATAATTAGCGAAAGCCACAATTTAAATTGTTTCTATACTAGTAAATTTTGTTCTGGTTTTAGAAATAAAGAATCATGATAGACTTCCTGTATCGTTCACGCAGGGCTTCTTCTGGCTTTTTGTGTGTGTACATGTGATAATCACACCAATCAATTTTCAGGAGAAACTGGCTTGAGGGCTAACGTTTCAAAACATTGTAGGAGGTGATACTGAGCCTAAGAGTTGGAGTTGTATGTCTGTGACTGGTCCCTGGAAATGACCCCTAAAATGGCTTATTTGGCCCCAAATGGCAGACTTCCTGTCTGTTTTAAGGCATGGCTTCTTAAAACTTGTGCTTCTTCCAAATGTCATGCTTAAGTGAAAGTGACTACATTTTCAAAATATTCCAAGGGGGTGCAACCAAGTAGTCAAGTTGGGTTTTGTAGGTCGTACTAGGTGTCTTCTACCATAGCTTCTTGAGACAATTTTATGGGCTTATTCGTTTTCATGGCAGAATTTGCAAAATATTTCAGGCTCGGACCAAGCCAATGTTTGTCTTTGAAGTCCAAAATGGCTTACACTTAAGCAAGCCAATGCTTACTAATGTTTATTACCAAACGTTTATTTTTTTGGGCAATGGGATTTGGGCCTGTGGATAAAATTTTACGGTACAACCTTACGAGTCTTACCTTCTTCTTGAGCTTTTTTATCTTTGGCAAAGAAGATCAGAGAGAAAAGTGGAAAAAATGTGGATGATAAATAAAAGACAGTTGAGCAAGGCTGTGTTTGGACAGAGAAGATGAAGGTTAGAGGGAAAGAAAGAGGGGAAAAAGGAGGTTTGGTCATATGCTTGGCGTCTACGTACTTCTCTTTTCAATGTCTTCACCTCGTCTTCAGCCGCTTCTGCTCGCAGGACCAACTACAAGAGAAAACCACATACAACAAACATCAATATAAAAATGTCATTTTGTTTTGGTGAGGGTGCTGGAACGAATTAATGGAATTTCCATTCTCTTGAACCAGAAAAGATGGTTTGAGTGTTGAAGTGTTTTAAGTAACGAGTGTGGTTACGGAACAAATTTAACTTGTATCTCAAGAACCACTGTATTATAATTCATTCTTATATCATATTTACCACTGCCACTAATATATGTTCCACTTTGCAATAATAATATATTCATATTACTATTGTATAATTATACTGTATATTACGTAATCCTACCACATACCAACTTGCATCTTGGCTGTTTTTAAAAACAACAACTTTATTTATCTCTACATTTTTCAAACATGACAAAGTTGAAAGAAAAAAAAATACAAAATTAAATTAAAATTAAACAAAATAACAGGAGCATTGGAAACATTGCAAGTATTCAACCAATTCAATCAGTACAGTGATGTCATCTATTTGCCCATCCCCTGTCATTGAGTGAACAATGTCCATTTCGTCCATTTTTCATGGCAAATCTCCTCTTCCGTCCTCAATCTGTGCCTTAATAGTTCCATGTCATATATCGCGCCCACGATTCTGAGCCAGTCATCCAATGTGGGAGGTCCAGAGTTAAGCCATTCCTTCTTTTTACAAACAGCCATCATTATCTTAAGCATGCTCCAGCGACCCTTGTGAGAATAAGCGGTTAAGAAAATGGATGGATAGAGGTACCTATCTTCCCTTAATACAAAGTCACCTGATTAACTTTTTGACTGCCAGACGTTTTCAGAAAAGGGATGCCGTCAGTGCCAGCCGATTTAAGCATTTTGACTGACCTTTCAAGGTCCACAGAAAATGTTCTGTTTGGACTATGGAAACACAAATGAAAGATTGGACTTCCATCTTTCATCAGAAAAAAAAAGTTTGTTTCTACCTTATTCCGTTCTTTAGTATTCAACAATAGAAAATGGTTAGTTTGACCCAATTTCGCCTGTTTTGGACCAAAATACGGAGAAATCAAGCTTTTAGTGAAACGATATTATTTCATGCATTCTAGTGAATTTTACACTTCTTTTTGTCCATGAATGATGCCACAAACACCTAAATAGTGCTTTACTTCTATAAAACACTACCACCAAGAATGAAAAAGTGTTTTTTGATAGCAAAATACGTTTATTTACATTCAACAGTGTAACAATTTGACAACAATTTGGCAAACTATTTACAAATATGTGGATGTTTCAACGACAGTTTTTCTTTTTGTAACACTCTCCTGCGTGCAAGAAGACGCAACAGCATTTGCACAACAGATTGCCTCTTCGCGTGCTCCACTTTCTTGCAGGCCGTTTTTTCCGGGGAATACCAAGTATATACTGCAGTGTGTGTTGCCATCAAGTCTAATATCAGGATCATGCTACGGTTTCGTTACGTCTCGCTTCCTCGTGTCCTTCAGTTGCTACACCGGGTTGTAAGAGATGTTCTGATCCATTTTATCCACTCCATTCATGGTTGCATCGTAGTCCAGAAACAGTGTCTTCTCCGTGATCAGACTGTACCCGCTCCTCCGATGAATATGCATTGGACTCGGGGTACTCTTCATTGTCCGACAAAATGTCCGCATGTGAAAGCTCCGGCGTTAGCAGCGGTAGCCGCGCTAGCCGCGCTTAGCCGGTGAGGCTTACTACGTGATCATAACAGTCGCGTCAAGGCTTCCAACTTTGGCGTCAAGCTCGGAGTCATCATCATCATCATCATCAATCTGCATTGGTCGATGCCAACTCTCCATCGCCCGATCGAATGTCCGATTGTGTAGAAGTATCCGTTCGGTTATTGTGCGCGTTTTCCGGCCTTAGCAGCGGTAGCCGCGCTAGCCGCGCTTAGCCGGTGAGGCTTGCTACGTGATCATAACAGTCGCGTCAAGGCTTCCAACTTTGGCGTCAAGCTCGGAGTCATCATCATCATCATCATCAATCTGCATTGGTCGATGCCAACTCTCCATCGCCCGATCGAATGTCCGATTGTGTAGAAGTACCCGTTCGGCTATTGTGCGCGTTTTCCGGCCTTAGCAGCGCTAGCCGCGCTAGCCGCACTTAGCCGGTGAGGCTTACTACGTGATCATAACAGTCGCGTCAAGGCTTCCAACTTTGGCGTCAAGCTCGGAGTCATCATCATCGTCGACATCAATGCGCTTTTTAGTATTGATTGATGCTTTCCGTCTTTGAAAAAAATGCTCAAGCGTGAGCTGCTGGCAACCGGTTGCTTGGTCAGCCATTGTGGGCTTCATGAGCCATTGTCTCCTCAACACTCTAGCTCCGCCTCACGTCTTCTACTGACGCCCACGGTGGGCGGCCCATCCAACCTTGTGCAAAGAGAATCATCGCTGCCCTCTAGGGGCCAAAACGAGTCTTTTACTAATCAGATCTGCCTGATACTTTCAGCACAGCTGCCCAAGGCTTTCCTGCACCCGTTTTCAAAAAAAACAAAAAAAAAACATAGGGGACGTCTTTTAACGTCCTTGGCGCCCTTCCCTAGGTTTATGCTAAACGTTTTATAACGTTTATGGCGGTCAAAGAGTTAAGAACCTAAATACAATACCTCACAGGAAAACTTTACATTGTAGCCCAGAATCCCTTTCATGGCATTACACACATTTTTCCAAAAAGACACACCACCTTTGGGCATAGCCAAAACACGTGCATGACCAATGTTAATTGCACCACATTGACGCACATTGATTGTTAAGTTGTGATTAAAAAACCTAATTATGTTCTTTCAACAGTGTTCTCTCCACATACGGGAGGATGTTGTGGAGCCCTGCTTTTATCATACCCAACCATTCAGTCTGTAATGCATATTTAAAGCTCTCTTTCCCATGTCTGTTTGATGTACATAGTCTCCCCCTTACCTTCCATTAAGTTATAATACAGTGTGGATATAATTTTTTCTGGCTTCAATTTATAGGCCCCTCAATAGTTTCAATAAATCCATGTGTTTGCAACCGTATCCTGTGTTTTAATTCCTTCTCACTGTAAATATCTGAAAAAAATCCTCTGTACTTAAAAAAACATAATGTTCCTGCATGTCATGAAAACTCATAAGTACGCCCTTCTTCACAAACATCTTTGTTGTTTTTACATGATTAATATGACTAATATAGGAAAATATTACCGCAATGACAACTTTATCTAGATATCTTTTTTATGTCACTTTTTGTTGAAAGCAGCTGTTGCTGTCATGCCATACTCACAAACATCTAACTAACTAAACGTGTGAAGTCGCTACGGCTATTTGTGAGCTTTGAGCTAGTGCACAACGTCCCCCGGGCCCTACTGGTCAACAAAGAGCATATGAATGATTCTGATATGATGGCACTACCTCCTCGATGGTCTTCTTGCTTCCTCCCATCTCCCTCTTCAAGTGGGTCACCTCCTTTTCCTTCTGTTCCAGTTGTGTCTCCAGCTGACGGATTTCATTCCTCAAAAAGCGGTTGTCTGTCCCGCTGCCACCATCAGCACTCTTGCCGTACTGAGACCAGACACAAAGAAGGCTCTACAATTTGAAGTAATAATAGGAACGCTTAATAACTTAAGTAGATATATGTAGACATGGATCAGCCCAAGATTCCATTCTTCTTTGCACTGCAAACAGGTTCTGTAGTTGGATTGTGTACAAAAGTTGACAAAAGAAGGAAGTCGTAATCCAAACGAGTATGGCTGCCACTGTTAAGAATTAGCAGTAATCCTCTTAAGGTGCTCAGCCAATCACAATGTAACCCTTCGCATTAATCAGTACCCAAGAAGTAGCTCTGTTTTCAAAACAATGGTGAATACAGCATCACTCCCTCTCGTGCGTTTTTGCTTAATTGGTGTTAGGCAATTGTTTTTTGTTCAATCATTAAACAATACCAAATAATCAACCAACAGTGTTTAATAAACAGTCATTGAGGAAAAAATACTTTTGTAATATAGTACATTTGAATGCATATCAAAAATTTTCAATTAATCGATATAATAATCAACTCTAAAACAACTTCTAAAAAACATTTTGATAAAATAAATGACAAATCTGAAATGAGCTCATCAAGGCCTTTAATATGATGTCCATGTGTTCTGCTGGATATAGATTTGTAAACTTGTAATATACTAATCCTTACCTTGAGGTCTTCCTCCAGTCTCAACATCTTGGCTTGAAGCTTATTTTCTATACAGCAGATGTCATTGTCAAAAATCAGTGTGAGCAGTGTCGTATATTCAGACAATTATCAGGATTGTACCGACCATTTTTTTCTTGTTCTTCTATCAACTGCTCAGCAAGAGATGCTTCCTGATGTTTCATCTGACACAGGAAGACAAACTTGCATTTGAAATGAGGCACAATTAATGTTGCTTATTTCACAAAATAAGAGTATTTGTTGATGGTCCAGAATGAGAGCAGAAAAACACCTTGAGCAGGGCCTGAAACACTCGCAGCACGTGGACGATATCTTCCTGAGCTTGACGCTCCACCCTCAACTCGTCTGTCTATATTACAAAACATACACACCTCATAAGAACAGCACCAAATAAGGAATAAGAATTATCCACTTCGCATACAGATCTCACATCAATCAGTTTAACTTCACATCAACATTAATCTTATGACCGTTGAGAATTTGAAAATGTGACTTAAAAGTTAACAGCAAAATATTTGGATTGATGCATTTTCAGACTTATCATCAGCTGGTTTTGTTGTGCCTCACAGCGGGAGAATAGATCATAAAAAGCGTGTGAGAAAATGAGAATGAATATTTAGATGACAATGAAGAATAGCTCATAGGCCCTTTCAAAAATGTTGGCCAGTACATTTGCTAAATGATAAATTGCTTAGATAACGACTTTTCCCTGAAATGGATGCTTGCGTATTTACGACTTGTACCAAACTTTTTATTGCCTGCTCATTAAGTCATCTTTCAGTGCGTTTGATGCTGTGTGGCATCGCTGCGTGCGCGAATAAACAAGTGCCCAAGTTTTCCGCTTATTGTGTATCATTTTTATCTTCACTGCTACAGTGGGTTTTAGTGAAATATTCATACCCTCTTGCTGGAATTACCACAACTTAGAAAAAACAAGGACAGACAGATGCTTGTGGAACAGAAACCTCACGCACACACACGCAAATGCTTTCCGTGCCTTTATATCACAGATCTCAAGAGTTTATACAGCTCATGCAGACATATTCAAAGAATAGTGGAATTACCAAGGACAGGGCAAACACAGACGTTTACCTAACTTTACAGTTTCTTAATTATTGTAATCATAATAATATTAAAAAATATTAATTATTTAGTGGATTAATCAATGAATCAGTTAAAAAAAAGTTTTAATTTCCATCCCTATATTCAAAGATAGGACATTATTTCAAATTGACAGTGCAGAAAATGCACAAACATCAATTAAGACTACTGGTTAAAGGTTTGGTTCATAACATCAGAAAATAAGCACAAACATTGACCATTGTTTTCCAAAGTAAAATCCAGATATTTGCAAGACAATAATTTTTTTTGCAAAGTCTTCCTGTGATGTTGGGCCAAAGCAGCATTTTAAACGCCATCAATCCTTTGATGCACACCACTCTTGTATTATGAACCTTCAAAGACACATTTAGAGTTTACACACTGTGGGAACGTGGACTGTTCATGTGATGTCCATGTGATTTAAAGGTGCAGTAGACATTTTGTGAGCATGGGTGGTCGTCATGAGAAATAATGTATAGCCAGAGTGGAATAACATCAAGAGCCGGCGTTTCAGTGATACATTTCTATTATGTACCGCATATATGGTGGGGCAAAAGTCAGTGCACACTTTTTGAATTTAGATATCCTGAACAATATCAAGCATTTAAGTGAAAAACAAAAAAGTGGATTCTAAAGCAGTATTGTACAAGTACCAAACAAATGCAGAAAGGTTTTTTCTTTAAAGAAGAGGTGTGAAGGATGTAAATAAACGGCTCTTGTGGAACAAAGGTAGCAAGGCAGAAAAGTTTAACCTGAGAGGAAAGATACAAGGGCGCATGTAGTGTCATGACATCAAAATTCTGATTGCTAACTATACCAAAGAGGATATCAGATGAATTGTTATACTGCTGTATATCCTATTTGCTGTTTAGACACAGAATTGTCACAGGAAATGCCCAGGCGAAACGCAGGTTTAAGGTAGGGATAGACCGAGGAAAAGGCAGAAAGGTAGGAAGAAAGGACACAAGACCAAAAACGCATTAGAAGAAGGATGGAGATGAGTTAGGGAAATATATCAGGGGGAAAAACTATACATGTAATCGAATGCACTTGGGGGCGAATAGTGTTTAAACCTATTTTTGTACCACTGTGTATTCGTGAAGGATAGTTACCGATGTGAGCCGCGTGACCAGATCGTCCAATTCATCTCTGTCACATTCGTGGAGGCTCTGCGGTTCGATCTTCCTCATCTCATCCCACTCGAGAGCAACAGTCACAGCCATGGTGACGGCACACACAGCTGATGGCCGTCAGCAAATACACACTCAAATATCACATTATAAAACGCCCAAATAGGCTGACATTATCACAAAATGTTCCCTCGTACCCCTAAAAATAACTAGTAGCAGTATCACCTGGGGCGTTGGAAATACGTCCATTCATCAAAACCATGTCATTAAACCGAGAGAAAAATTAAACTAATCTGTTTTGTGAAATAAAACAACAGCTGTAGTGTATATATAGTGTACTTTTCTGAATAAAACATTGTTTATTCTTCTCAAACTTCCAAATAATGACATTTTCACACGTTATTCGTGAATGACAAAAAATTACCTCTCCGTTGTCGTTTACAAAGTTCCAGTTATCTTGTCAGTATTAAAAAACAAATCCATACGTCATTTGATTTAAAACAAATGCAACGCGCCATCAATTTATTTTTATTTATGTTGTTGAATGTCTTCTTCGTCATTTTTTTCTTCTATGTACTGTGTCAGGTAGCCTTCGCAATTGGTTCGATGCTCTATACCGCCACCTAATGCTTCGGAGTGGATAAAGTTACCACGGCAGTATTTTTATTTATGCGTATTTTTTTTTTTAATTTAAAGCACATACTTTAAAACATTTATCTTAGATTTTCTCACCAATTGCAAGTTACACAAGCCAACCAACGTTTTTTTTTGTCAATTTACGTCTGCCCCGGAAGTCGTCTGAAAAGCAGAGTCTAGCTAGCGCATGCGTATAACATGAAAGCCGCTTGGTAAATTGTGTACTTACTTTTTTGTATTTTACATTCAGATAATTTTAGTCGTTTACTGTCACGTCTGTAACTGCACACTCTTCAGGAAACGGTACGTGGCGACATGAATTGCTACATTTTATGGAACGTGCCAGGATAAAAGCCCGCTACGTATCGTGTCACACGGCTAACGAGCATTAGCTGCGAAAGAAACTCATGCGAGCTGTTGGTAACGAGCTAATATTAAGCTGGTTATCGTTTAAAATGAGCGGGATTGAATGTGCGATGACATTTGGATGGTCGTAAATGCGTCTAAAGAAAACAAAAAATTGTCCTTAAATCTAGGGGCTCCAAACATTGTGGGTTACACCCTTGTTCTTTTGGGGTTGAAGTCAGCTGTCTATCACGCTTCCGGTTACAAAATGAGGTTGTTTTAATCTATCCAAATAATAGTCGACTGTTAACGTGTCTTAATGCTGTGTGTGATGCTATATTTCCATTGTTGATGGAGCTGTTGCTACAGGCAGCTTGATCAACTGGTTGGTACGTCTGCCTTAGATATTTGAGGTTCTGGGTTCGAATCTGGCATCTGTGTGATCGCGTGGTCTTTCTCCGGCTACTTCGGCTTTCTCACAATTGAAAAAACATGCTATAGGATGGAGATATTTTGTCTCTGAAATCCCACCCCATTTGTTTACAGAAAATGAGAGATTGACTTTTCAGAAAATGTTTTGCCTTTTCTTATTTCTGCTATCAACCCAAAAAAACACATTTCCTCTTGGAAAAAGGCACATATGTAAACATGACTCTTGAAAAATAAACATTTAAAATGCAACAATTCAATGTTCTAATGGGCTCTTTTATCTCCTGCGCAGCTTTGAAAAATTTGATCATCAACGCGGTGTTTAAAGGCCTTGCCCAAACAATACTTCAGACATACGTTGGCTTTGTAAAACCTCCTCCTGAGAACAGAGTAGCAATTTAAAGAATGGCTTTAAAAAGCATTATAAAAGTAAAAAGTCAATATTTTTCATATTTATTAAATGAGTTGCTAAGGTGGCAACACTAATAATGCTTTTGAAAACTTGCTCTTGATTTTGCAGTCATGTTGTAAGTGCAAGCAGTGCTCTTCAGAAGGTGCAAAAAAAGAATTGTAAGCTAAACTAGAAAATTTTAATAATTATTAAAGTCGAATAATTACTCAACCCTAACCTACCTAAATCACTAAATTATTTTTATTTATTTATAATTATTTTAATTGTATAATTATTTTCCCGCACAGCAATCCATGACGGCGCTGCGCCATGGCTGCCGTGTCGTGGAAAGAGGCGCTGCTGCTTACTGGCCTGGTGGTGGCGTGCTACTGGAACAGCCTGTTTTGTGGCTTTGTGTTTGACGATGTCTCGGCCATCCTCGACAACAAGGACCTGCGGCCCACCACGTCATTGAAGAATCTCTTCCGCAATGACTTTTGGGGTACGCCAATGGCGGAGGTACGTAAATTTTGACTTGTTCTGTAACCGATAATGTTATTGTCTATGGCTTTTTCTATAAACAAGGGGAAAAAAATAACAAATCAAATTAGAAATAGGATTTTTGTTTAAAAAAATTACAAAGAGAGAGAGAGAGATTTTAAGACCATATCACCCAGGCCTAAATAAAGGACAAATGAAGCCAAATTATTTCTCCTATGAAGGCATGAGACACATAATAGAGTAGGAACAGGTCAACATTGGTCTTTGCTGAGTGATACTTTCACTTAGTAGTGTTAAGAAACTAAACAACACAAAAATGAATCCCATATTTAATGTCCCCATTCCAGGAACGTAGCCACAAGTCCTATCGGCCATTGACGGTGCTCACCTTCCGCCTCAACTACCTGCTGAACGAACTGAACCCGGCCTCCTACCACCTGCTTAACGTGGCGCTACATGCTGTCACCTGCCTGCTCTTCCTGCGTGTGTGTCGCCTCTTCCTGGACTGCTCCTCCGGCCTAATGGCAGCACTGCTCTTTGCTGTCCACCCCATCCACACAGAAGCCGTGAGTGTCTCTCAGTGTTCCCATTTTAACTACGGGTATCATGTTGGTTGTTGTATTACTCACCCATCATAGGTTCATGAATTGACCCAGTGGCTCGAAATAAGTGATTTTGCATCGCCGTTTGCGAAGTAAAATTGGCATTTTTGCGCCTCATCAAAGTCAATTGTTCATTCGTTATATTGTCATATTTTTATTGTTTCATAAAAACCCTTGCAGCCGGTCCTTGGGATAAACCTGCAAAAAAAAGTTCCACAAAATTAGAAAGTTGTTCCCCAAAATTAGAAAGTTGTTCCCCAAATGAAGTAATTGATTTGAAAAACTGCTCCACAAAGAAAAAAAATGCATTTTGAGCCTTGTAGGCAGATACACATTTACTTGGTTGTTTAAAGGCGAGGTCCGGAGTTTTGAGCATTTCTGTTTGTAAGGAAACCGTTTCTGTTTGTAAAGAAACTATTCAAAACGGACCCCTCCCACGGTTCAACCTAAACAAGCTCAACGTTCACGCCCCTTGCCTTTGACCGCACTCAGCCATGCAAGCTGCGAGAGTGACTGACGCGGTATCTTGCAAATAGTCACATTATTGATCCGAGACGGCACCGGCGATCATCAACAGGGATAGTAGTTCAAAACGACATTCTCCTTGGTGAAATAATCAGGACAAGTGTGGAGCTAACAACAGTTTGCAATAACAAAAGAGCAGGCTCAACTTCCACAACAGGCAATAGCGCGGTGGGCGTCCCCGCGACGGCCGCTGCCCGGCCTGGACCAGTTAGAGTGGACGTGGGGAAAGGGGAGGCCTAAACAAGGCGGCGGCAAGCGTGGTGGAGGCCCCGCGGGGCGCCGCCGCCAGGAACCACCAGCACAGCGCGCGCCGCCGCACTGTCACCACCGACCGACCGCCGGCCGCCTCCCCAACCCCGGGGCTCCGGTATGCGGCAGGGCGGGGAGCTCTCGTAAGCCCCGCCATCCACGGCCCCCCACTGGAGAGGCCACAGGTCAAGACTTTTGAAGCCTTCGGGCCGCCATCTTAGGACTCCCAAGAAACGTATCTCGGCATACGCATTATGGCTGTAAAATGTCTACATATGTAGCGGTAAACTGCACAAATCGTCAGTTAAAAGGTTGCGAACGAACATTTCACCTGTAAGTATTAGGAGGTGCACGATAATATCGCTGGCCGATAATTATCAACAATTACCAACCAATTTGACGTCAAACAGATAAACCAGATAATAAAAGAATCCACCCAAAATTATTGGCAATTATCAATCAATTTGACGTCATACAGATTAACCAGATAATAAATAAATCCATCGATAATAGTAAGACTTGCCACATTGGTCCATCTGTTGTGGTTGTGGCTCAAGTTGTGCCAACTTCTCAACCCCTCCGCTCTGCTACTGTAATATTTGTGATGTTATAATGCGTGTGACCTCGTGTTCACCGAAGATGCATCATGGCGACATGGCAGTCGCCAGTGTGGGCTTTTTTTTACTGTGTCTGCCCTCGCAGTTTTTTGTTGCATTTTCAGAACTTGACTGTTTAGTTTTGGCAAACTCAAAATGAGTTACTGGTTGTCTTAATAAAATCCAGCTTCATGGTGCTTTACACAATGTTTCAATGTATTTGTTAGACTTACAGTAGGACTCGAAAGTATATTTGTATTCAAGTTAATTTTGCAAACAGTTATCGGCTTATCAGTTATCGTCATCGGCACTTTCTAAATTATTGGTGTATCGGTTGAAAATAGCATTATTCTGCATCCCTAGTATTCACTTGTTATACATAGTGCCCAGGCCCTATTTTAAGAGTCTGTCTAATCTGCTGTATTTGTTTTAAAAGGCAGCAACTGAATTTTTTTTTTATATATATATATGTTCAGTTATTTATTTTTGTTAAAAATAAACATTTTCAAAGAATGCTGATGTGATTTTTTTTTTATGTCTACAATAATAACCATAAAAAATGTTAAACCGTACACCAAAATTTGAAACAGTTACACCCCTAATGACAACTATCATTCAAACTCAAATTTTGCTATCAATCGTAACCCAAAACCTTCAGTTGACCGTTGTAACACGGAAGGGATTGTTCAGCTGTAAATGGGGGTGGTCTGTCTTCACCCCACCTCCCAGCAATTAGGACTTGTAATTGAACCTGTCCTACATTGACACACGTACACAAACTATTGAAAGCAAATCTCCTTCTCCCTCCTTCAATGTCAACCATTTTGCCTGACAAACCTTCAGTGTGCCGATTATCGCTGTACAGCATCTCTCTTTAAAAAAAAAAAAAAGGATCATTTGTTCCTTGTGATAAGTGCAGGCACAATGACTGCCTTGTGCATCTGCATTATCAATTTGTCCTGACCAGCTCTATAGTCGGGCTGTTGTGTTGGCAACAAGACAAACTAAACGACGATTGAGCCTAAATCTGTTTATTGGAAAAACTTGACACAATAAGCTTTATATTTTTATGAGGATGAGACAAACAACAGTCCTCGCTGTTCCACTAAAGTCCTGTAATGTCATTAGTACCGGTAAATAGTTTCTAACACATTCCCTGAATATTAGCTGATTGATCGACCCAGACTTCCTTAGTTTTGGGGGATCGGTGAGCGGCCGATCCCTTAAATATAAACCGATCTTTTCCACCGATCTCATCTCCCTCCTCAGAGGTCTGAAAAAGTCAGCCACTGTCGTCTTCTGCTAAGATGACTAATGGGCTTTTCATTTTTATTTCAGAGAACTACTTAATTTGCAGTTAAAACAACCCGTTTATATTATTTCACAGATATTGTTCAATGTTTTCCAATAAAATAAGATTGGAACTCTGAAGGTGTATGCTAATTGTTATAAAAAAAAAAGCAAGATCGGCAAAAATCGGGATTGGCAGGTCAGACTTTTTAAAAGCCAGAAAATTGTGATCGGTGCACCCCTACTGAATATGCTCATAAAAACATGCAAAGATGGTAGGTAACCAGACTGTTGTTGACTGTCTAAACCAGTGGTGGGCAAACTCGGTCCTCGAGGGCCGGAGTCCTGCAGATTTTGGATGTTGCCCTTCTCCAACGCAGCTGGTATATGATCAGCTCTTCAGCAAGCTCTGCATAAGCCTGATAACGACCCCATTGATTGGAATCAGCTAATTGATTCTCTGAGAGAAAACCTCCAAAACCTGCAGGACTCCGGCTCTCGAGGACCAATTTTGCCCATCCCTGGTTACAAATAAAGGAGGAAAATGCCTGTGGACAGACATTGCTAATGTTAATATGCTTCTCTTAATGGTGTACTTTTGACAAAGTAGCTTTGCTCATGCTAGCACGTTTGGTGCTAACATCAGCTGTGCTTGCTGCAACATGAACATGTGCATAAAGTTAACAGCATATGCTTAAGTTTGTGCATTATTTTTATGAGGGGGTAACTAAATAATTGAAATCCCAGCCAAAGTCAAATCAACATGCTCTTAAACCACCAAAACAAAGACAGTGTTGCCAACTTAGCAATTTCCTGCTTAAATTTAGTGACTCTTCCAACCCCTTCATCGACAATCTTTTTTGAAAGTGACAAATGACTAAATACTGCTAAGAAACGGACAACATGAATGGAATCATAATCACATGGACATCAAAAGAGCTCAGTAGAAGACAATCGTGGACTTGATGGTACTAAACATTGCCAAGGATATATGATGCTTTTATTGACCATGTTGAAAACTCTTATCTTGAGGTATGTGCTTTTAAGATGGAAATATTTTTTTCCTGAGATTGCCTTGCCTCTTACCTTTAAAACTACATGATAAAGACCGAGTGGGAGCTGTAGGGGATGAAACATTTCTCTTTGAGGATCAGCCATATGTTAATTAATTTAAACATACTTTTTATGAACATACGTAAAACTTGTGACTACCGCAATATCGATGATAGTTTTGTTAGCCCGCGTGTGGCATTGTTTAACATTAAAGGGAAAGTCAACCCAAATTATTTTTTTCCCCCCTAATGTTACTAGTCCAAACATGGTATGCTGATTAATATTGCGTTTATGGAATATGAATAAAGCAGCAAAATCCACGGGTGGCCATTTTCCCACTTGCTGCTGGCTGAAAATGACATCACAGTTGCTCAGGTGACGACTAATCATGGCTCAGCTCGCAAAGGTCATAAGACCAAACTCACAAATCTGGTGAGCCGTGATTGGTCAGAGTTGCCACAGCAAGCGTCTCACATGATTTGTTTGGCACCGTTTTCTTATTTCCATTTTTTTCTGTGGAAGTTGGGCCAAGTAAATGGCAGTAAGATAAAAAGGAAAGACAAAAGACTTGTCTTGGTATCAAGATAAAGAAAATACCTAGAAAGAAAAATAAACATTTGTTTTGAATAATGTCGTTGTAACTAGCTTTTTAAGAGAGAAAACTGATTAAAATCAAGTATACATTTCAGGCTTTTTCTTCATGAAATGTCAGTCCAACACCACAATTTCCCAGCTTTTTAGTACCATTTTCAATTCCTAAAAAGCGAGGGGAGTCTGTATCATGTCCCGTGTCATATCCCGTGCCGCACTTTGGTATCTTTCACACTTGGTATGTCCACATGAAGGCATGCAATGTTTCTGTAAAAGCCCCACCTTGTGGCCAGACTGACTGTCGCAAGAAGGCCGTCCTCACAACATTTTTGTGTTTGTGTGCATGTGTGTTATCTTTAACGAGAGGTGTCCAAAGATTAGTTTTTTATCTATTAATCACCCTGGAAACTTTGATGTGACCGTATGAAGCCTCGAGAAACAGCCTCTACAACACTGAATAGCTGTTTTCATACTTCAAATCATCATATTTCATGTTATTTTTAAGTCTTTTTTTTCCCCTCAAGTGAAACATTCCTTTTTAGATGAGCTTTTTTTAAAGCCAAGTCAACTTGTGTGTGCCAAACAGCCAGCTTTTTAGCCCAGCCCTGCAAACTCAGTACTATGTAGCTGTCTGTGAAAGTTAGGGCATGAAACAAGTGAACAATTGCAAAGGGGTGGGATGGGAGGTAGACGCCTGTGTCAAAAGAAATAGCCAGAAAACAGGTGTGATTGACACCCGACGTTCAGTTTTCCTGCCCTGTTGTGTTGGAATTCGTTGGGATCTCTGAGAATGAGGCTTTCACACAGGCTGTAGAACAGGGTTCACCAATTCCGGTCCTTGAGGTCCGGAGTCCTGCAAGTTTTAGATGTTTCCTCCCACTAGCATACCTGATTCATATAATCGGCTCATCAGCATGCCTAAAACAATCCTGATCTTAAATATCAGATGTGTTGGTAGGCGGAAACATCTAAAACCTGCAGGACTCCGGACCTCGAGGACCGGAATTGGTGAAGCCTGCTGTAGAAGGTGATATTTTTCTGCCATTTTCCCATGTCGCTCTTCGGTTTGAGTTTGAGAGGTACCAAATAATGCTGAATGGTTAGAATAGTGTTTATGTTTAGCAAGGGCGGGAAGTTGCCTATGTGAAAGGTAATAGGCAGAATACTGTACAAGGGTGGGAACTCTTATCACCCGAGACTCGCTTCTCCCATCTCAGACCGGCACCCAATTGGCTGGCGTGCCCTCCCAGGCTAGGTTACTTGGGAAACGGTTCAGTGCACACAACACAATATTGTTGATGTTTACCAAATACGACTGGCGGACATTTTGATTTTGATTCCCCCCCACTCCCCCCCCAGGTGACCGGTGTGGTTGGTAGAGCTGAACTCCTGTCGTCAATCTTCCTCTTGGCTGCTTTCCTGGCCTACACCAAATCGACTGGAGCTGACCACTCCATAGGTGAGCCTTTTTTTCCCCCTCTTATTTTCTTCCTGTTACCGCGCTGAGACTCATCTGTCATAGTGCGTCTTCAAAGGATGAGCGGTCCTTCTAAATTGAATTTATATAGCATGCAGTAGTTCACATATTTTTACATTTGTATGAGATTTAAAAATGTTAAATTACTCCGGAGCCCCTAAGGTGACATGGTAGAAAAAAAGAACCCTTTGCTTTCCCTCGCAAATAACTTTGCATTTTCTTCCAAAGATTGCGTTCTCTTGCAAAGATTGCGTTCAATCGCAAAAACCTTTGCGAGATAACACAAAAGTTTTTTGCGAGATAACACAAAAGTTTTTTGCGAGAGGACGGGATTTTTTTCAAAAGAGTTGATGTACCTCTGGGTCATCTTCCGTGTGACCAGCTTTCCCACTGCTGACACGCTCCATCATTGTCGCTTTTGGTCACACGGAAGATGACCTGGAAGTACATCACCTCGTTAAAAAAACAAACACTTTTGCGTTCTCTCGCAATCATTGTGAGGGAACGCAAAGGTTTTTGCGAGGGAAAGCAATCTTTGCTAGAGAACGCAATCTTTGAAAGGGAGAACGCAAAGTTTTTTGCGATGGAAAGCAAATTATTTTTTCCCCCTACCATGTCACCTTAGGGGCTTTGTAAAATACACTGGTAATTGACTAAGCTTAATTTGTTCCGTGACCAAGCTCATAACTCAATTTACTAGAATGTCAAAACAAATTTCTCCATTGAAAGGAATTGGGTGGGGGGAAAATTTGATGGTTAAATAGACTGTTTTCACTGTCAATTTTATGTTTCAAAGCTGAAAGGGACATGTTTTTGACAGAGCCGTCATTCAGACATGTCAGGGAAGCCGCAAACACGCCGCTTACGCTAAGGCAAACTTCAAAATAAAGCTGACCAAATAATACATTGACACCAATGCAACAGACTTGGCAGATTTTACTTTGAAGTCTGCCTGCATGGTGGCGCGAACGCGAGCGTGACTTCCCTTTTGATATTTTGGCTTGCAGTATCAACGTTTTTATTGAAATTAATAAATAAATTATAAGACAGTTATATTTCTCTGATTTCATTTGATTTAAAAACAAAACAAAACAATCTGATCCGTGACTTTGGTGATCTGTTGCACCACTAGTTGTTTGGGTACAAAAACTATGAGGTGGTCAACAAAAAATGAATTTCAGTATGTCCAAGATTAGATCACTGACGGCAAGGCAACAACTTCAAACTTAAGTTGCACAAGGAACGTTAAGTAAGCTAATGTCAGTTGTTTTATCGGCTAATTATCATTGCTAGCTGCATAGTTAATGAGACTGTAATCACACTGGTAACACATTGCAAACAGCAATCTGTTGCACCACTCTGGGTTCACTCCCTGAGTCCCTGACTCCTACTTTGATGCTCACCCCAAATAATATAATCTACAATGTTGTTAAAATGACTCTAAAGGACGTGAAACTCAAAGTGTAGGACTTGTGAATCACTTGAGACTTGTCAGTCTTGACTCGGGACTTGACAGTCTTGACTTTAAACTTGACTTGGGACTTGAGGGCAAAGACTTGAGACTTACTTGTGACTTGCAAAACAATGACTTACACACACCTCTGCCTGATATACTTTATATCGGTTATATTTGTTGCGCTTATGCAAGTACCTTATGACATTATAGATATCCTTAACATTTCTTCAGCTATTAACATCCTAGATCAGTAATTTACCAGAATGTTATCAGCCCACGACCCAAACCACGCATGGCAAGCATAAGTGCCACTTGGCCAGTCAGCAAACTGTGTGTTTGTGTGCGTGTGGGTGCGTGTAATGTGTCTGTGTCTTGGTCAGTACTCAGCGCTGTCTTACCAACTTGTTGTCGTCTTGGTTTTTAGTGTGGGCTCCCATCGCTGTGACCGTCGTGCTTGTGGCAGCAGCGACGCTGTGCAAAGAGCAGGGAATCACCGTGGTCGGCATTTGCTGCGTGTACGAGGTGTTTGTGGCGCAACGGGTAAGGCCTCCAATAAAGCTGAATAAACCATCAAACAAGTGTATGTATACGGATTTTGTGTGTGCATTAAATACTTTTTTATCACTGAAATATAATTTTTATTTAACAAATGTTTTTTTTTACCGAATATTCGGCCACCGAAAATTTTAATTTAATTTTAGAATGTTGTGGTGACGCAAGCAAAAAAAAAAAAACACTGCAAGCAAGCATCTGTTTGAATTAAACATCAAATGCGGGGGTGAGTGTCCGCCTCGCTCCTCGCTGGCTTTTCACTGCGTAAGTTTGCACCGGCCGGTTGCAGCAGCTTCCGGGGTCATTGCGCACACCGGGGGAGAGGGGCGTCGCTTGGTGTACAACATTTAAGTGGGTCAGAAAAGACAGAACTGCCGTGTACTACAGTACAGGTGAGCCACTCTTTCTCCCACAGTGCCTTTTTTATATATATATTTTTTTTAATAAGAGTCCCTCGAACGCTTCCACTTTTTCACCGGCATCCAGGTGGCTGTGCTAAATACTTTAGCTAATGCTAGCACTATTGCTATCAACAGTATTAAACACGGAAACACTTACCGCTATCTCCGGGTGGCGACAGACCTGTACAGACAGAACGCTGTGTGTGACTTTGCAGTCCATTCCCAAAGCCGATTAGCTTGTGCGAACAAATGTATTTATTTATTTTTAGACGTTGGTGAATATGTGAATGCGCCGCACCTTGTCCCGCGCACGCATCCGTCCCCGCCTGTGCGAACAAGATTGACTATAAGGTGCATTCGCACCGCCAGAAAATGCGCAACCCTCGTTTGGTGTTTAATGTACCATTAGCCAACATGTCTGCAGTGTGGGCACATTTCAATTTATATTGTGCTTGGTTTAAATGGCAGTGCTAAATAAATATTTTATAATAATATCATTTTAATGAATTATAATAAATACTTTGATAGTAAAAACTGGCATAATTTTTTCCCGGCGTTTCGGTTTTTGGCCAAGCATTTTTCGGTTTCGGCCAACCGTTTTTATTTCAGTGCATCCCTATTTTTTAATCCAACTGAGAATAGACTAACTATTAAAATAAACAAAAACAAACTTATTTCTGGCTTTTTCAGTTCTTTACTATCAACAAAAACAGATTTAATATGCAGAGAAAACAAGCTTTTTGTAAAAAGAAACCCATCAAGCAGACCAATGACTTAGATGCACTATTTTTTTGCCAAACTTTGATGGGAAATTAATTATTATTATTATATTATTATTATTATTATACGCAAATCAAAACAACCAAAACACAGTGAACAATGCTGACTCACTGCATTGCTGGAGTTTAACATAATTGGGTTTTTTTTTAACTTAGTGTTTGCAATTTTACTCCATGAACTGTCATCTTTTTTCTCGATACACGACACACACTTTATATTAACAAGCTCATGCTACAACATATTTATGCATTATTTCACATTATAATTAAAACCTATATTCTCTGCTCTGCCAGTTCACCTTACCCGTGCTGCTTGACACGCTAAGACAGGCTTTGCGTGGAAAGGGCGCCTTCCCCTACGCCGTCCTCCAGATGTTGCTGAAGCTCATCGTGCTGGTCATCAGCACGCTACTGCTCGTCATTGTGCGTGTCCAGGTCATCCAGTCGCAGTTGCCCGTCTTCACCAGGTACCTTGTACTCGAAACTTGTTTCCCAGTATTCATTGAGCCAAGACATGTTTTAATTGAAAATGTGACAAATACAGTACAACATTTAAATTCATCACTCGAGTGATCCAGACCCAGCCGCAGTAGGTGAAAATCCACAACAGTTTTTTAAATATATGAAAATAGTTTGCTTTAATACAGTCAATCTTATAAAAAACACTCTTTTTAAATACATTTTAAACATTTGGAACACCCAAAAAAATTGCAAGCATAAAATGAATAGAAAATATGGAATTATAATAAAAACATTTGTTTTATAGTTCAGGTCTTACTCTTAAAAGTCTATATCTCTCTACACCGAATCAAAGAATTATGGAAAGCGCATGGCTTGAGTGTGTTTTGAAACTATACTTAACCGTATTTATAATTTCATATGTACCTTTGGGTGAAATAACGAAAGCTTGCGACTAAAATGTAGCGTCTCAGATACATTCAAAGTCTCAAGTGATTATAGTGATTCATTTGTATCCCAATCTTTTTTATGTCCTCTTGCAACTAGAACATGACAATATGACGATATACTATATTAAATATCGTTGGAGACAATAGAAAAGTTTGTATCTTCCCACTTCTCTCTCTTGTTGCTTGTATCGTCACTTATCCTCTTTCAGGTAAATATGTTTCATACGGCATTTTAATGCAATGGTGAATATGAAAGGCAGTGGCAGCTTGATTTGCTGGAGAAAAACCTTTACTTCTAGTCCTATTACCACACAGTTGCCACCAGGTGGCTTATTGAACAACATACCAGGGAAGTGATAAACCACCACACAACACAAACCTAGGGTGCAATTTTGAATCTACCAATTAATTAAAATTAATAAATAATAAAAAGGGAAACTATGTTGGGAAAGAATTAACAATAAACCTGTAATTTTGAACTATTTCCAAAAATGGGCACCCCAAAGCATGCTGGGAATTCTAGCGTCACCTCCTTCCAACTACAATATTATTTTTGTTATTGTACATGCACTTGTTTTTTGCCACCAGCCTAATTTTTTGTCGTTTTCTTCTTTTGGTTGTATTGCATTCTACCTACAGCAGGGAAATCGGCTTCTTCCTTGAGATTTGCACCATGATATTTCTGGTACAACAAATGATAACGTGGCGCCTAAAATGTTTTTTCCCCCTGATAAGTAGACCATGGGCCCCAGTTTTTCGATTGTAGTGAGTTGATATGTCTGCAAGGGTCAATCCCCAGGTGCATAAATGCAAGTCGCCGACTAACTTGTGTGCAGTTGTCTAGTTGCATCGCGTTTAGATGCACCCCGGAGGTACTTCAAATACAACAGCAAAAAGTTTGGAAAGTGCTTCTTCGTAATCCTCTTAAATGTCAACCCTCATGAGGTTGTCCCGTCACCATGTTAAACGGATCGTCTGCTCCTTTGCCAGCCATCGAACCGGCCATCTCACAGATAAAATTCCGCAATCAGCCCGACAACTAGTGCTAAGCCTGTAATCCTCAAAATGTCTTTGATGGGCTAGAATTCCCGGGATAAGCGGGACGAGTCATAACACAGGCGCATGAGTTAAGAGGGCAGGATTAGAATGAACGCAGCAATCGCCATAACATGTTTTTGAGGCTCGGAGAGGCACATATCAAAGTACTTTTGGGTCATCAAACATGGCCGCCATGCTCTGCCCACACGCAATAACGGTAACTCAAATGTTTTGCAATTTAGTGTTGCCCATCTTTTAACTGTAGTGTTCATGGTTTAACTTGCTGTATTTTATGTCCATGTTTGCAAGTTTTGGTTAAGGCACATTATTCTTCTCAAGAAGCAGCACTTATTTTAACATCTGTACAGGTATACAAAAGGTGTATATTGGCTTTGAATTTGAAGATAACATGCAGCCCATTGCCAACTCTCTTCCATCCCAGGCCCATGACTGAGCGTCCAGATTCAATTTAATTTGCTTTGGTCTTACCGGCTCTGCTTGACCATCATTGCTATGTATCACAGTGGCACAACAAAACCGCTGCATTTGACAAGGAGCGGCTGTCTCGCAGCATTTTCGTTTTCTTTTGTGTAGAAAGGTTGTATAGGTGATTTAAAACAAACCTTTTTGAGCCAACACTAACATCTGAAAATCCCACATACAATTGGAGAATGTTAGTGTGGAAAAATCTGCATCTGAAATCTTCTTAGCCTTGTAGCTTGAAGTTCAAACGGCTGAGATATTGTCATAGCTAACGAGAACTTAGTTCAAAAGATTCACCGCGTGCCGAACTTGTTTTTACACGTGTCAGTGTCAATGATCGGCTATTGTCAAAACAAATCAAGAAATAGGGGGAATTTCCGCCGTCCATGGGCTAGGAATGCTAACGCTAACAACAAAATGAAGAGGCAACACCTGAAAGCTGTTATTACATTTTTATTCATCACCCGGACAGTGATGTCATCAAATTGTCCTCTTGAAAGTTAACAATTTCCCACTTGGCTGGGTTCTATGTCAAATAGGGAAAAATTGTGTCTCTTGTTGCAATTTTGATGCGCCAATTTGACTTATGTTAAAGATGTCAGTTTTCCTTCTTGTGTTCTGTGGAAAATGCACTTGGCGTCTTCTGTTCCATCTCGGATGGGTCAACATTTTCAGTATCTCGATATGAAACTGGGTCAAAACGAAACAATCTTTTTCAGATTTGACAACCCAGCAGCCGTCAGCCCCACGCCAACCCGCCAGCTGACATTCAACTACCTGCTGCCCGTCAATGCCTGGCTGCTGCTTAATCCTTCAGATTTGTGCTGCGACTGGACCATGGGCACCATCCCTTTGGTGGAGTCTGCTCTAGACCAGCGCAACCTTGCCACGCTGCTCTTCTATGCCCTTCTGGGCCTGCTGGCGTACCGCAGCATCACCTGCTCACGCAGCTCTGCTAAGACGGTAGTCATGGTGAGGCTTGTTCCTGGACGTGTACTTGCTCTACAATGTTGTGTCCATGTCTAGGTTCCAAGGAGATATGCAACTTAATAAAATGATCATATTCCTAACATTATATGCAGATGCCATCTTTACCGTATTTACGGTGAGCAATCAATCTCGTAGACTGTCTTGTCTCTCTGCAGTGTTGTGTGTATCCTCTTTTGTTACTGGGTGCTACGTGACCCATTAGTTCCACCCAGTTAAGTTTCACAGATGATCTTAGTCATGCGGAGGCAGTCTCATAAACAATGATTGTGCCAGTAGACTAGTGGGTGCTCTGCATCAGTTAATATTCAACGGACTTATTTGCTCCACCATGTTTCATTTTAAAGATATTTTCTGTCAAGCGCAAACATCTTTAGCGATGATTGGAGTTCCAGTAGGACTGATGTGCTCGCACCGCAAAGTTGTGTGAGTCTGAAGAGCAACATTTTTGCAGGGCATAAGTATAGTTTATAGACTTCGACCCATCCTAAAACCTGCCTATAAACACACCAGTGTTTCATCCCAGCTGGTTACGTAAATATGGCATATTAGGTTAACTTTTTGAAAATGTTGGCATGCAAAAAAAGCACGACATTGAAATTAAATTAAAGGTGTGTTACGCAACAAAGCCCTCCCCTCGACGGTCTGCTAACAACACAAGAGAAAAACATGAACTTTAGTGACTTTTCTTAAATGTTGTTTACTTGTGTCCACAAAGCGTTATTTTTGGAAATATTTTGCATAGCGTTCCTGTTCGCACAGTGTTGAATGAAGCTTTTTTTTTTTTTCAAATGTCTTCTCCTGTCTCCTTTCAGGCCTTGTCTCTGATTGTCCTGCCCTTCATTCCTGCATCCAACCTGTTTTTCCCAGTGGGGTTTGTCATAGCTGAAAGGGTCCTGTATGTCCCCAGCATGGGCTTCTGCATGCTAGTAGCCCACGGATTCAAGGTGGTCTCGCACAAAGGGTAAGTGGATGAGATGTTGCATGAAGACTTTATTGGCCAGATGAGAACTCAATACGTCATTTCGGTTTGAAAGTGCTTAAAGATGCTGTTGTTTATGGGGCAGCAATTTTCTTCACTATCGTACCACAAAATATTTTCTCACCAGCTCCATCAGTGCAAAATGTGGTGGGGCGAACCATCATGACACGACGCATGTAAAATGTGTCAAAGATCCATGACAGAAAATGAAATGTCATCTCCCAGTTTTGGGGTAAATAATCAGCCATTTTGGCTTGAGGGGATTATTATTATTATTGTTACCTGTACCGACGGGCTGTACTAAATCCTTTTAAGCCACTCACACATCACAATGAAACAAAGTGTACTAAACAGTTGGGTGATGAAAAATTGCAAGATTGTGAATTTTCCCTAGAAGCAAATTTGATGATTCAACATAAAGAACGACACGCGTGAACGTGAATGTTATAAAAATGTGCATCCACCACCCATGTGTCTGATTGAGATCCATCACGCATTTTCATCATAACAAAATGTGCAAAAAGCAACAAAGAACCTTTGCTATGAAGCACAGTCAGTCAGACTTTTTGATTCAAAGGTACTATTTTTGGAACACAGGTGTCAGAGTCCGGTACTCGAGGGCCGAAGCCCTGCATGTTTTCACCTGGTTCAATTATCAGGATCATTATCAGGATCCTTCAGAGCTTGCTGATGAGCTTGAATATGAATCAGCTGTGTTGGACGTGGGAAACCTGTAAAACGGGTGGCCAAGTTAGGTCCGCGAGAGCCACTATCCAGCCTGTTTTCCATGTTTCTCTCCACTAACACACCTGATTCATGATCAGGATCGTTAGCAGGCTTCTGCAAAGCTTACTGATGAGCTGATCATTAGATTCAGCTGCGCTGAAGGAGGGAGACATGGAAAACAGATGATGATTTGCCAATCAACATGAAGAATGCATATTTGTCAAATTGTCATACATGTTGATCAGGGCGAGACGAGCGGAAATCAACAAAAAACCTCCACTGTGAAATTCTTGCATATTCATCCATGATGGTTTGAAAGGGCCATTATTCTGAAATTTGGGCAATTCCCAGGGTTTGTACTGGAACAATCCCTTCCGAGGGAATTCATGCAATGGATGCATGTGTACTAGTCAGATGAACTGCCAAACCCGTGAGTTTGCACCGTAAGATGCAAATAGAACTTGGCGATAATGTTTGATAATTCCCCACAAAACACAAAACTTTCCTAACTCAGATCTAAATTTCAAACAGAGACAGGGCCATTGTTTCACCCTTAAAAATAACAATTGCCATAAAAAAAAAACTACACTTTGTTTACTTGATGATGTTAAATATTTAAGTTGGAGAAACTCGGCGAAGAAAAAAAATAGACAGGGGCAAATGCTTTTTCATGGCACTTTATATCAATAACTATATTCAGATGGGTCATACAGAGCATGTGAGCTTCCAGCGCATGTGGAGTGTGGCGGACAAGATCAAATGACTTGAAAGAAAGACATTGAGCTAACCATATTTAACTTTTTTCCCCTTAATTTGAAGTGCATTCCATCATTTAAGTCCTCTTGTTTTCTGGAATGAAGGGGGAGCAAAGCCGTGACAAGGAAAACCCTTGTTTTGAAAGAAGACCTACTGTATTCTGGAGAATGGTGCACTTTTCTTATATGTGGAACACTTACATATATCTTTCTGGGAAACTAAGAGGGCAACCGAATACATTAACTATTGTATGCTTTTGGTGTGCATTTTATCCTCCTGGTGCTCGTGTTTTTTTTATTTTTTTTTATTATTAATTTTTTTTTTACAGCTACTCTGGCTACTTCCCACGTTTCGAAAACGTACTTGTTAATTTTATTCATACAGTAGATGGCAGGAGAGTTTCCCCTCATTAATAAAGACTTATTTCCTTTATTTTGAAGGTACCTGAAGAAAATGTCTTGGCTGATAATCTGCGGGCTGCTGACGACGCACGCTGTCAAAACCTTCAACAGGAACTGGGACTGGGAATCAGAATATACTTTGTTCATGTCTGCTCTGAAGGTGAGACGGGAGCGTGTCTGACTCGTTGATTCATGATTGTGCAAAGTGTTAATTTTTTTGCAGGTGAACAAGAACAACGCCAAGCTGTGGAACAATGTTGGCCACGCGCTGGAGAACCAGAACGATTATGCCAGAGCACTACAATATTTTTTGCAGGCCACCTCAGTACAGCCGGGTAAGTCACTTTGTTTAGATCTACATCCAACACACAAATACTACAGCGGGTCCAGTACACAGCAAATCTGTCAGTGTTAAAAGGAACCCGACTGTAATGACAAGTTTGCTCTATATTATTTATTTGGTTGTTACTAACATAACTACGAGATTCATTTTCTAAAAATCATTTCCAGTTTAATAGATTTTGTAGAAGCTTGATTTGGACGTACGCCGCCATTTTTATTTACGTCGCAACGCGTTCAGTGACGTAGAATGGCGGCAGGCTCTCTGCCGAGTATTGTGAAATGATGACAACAAGCTGGCATAGATGGGGTGAAACTGGTCTGTGTGAATGCATTTGTTTTCTTTTCTTTGTTTTTATGTTCCATAAACCATATATAAAACGTGCGAGATTGTTATCAACATTTGGAAGTGGCCTGATTCCCGATCCCTGCGAAATATTCCAATAAATCTCCTCTGCAACTTGCTGTGAATGTACATTGTCTTATCTCTACCGTTTCAGATGACATTGGCGCCCACATGAACGTTGGAAGAACCTACAAGAACCTGAACAAGTCCAAAGAGGCTGAAGATGCCTATTTAGTTGCCAAGTCCCTCATGCCGCAGGTAAGTGAGCCCATGGTCGGTCGATGAGGCACATCCTATAACCTGCATGAAAGTTTAACAGTGCTTTGTCTTGGCAGATTATTCCTGGTAAAAAGTATGCTACGCGTGTGGCTCCCAACCATCTAAACGTGTACATCAATCTGGCCAATCTGATTCGCGCTAACGAGTCCCGGCTGGAGGAAGCCGACCAGCTTTATCGACAGGCCATCAGCATGAGGCCCGACTTTAAGCAGGCGTACATCAGCAGGCAAGTCTTTGCAGATGATAGGCCTTGATTTTCTACTGGTAAAGAACACATTAGATTTTGAGAATTAAAAAAATTTTGCATTAAAAAACATTTATAATTTGTAATTTTATGACGATACGTGAAAGAAGCTACTTTTTTTCTGTGAAGAAAAAACATTCAATTGAAAAAAAATACTAATTTTCTTCAAAGAAATGTATCTAAAAAAAATTGTAAAGGTTTCCTTGATTCTCATAGGATTATGACCCCCCCCCCCCCCCGAGAAATCTGACTATTCAGAAAAGGGGATTAAATAAATAAATAAAAATAAATACACATGACCAAAAATGTCTTATCTCTACTAATAATAAAACTATATGTAAATATATATAATTTTCAGAAGTATTTAACTTTCTCGTTTTCGTAAGAATAAAAAAAAAAAAAAGTCATTATTTTCTGACAAACTTTCTCCAGAAAAAAAGGAACTCTTTTCTGTTTTTGCCGACAGAGGGGAGCTGCTGTTGAAGATGAACAAGCTGACTGAGGCACGTGATGCATACCTACGTGCGCTGGAGCTGGACCGGACCAATGCCGACCTGTGGTACAACCTGGCCATCGTGCACATCGAGATGAAGGAGCCGTCGGAAGCGTTGCGCAACTTTGAGCAGGCGCTGCAACTCAACCCGCGCCACAAGCTGGCGCTCTTCAACTCGGCCCTCCTCATGCAAGAGTCAGGTGAGAGTTATTCTTTTATTTACTGGCACCATGATACTGCAGGTATGCTCAATGCTCATTAGTATATTTTTCTAGTTTAGTTTATTCAACATACTTTTCGCATTGAAAAGATATGTCAAGGATGGCTCAAAGTCTTAATGTAATTTCATGGAAATAGTGTCGTATTTTAATTGAAAAATCATTAGCAGTCTTATTTTGTAGGGAAAAAACTGCTTAAGCACTCTGGTGGGATGACAACACCTTTTTGCATAATTATTATATTTATTATCAGTGTCTTCTAAAGAATAGAACCTCATTATTAAAGCGTTAAAAATTTTTGATCAGAAAAAAAAAAGTCTCATAACATGAGGAGAGTCAAGGACTCATCTGTCAAGGAAGGACGCAGCATTCCTGCACTCCCGTGACTTCTAACTTCTATTTTGTTGATTTCTACATTGGGATTTTTAATTACAATGTTGCAACATTGAGATTGTTGCATCATGCCTGGCAGAAAAAAAGATGACGAGATTGAGGAGATAAAATAAGTCTTGCAAAACTCAAAGAAATGGTCACTGAAATACTTGAAATGAAAAAGAGCAGCATTGAGCCACTTCTGCTGGAAATTCAGCAGTTCAAGAGAGAGACACAAGAAAAAGATCGACGCCTTGTCGCCTTGGAATAAAAAAGTGGATGATTTGGAACAGAATCTTCGCATCAACGATGTGATAGTTACAGGTATCAAAATCGAGTCGCGCCGTGGCCCTCCAGTGAGAGCTGCGGCCGGCGCAAGTGCAGATGATTCTGACCAAACTTAAGCGAAAGAGACTGTGGAACAGCAAGTAACAACTCGACTCGGAGATTTGGGATTCATTGTGGACCCAGGGCACATTCAGATGTGCTTTTCGCTTCCAACTGGGAGGGACACGACCACCGGCAGTTCTGATCAGGTTTGTTGACAGGAAGAAAAAGACTGCTCTTTTGAGAGATAGCTACAAACTCGAAGGTAAACATGTCTACATCAACGAAAATCTCACTAAACGAAATGCTGGCATTGCCAAAAGGGCGTGACAATTGGGAAAGAATGGGCTTATTGAATGAAAAATAAATAAATAAAACAAAACAAAACATTAGGGCTTGTGTGTCCAAGCTTGGTCCTGGAGAGCCGATGTCCTGCAGGTTTTGGAAGTTTCCCTGCTCCAATGCATCTGTTCCAATCAACAGGATCCTTATCAGGCTTATGCAGAGCTCGCTAATGAGCTTCAGCTGTGTTGGAGAAGAGAAACATCCAAAACCTTGCAGGACTACCGGCCCTCCAGGACCGAGTTTAGACACCCCTGCATTAGGGCTTTTATTAAATGTATAACTGTGTGTAACATGACTTTATCGGTAAAAATGAATAAATAATTAATTTGGAGAGAGAAAAAGCTTGTTTTTTCAGAATATTCTGAATAGTCACCCCCCCCCCCCTTTAAAAAAGAAGCTATTCTGTTCTTGCAAAATATAAAAGTACAGCTGTTGTGTTTTCTTAAAAAAAAAAAACACTTCTTGTAAAAAAAAACAATACTGCAACCATCCAATTTTTTTGGGTGAAACTTTGCGCAGTATTCAGCTGTTGATGTGCACTTCAAAAGTAACCAAATAACTTAACTGAACTTGATAGCAAGCACTGGCTTTTAATATCAGCATAGGGGCGCGTATGCCGATGTCCACACAGCAGAAACATTTATTGATTAATTTAACATCAGAAAATGCTCCCATCAATTCAGCCAATCAGAAATGATGCCCTACCAGAAAAACCAGCAGGCGGCACCACTTGCTTCCTGCCTACGCAATCAGGGCGCGTCGCTAATAATGCGGAACGAGTTTGAATGAACTCTGGGTGCACCGTCCAATCTCTGGCTTTTTCTCGTTTGACTGACATACTCAGAAAAAAATAAACATTTAACGTGCTTTAAAGACTTTGCATGGCATAGCTTTCTTTAAACTTTGCTGCATTGTACAGCAGTGGCGGGCTAATGCAGGCTTATGCAGACTAAGGAAGGATTATTACTATTGAATTGTATTCAAACAGCTGCAGCATAGGGGATGAGTCATTAAGATGAAAGGCTTGTTCTGTTTCACTTGCAGTTAAATTCATCCATCAAAGCTGTCACTCAAACAGCCACTTCTGCCCCTTCTGACAAAACACTCATAGAAATATGACTTTTTTTCTCTGAATAATTGGACTTTTTTCCCCCTTGTTTTTTTTCTTTCCCAATAATATCACTGTATTTTGACAAGGTTATAATTTTCCTTCTCAATGCAATGCAACCTTATTTTTGTAAGACTTTAAAGGAAAATTACTTCTGTAAAAATCAGATTTTTTGGGGGGGTAAAAACAAATAAAATCTAAAAAATTAATCTTGTTAATGTATTTTCTGTTAAAAATTTAAACATAATCTTAAATATAGGTAAATAGGTATGGATGTAAAGTTTTAAGTTCTAGACTTCTTTACAAAAAAAGCCAACGTATGACCTTTCCTTAAGAAAAATACATTTTCTTGTCAGTCTTGTAACATTTGTATGTTCTAAATAAATTGAACACCTTCTGGAAGTGTTCCTTTCCTTTGCATGTTTGTCATAACACTCATAAGTACAATTGGAACGCGGTCAATTGGAGGCTTGTGTGGCGCTAAGTGGCCTATTGTTAGCATTGTTAGCGCTCACTACCTTGGATGACAAGCCAGATGACAAATGGAAGTTCAACTAAAGTTTGCCGGCATGCTCGTCACGTTGTAGTAGCTAACTGGAAGTGGCTTTCTCACGCTCATTCTGGCAACGATATGCTTCTGAAGGCTGTTAATTTACTCAAACGCAGATAGGGCAGGCCTTTATTTGTATAAACTAGTGGTGGCATAAGTTATGGAAGAAAAGACACATGCACTTACCTTCAAAAGTATTAGAACAGTATGTACTGTATTTTAATTTGATGTTTTTGTTTTGTTTTTTTGATCAGTATTAAAAATATTTGGGTTTGACGTGAAAATATTTGATTGAAATCACTGTTTTGCTGCTGCAATCTCCTATGTCCAAATTTGGCCAATTTCATGTTTTGTCACAAATCTTACAGATACTGTTGTATTAACAAATTATTGACCACTTCAAAGTGTTAAAAATGGCTTGTTCTCCTTGTACACAAAATGGCGATATCGTCATGTAGTTTTCCTTAATGTGATATAGACCTTACGGCTATTTGGCTCGGGAAAAAGTTTTTAAATGATTTATATTGGGTTTGTTCATAATAGAGCTGTCAAAATTAATCGATTAATTGACAACTAATCGACAACTAATTTACTAATGGAGTAATCGTTTGTAGCCATTTTTAATTTAAAATGGTCCAAATCATCTGATTTCAGTATATCAACAGTAATTGTTCACTGATTTCTATAGTCCTTCACGAAAGTTTTGTGTTTAATCAAAATAAGACATTTGGAAACATATTTTTTACTATGTTAAATAACGACTGAACGAGTAACAATCATCAATCCAGCAAACAGTAATGGGGGGGGGGGGCATGCCTTTGTAAAATGAATCAGATTAATCGATTGACTAATTTTATATCCGCTGGCTGTAGGCTGCATCCTGCTTCTCTTCATAGGTGGTAATTGTCTAGGGCTGAACACTTAATTGAATTCAACTCAACATTGCAATGTAGTAGAATGCAATTTTCAAGTTACAAAGGGGTACACAAAGAGGTACTTGTATTGTATTGTATCAAACCAAAAATCAACTAAGTGACAGCTCATATCTCAAATATCTAAATTGGCACTCGTAAGCCAAGGTTCCCCTTTATAAATAACACTTAAGGCCAATTCCTTTTTCCCCTTCCCCAATCCCCAGGCGAGCCCAAATTCTGGCCCGAGGCCAACCGCCGCTTCTTGGCCTACGTGGAGGAGGAGCCGGACGACGCAAACGGTTACTTCAACTTGGGCATGCTAGCCATGGACGCGGAGGAGAATGCGGCGGCGGAGCGCTGGATGCACAAGGCCATCGAGCTGCAGTCGGGCTTCCGCTCGGCGCTTTTCAACTTGGCGCTGCTCTACTCGCAGTCGCGCCGCGAGCTGGACGCGCTGCCCGTACTGGACGAGTTGCTGCGCCACCACCCGGAGCACATCAAGGGCCTAATCCTCAAAGGCGACATCCTCATGAATCACAAGAAGGACACGGCTGGTGCCAAGGCCTGCTTCCAGCGCATCCTGCAGATGGACCCGAGCAACGTGCAGGGCAAGCACAACCTGTGCGTGGTCTACTTTGAGGAGCGGGACCTTCCACGGGCCGAGCGGTGCCTGGAAGAGACGCTGGCGCTGGCGCCGCACGAGGAGTACGTGCGGCGCCATCTCAACATCGTCAGGGGCAAGATGGCGGCCATGAGCGCCGCAGGGCAGCCCCTAGTGGCGGAGGAGAAGCCGGCAACAGTGGAGGAGGAGGAGGAAAGGCAGACTCCCCGCGGCGAAAAGAATGCGAGGAAATCCTCCGCAGAACCCGAGCAGTCTAAGCTGGATTCCGGCCAGCCCGTCAGACGGACTGCGGCCAAATCCGCAGAGCAGACGAGCAACATCGAACAAAAGCGCGCTGCCGCCTTGAAGAGACTGGAGGAGATTGAGCGCATTTTAAGCGGCAATTGACCACGGTCTCCCTTTGTGTTTTGTTTTTTTAAGAGCGGTGACTATTTTTTACACAGAATTTCTTTTATATATATATATCAGACTTTTCCTTCCCTTGTTATTCACCGTTTTTCTCCCAGTTACTGTAAAACCCCGCAAGGGATCGGAACTCCTACAAGTAATTGAGGCCCTAAATGCGAATAATTTCCTATATATTTTGAACCATTATTATACCACAAGCTATTATCTCACAGCACTATAACCATTTCAAATTCATCTATTGACATTACGGTTCAAAAAGCAGATATGCACTTGTACAAGAACCTGCGACAAAGACTCTTCGTATCAACTCAGGCTTAACTTAGCTCCTCCCTCAGTTGTGATGAATCACTTGAACAGACTTTCTTTACACCTAAGACTGTACTACTTTCCTATCAGACAGTGTTTTGGTGCCATCTTGTGACAACTAGAACACAAAAAGCACGAAAAGGTGAGTTTTCAGCAGGTAGCTGAGGATTGGCTTCACAGAAAGAAAAAAAATATATAAATAGATGTGGTTCACGCTGCTTAATTCAAAAAGGGAAACATGAACGTTGTCAAGGATAAGCACAAGTTGACGCTAATGCGTCTATTCAAGGGCCACAATGTGAGGAAATGTGTGCACTCGGTCACTAAAGCTGGAAGTGCAGCTATTACCTGTATTTTTCTGGGCAGAAATAGGGGCCACCTGTAAATCTCTTACACAAAATGTCTGTGCAGGCTTCATTGCTGTTCTGTTTTATGTCAAGTCTTTAAATTTCACTGCCGTGCTTTAGCCCACGTGTAATGATGAGAAGTAGTGTTTTTTCCCCATCTGTTTGCGATGTGCTTCAAATTAACTAGCAATCGACAAAAGTAAGTCTTCCGGGAATTGGATAAAATGGCCGCTTCTAACTCATGAGACTTTCTGCATGTTTTCGGTTATGGCCTCTTGAAAGAGACTTTTTGCTCGTCCTACTCAAGATGGACATTCTATACTTGTCATTTTTATGGGGTGAAATTAGCTTCAGAGGTGGAATTTTCCAAAACTTCTGGAATGCACTACTGAACTTTCTTTTACAACCCCCCACAAACATACACGCATGATGAAAACAAGATTTATAAAAAAAATAATAATAATTGACATCAATAAATCTGTCTAGTATACATACTTCAAATGTGGAAGCAATTAAACAAAATCTCTTCGTACTCCACTGAGGGCTGAACATTTGCGACGCTAGCAAATGTTGTGTTTTATGACGTAAGGGCTTCGGGGGCTGAATTTTCCAAAACTTCTGGGATACCTCACTGGATCGTTGGCAAGCCACAAAACTTTGCCGCCATGCTCCGCCCACATACAATGATGAAAAGTCATTCTTTACAACTTGGCATCATCCTTCTGTCTAGTATACGTGCTTGAAATTTGATAGTGACGGATGACTAGAAATGGATGAAAAAAAACGAAAAAGGCTGCTTCAAAACACAAGTGGCAGATTTCCTTTCTTTTTAAGTGAAAATGGCTTTGGATGGGTGTACATTTTTTCCAAATTTCTGGGGTGCCCCTAAAAATGCCCAAAAGTAATCGTCACAAGTCAGAGCAACATGAAGGTGTCTGCGTAGGTTGTCAAGAAGAAGCACAAGTTGGTCGTTAACCACTGGATGTTGTTTTATCGTGACCCACTTTCATCACACACACGCACAAGGTGGGGGCACAATTACAGGAAGTGACCACGAGGTTGAGGATGAAGATGATGAAGGCCTCGCCCTGAAATGGAGCAAAACATCCTCCGCCTCAACACCACTAATCTGTATTGATTTCCCGCCGAGTTTCCTGCCTTCCCGTCGTTGCCATTAGCACTATTGTTGCTCTCCGCGCTAAGCTAACGCTAATGCGACGGGCTCATCACCCCCCCCCCCCCACCCCCCGCACACACACGCACACACAACCCCACCGTGCAATACTTTGTGTGTGCGACACTGTTGGTTAATTGGCAGCCCTGAAAGTATTCAAAGATTGTATGCTCATTATTTATTCTTGTTTTTGTATGCAAACTGTTACTATAATCGTGATGTCATCTCCCCCCCTCCCCGCTTTCAGTTGTTACACTGTCAGTGTTAAAACAGAAGGTACGATTTGATTTTATTACTTTATGCCTGCCATGTGACTGATTTTCGTTTCAGATTATTTGATGCAATTTGATTTCCGGTGGTGGTTACATAAAGTGAAATGATAATTTGCTTGACTCTTTGTTTAAAACCCTGTTTCTGGCTTGAACACTTAATTTTAATCCGTAGTGCGGACTTGAAACTAATTTGAAACATTACCCTCACTTGAAACCCCAACACTATCATATAACCCTAAACTTAAACTATGCTTGAAAACCTCCATGATATTTTATCAGTTTGTGTTTGGTGGTGGTCTGCTTCTGGAGGACAGTCCTGAAGTGGAAGCAATGTTGCTGTTGGCTTTTTGGCCTGTCAATTATGCGTGTTTGCTACCACGGTGACCTCCCGCTTTCTGTTTGTGTGCCTCAAATAAATGTTGAGTGATTTAACGCCTCGCCTCCAGCAAGACTATGACAAGCGCAGAGTGGGCCTCTCATTTTTCTTCCAATTTTGTCGAGCTGCTTTGCATCTTTTTCAACTGTCGATCACATGTCCATTACGTACGCACAATTTTTCACACAGGAGAAAGTGAAATGACAAGTGATCCATTCCTGAAACTTTTATTAACTGCACAAGCACTATTTTTTATTAACATTCCATACGTTCAACTGTAACTTTGTACTTTGTTATTAAACAGAAACAATTAAATATAAGGACTTTTTTTTTCTCTTTTTTTTATTTTTTTAAGTACAAGTGTTAAAATAATGACCACAGTTGTTTTTCAGCTTAAAATAACGACCACAGTTGTTTTTCAGCTTTGCGTCACACTGACAGACAAGTGTTATGAAACATGTGAGTCAGAATATGAAAGAAATATTTTGGATGTTTTGAAAGTTTTGTCTGTCTGTTTGCCTGGCAACCCAAGGGAGGCCGGATGAAAGGCACATTGAAGAGAGCAGATGGTCAACACACATCAACACAACTTTAACCGTATGTCAACAAGACGGCCTTACTTTCTGAACTTTGAGCAAACGTGACCCCTTAAGATGGCGCCTTGCTAGCTGGGCGCGAAAGCTCAGGCGCTAAACGTAACACCGACACGCAAAAAAAGACCACAAGAAATCTCATCAATTACTGCGCTTGGCAAATGCTACGTTCGCTGACAAGAGTGACCCCAATGTGCGTCACGTTGTTACTGTAGTTTTTAAGGTGTTTGTTGCAGTATGTGTGACTAGTTGTCGTTACGTATCTTGTTACTGTAGTTATGCTCAGAAGTGTAATGTCCCACATTGTAATTCCTTTGGTGTAATTCCCTAAACGCATTTCTGAAACACTAAGTCTCTAACACCACGTTTTAAGACCAAGTTCCAAAGTGAGGTCATTGAGACCAGTTAAGACCCTAAAATCCAAGTCCAGAAGACCATCCTGGCCCCTAAAAAGCAAGCAAGATCAATCAGAACCCTAAACCCAGGTCCTGAAGAACAATCAGGTACTTATGAGCTCCCAAGTCCCTAAAAAGCAGGTCCTCAAGATCAACCAGGTCTGTGAGACCGAACAAATCCACAAAATAAGGTCCTTCAGAACAGCCAGGTCACTAAAACCCATGTTCTTGAGACCAACTAGGTCCCTGAAACTAGGTCCTCAAGTCCCGTAAAAGCAGGTCCTCAAGATCAACCAGGTCCATGCACCGAAAAGCCAGATCCTGAACAAGCAAGTCCATTAAGCACAAGATCCTTAATATCAGCCAAGTCCTTACGACCAACAAGGGCCTAAGCTCTACCAGGCAAGTAAAAGCCAGCTCCTTAAGACCACAAAAGCCATGTCCTTAACCAGGTCCCAAAATGCCTGGTCCTTAGGAGCAATCAAGTCATTGAAAGCCAAGACCTTAAGACTAACCAGGTTGCTAAAAGCCAGGCCCCAATACTTACCAAGAACATAAAAAACATGTTCTTAAGACCAACCAAGTTCCAAAATGCCAAATCCTTATAGGACCAAACTAAAAGCCAAGTCCTGAAGACCAACTCGGTCTCAAAATCCACATTCTTAAGATAAACCTTGCTGTGGTGCAACATGTTTTCTTTCCAGTGACTTTCACACAAGGTTCACAGAATTATTTGTCTTTGGGGCAAAAATGTCAGCGAAGCTCGAGAAGTGATTCACCCTCTTTGTCGTTACACATCTGCAACATTCCAAACGCCGAAGTTCACTCACTTTTAATGACTATTCACATACATTCAACACACAATTAGTTGTATTGCGATTCTTAGTTTAGTTGTGCTGTAAGATGTTTTGTTATAGTTTTGTCGTCACGTTATTGATGTCGTTGTGTTGTTCCATGCGTGGCTGTATGTCATTACTGTACTTGTGCTGTTACTGTAACTGTTGTGTGCGTGGAGCTACATCAGTAGTTACTGTCGCTATATTGTTGCATGTGCTTACTGTAGTCATCACTGTATTTAGGTTGTTACTGTGGTTGTATTGCTCGCTGTGTTACATGAGTTCTTCAGAATCACCATACATTTATGCCATCGATCAATCAGCTTCTGTGTCGAGGTTAATGAAAAGATGTCAATACTGGTATTGAATCTGGAGATAAATCCAAAGCCTGGTAAGTTCTAATGCTAGTTTTACTGATTGTTTTTGGTCTATGCCAGAGCAAGAACCCTATTGATGTAATGGTTTAAAAACAAAAACACCTCAAAACATGATTCAAAATGGTTGACGTTCCTGCCTGCCTCTTGTCAGTGCCAAGCCATGTAACTCCGTGAGAGTTTCAGCGTGGAAAAGTCCAGGCATGTTTTAGGGAAACCTGATTCTGGGCTAAAAAAAAATTCCAATAACATTCTTGAATTGCAATTGTGTGGATAGAAAGTGGGAGAAACGCATAACATGTCTGCCAAATAACAAGCGCTGGAGGCAGGGAAAAGGAAATGGCACCCTAAACATGAGTTTTTGCCTCGAAGGTGTCAGCCTCACCAGTAATAAAAAAAAAAAACATTTTTAATACTGAATGGAAGCTTTTTGATTGCCGCTTCATAAATTATTTTGATAATTACTGTATATAAAAAAAAAGTAGTAGAATTTTAGGGGCACACACTGTAAACTTGCAAAGGGAATAGTCTGTCATTTTTCCTCATATTATCCATGGATTCATTCACTTTCTTATGCTTAACCGGGGCCGGACTTCCTTCTCGCCATCCACTTTGTCAAGCTGTTCTAGAAGGATCCTGAGATGTTCTCAGACCAGCTACAGTCTCTCCAGCGTGTCATGGGTCACCACCCAGGGGGTCTACTACCCCCTTAACTCCCGGACCAACTAATAGGACTCCCGGAGGGACACGGTCAAGCACCTTTTCCACGTCCACAAAGCACATGTTGACCGGTTGAGTGAACCTTGCTGGGGGTGTAGAGCTTGACCACGGTTCAGCCACACTGCTCTTGAACCTGAGATTTGATATCCCGACAGACTTTCCTGCCCAGCACCCCTGTGGTTGGATCCAGAAGCACTGTCCCCGAGTTCCATGTGATGTGCCAATTAAGGCGGCCCCACAACGTTCACCCCCGTTGCCTCGAACCTCAGCGACTTCAACCTCATACGTCGCAGAGCCCCCCTTGGAGTCTCCAGAATCTGCTTCCTTAGAGGATGTCATGTCACTGGAATTAAGTCCTTTGAAATACTATCCTCACGGTCCCAAGTTGTGGTCAGCAGTGCCCCATCCCGACTATACACACTTCTTCCCCCTCCCGAGACGTCGGATTGTGGACCAGAATTTCTTCGGAATCATCTGGAAGTCGTTGTCCACGGCCTCACTAAACTCCTCCCATTCTGGAGTTTTTTGCCTCAGTGATGACCAAAGCTGCATTGCGCTTGGCCTGCTGGAGTGCCAGAGGCCAAAAAGGCCTGATGGGACTCCTTTAGTTTTGATGGCATCCCGCACAGCCATTAAACCCATGGAGCAACTCTCTGACAAATATAATTTTCCGCTGTTTTTTATTATTTTTTTGCCGCCGCAACTAGGAATCATTATCGGGAATTGTCTCCTGGATTTATTGGAAAGAAAGCAGGTTAGGTTTTTCAAAAACGTTGGAAGCCAAAGCAATGCCCGCAGTGGGTTTGTAACGTTTGATGTGTATATATATATATATATGGAGAGAGAGAGAGTGTGTGAAGTACTTGTTAACAGTAGTCCTGCTGCGCTGATGCCGGGCCGTGCAGGCGAGCTTTATTGAGTCAGAAAGGCAACTAAATGTGCTCCCAGGCTGCCTGGTGCCCATGTTTCATCTGTAGAAAGCCTTGACAGAACGTGACAAACATGAAGGGAGCCTATCACAACAAGATGGGCAGGAAGGGATGTAGCGGCGTCCATTGAAGACGGCGGATCCAAACATTGTGAGCTTTTGAGCCTCCGGGACTCAGAAGCCCCCTTCATGTCTTGGAATCGCGATCGATTGTGAGAAAACCTCACGGCATTTGAATGTGGAGGGAAGAATGGTCTGAGCAAATGAGGCGGTGTAAATGTAGCTTTAGCTGCTTTGCCTTTTCCGCTTCCTCGCCTCCAGGCAGGATTAGGGAAGATTTCCCTCTGCTCTCGTGTGGGACATTGGCCATGGTCTATATCCCCCGCTTTGCCAAACAGGAGTTGCCTTGACACCAGGGTTGCCTGACCCTTGTATCTGTAACTACTTATACAGTAGGGGTGGGCCCAAAAATCGATTCTCATTTAGTACGATTCAGAATCGATTTTAAATGTCCCAAAATCGATTTTATTCAAATTATTTCACACTGTCTTGCCTTTGTCTGTGTGTGCCTTTATTTGGAGCGCTGTTCATCTTGTACCCGATTTGGCCACTTAGGGGCAGTGTAGTTCCACGCACTCTAATGCACTGTTAAGTTGTAGCCACAGAGCGCAGAAGGAAAAAGTGACGATCAAGTTATTCCAATAAAAGTTGTTTTTTTGCAATGTGGAGCCGTTCTTTTGTGTGATAAATGTGCCGTGAGTAGCGCGCTAATTAGCATTAGCGAGTCAGACTGGAGTCGATCATTACGATTCCTTGCACATCTGTAGATCGAAGCAAAAATCATTGTCAATCAGATCATTTTGAATCAAAAATGGTTCTTAATCGAAAATCTATTCTGAATCGAATCGCAGACCCAAAAATCGGAATCGAATCGTGAGACATTCAAAGATTCCCGCCCCTATTATCCAGCTGTACTGTATCTTTTGATCTCTTTTGTCTGTAAGTCCCTTTTGGCTGCGTCTTCCTGATTCCTCGCTTTTTGGGTCGTGTCGCTTGGGAAAGAGTGTTCTTGTCTCCACAGAAATTCATGTAATCAGATATTGTTTTTAACTGTTAAAAAAAATCACCCAAGTGTGCAATCAAAAGAACGCCGCAGGGCTATAATAGTCATCATTATTCCATGTTCTTGGGACGTCTCTCTCAGCAGGAGCTTCTGATATATACGCTGCTGGAAAACCACATTGTGGTCAGACTTCCCAGTGTGAGAGAGCGATGGTGAAGAGCGAGCATCTTTGACAGTTCCGTAGCGTACAGTAGCTCTAAAAACGGGACATATATATTATATGTTATTGTCCAACCATGTCTCTGTGATAGCTTATGGCACAGATGGTCCGATACTTACGTCGATGATGGATATTCGCAGTCAGCTCGTCGGTGTTTGCTTTCAGGGTTTGGGCGTTGATGAGCAATGTGACAGGCAGGGGACGTTTTTGTGTCTCCACAGTCTTTGCTGGATGCCTTTTGTTCGTGCTCTTTCTGGGTAGTCCGTTTCTTTAGGTTGGCCTTTAGATCAGTGATTCCCAAACACTGTGCCGTGCCATGAGAAGGAAAGCAGGAAATGATCCACATGACTAAATCGGAGCTTTACGCTTGCAACATTCTGGTCTTTTGGTGACTGAGAGATCAAAAAAAAGAAAAAGAAGTCAGCAAGATTGGTTCTTGATCTCTCTATTCATACTGAAGCACTCTAGATTGACACCCTCTGTGGAAATGTTCAAATCTGGATTCAAGATTGATTTGGACACGCTCCGATTTGGTTAAACCACAAACGATTTTAAAAACTTCAGCCTTTTGCCTTACATCTGTATTTTGGTTTCTTTTACTGCCGCTTCACCTGTTTTTGTTTGGTGGAGCGCTACGGAGAGTTTCCTCATGTCAAATCTAATATGTGCCCTGGCTCATAAAAGGCTGGGAAACACTTACTTTGGTGTCAAGTTGACTTTGGCCGCATAATGAACAATCAGGAGGAATTGGTCGCTCTATTGGATTTCCCTCGGCATTCCAACGATATGCTGTTGGTAGCCTCCAGACAAATCTTTATAATCCCTCCAAATCCATGCGAACAATTTCACATGCATGACAAATGAAGAAGAAAGCTAGACGCGACCCCAAAATGGTTTGGACCGGATCCTGTCTGAATACAAACGGAGACATATTACCATTGTGATTAATATGAGCAACATTGGTCTCGCCATGACTGATATCGTTGTCTTTTCGCATTGTTTGTTGCATGCCGTGCGTGTCAATAAAAGACAAATGTTTGTCGTTTTCATCCTCATGCCTTGAGTGAGCGTTTCTGTGAACGCGCTGTGCGAGCAGCACATGTGTTTGGAATTAGCCCCCTGCTCATCACTGCTCGTGTGTGTGGCCTTCAGCAAAAGACAGCGTCCATGTGGGAAGAGGCGGAACTGCAAGATGATTAGACGTTGTGATTGGACGCCACTCGCATGCATCTGGTCCAGGATTAGCTAACGAGAGCAGACATTTGCAAATGAATAACATCATTTAATCCATTCCTCCTGTTGGATAAATGTGTCACTTGCACGCCACATATGACACTCACCTTTTCCTCGTTTTGTACGAGGCGTGTCAGAAAAGTTCCAGGATTGGCGTCATCACGAGTAGTAGTAATTCCCCTGGAGTCTACGAATCTTCATGTTGTTGACATCAAAGCAGATTGCCTTAATGACCCCTTTGAGTGTGTCCCAGATTTGGGTCGGTTGCTCCATCACAGCGGTATTTTCCCCGGCGAGGAACCGTCAGATGCTCAGGGTCTCGACCAGCTCCGAAAATGCATCGGCCAGTCGGGTTGTGCAGGAACGCCATAAAAAATGCGCACGAAGACACCAAAATGGGAAAAAAAGAAACCCTCGTGATGATCCGAGCCCGGGGCTTTTTCTTTGGGTCGGGTGCTGCTGGCCGTCACGAGTATTGTTGCCAACAGAAGCCGACTCCCAGCTGTTTCCAATGACACAGGGCAGGCAGAGCGTTGTGCACATGGAAGCGATCACTGTCGTAAAAGTACATCTTATGCTAATGCCTCGTTTGAAGAGTGATCTTTCTTTCCCCGATTTATCCCCAAATGTGAAAGATGCGTGACGATGCGATGCGTGACGATGCGATGCGTGACGATGCGATGCGTGACGATGCGATGCGTGACGATGCGATGCGTGGCGCGATGCCAGCTACTGTATGCGCTCGACGCTTTTGATTTGTGAATGTGTTTTTTTTGTGTTGGTTACTGGGTTTGTGCCAAACGGAGTCGAAGCGCTTTCACATAAAAGAGACGTTTACATTTAGAGACAAGGTCATTAATCAATGAAGTATGAACATAAAGTATGTGATCATTGAATGGATGTAAACTGCGTGTGATGTGCTTCAATCTATCATGTGGTCACATATGATGTCATGAATTTTATGATACCGATGTTGAAGTTCTAAGTGCCGGGGCGGTTACTATTTTTTAACAAGTAAAAAAAAAAGTGGACGCTATGCGCTGCTTTGAAGACCCCCTTTTCCTTTTAGCGCTCAGTTCCTTACAACTCAATATTAGATTTGGCATCTTTTGTTGAATTAGTTACAAGTTTCCTCCTGTAAATATCATTAAGCATATAATTTATACATGTATTTCAGGCAAGTTGTAAATTGTCTGAAGTCCTCTTGTTTATGTTTAACAAATTTAAAACATCCTAAATCATGCTGTTTCTGCTCAGTACTGTCTCAAATGTTCTCCAAATTCAATACTGTAAATTTCGTTTCTTGGGAGGCTTCAAAAGTCTTGGCCTATCGCCTAACCAGTCATATATTCAGATCAGTGGCTGTGAGCCAATAAGAAGTAATGTCATCACAGGGCGGCCATCTTGGGACGAGGCTGCTCGAGCACTCGCAACGTTTCACTCATTAGAGCACGGACTTTGAAATAGATCGCTCAAGTCCCTCAAATTTTACATTTCAGCCTGAAACGTAGCCATGTTTGTAAATCTATCCAGAATTCCGCGTTTGTGGGCAAATCATCCATCTTACCACCGACGACAGCACAGCGCACCAAAAACAGTCCCCTGTCTTAAGATGGCCGATCAGTGACGACATTGCTGACTGCCTCGCGCCAGTCGACAGGAAGTGGCAAAATGGCCGCCTCCTGAGATGGGTTTTGAAAAAGGGTGCGGCTTTATTCATACTCTACAAACACAACAGTAATCAGAATGCAGAGTTTAGACTAGCAGGGCTGCACAGAACATATTAGAAGAAAATGTTGGTGTTGACTTCCCTTAATGTGTGCAATATCTGTTTTATCTTATTGTATATATTAGGGGAGTGCCCAAAAAATCGATTCTCATTCAGTACGATTCAGAATCGATTTGAAATGTCCCAAAATCGATTTTATTTAAATTATTTCACACTGTCTTGCCTTTGTTTGTGTGTGCCTTTATTTGGAGCGCTGTTCATGTTGTACCTGATTTGGCCACTTAGGGGCAGTGTGGTTCCACGCGGTCTAATACACTGTTAAGTTGTAGCCACATTAGAGAGTAGAAGGAAAAAGTCACAATCAAGTTATTACAATAAAAGTTGTTTTTTTGCAGCGTGGAGCCGTTCTATTGAGTGATAAAAGTGCCGCGAGTAGCGCGCTAATTAGCATTAGCGAGTCAGACTGGAGTAGATCATTACGATTCATTGCACATCTATAGATTGAAGCAAAAATCATTGTCAATCAAATCATTGTGAATCCAAAACCGTTCTTAATCGCAGACCCAAAAATCGGAATCGAATCGTGAGACATTAAAAGATTCCCACCCCTAGTATATATGTTGTGCTTTTATGTTCTCACATTTTTCAATGCAGGCCTACCATTTATGTTAACATGTGACCATGTGGTTTGATGTAATCCGTTTTTCCCCCTTGCGTCTACTTTCATAAGACGTGTTTGTGCATACGTGCGCATATCCGAGCGCTCTTTAAAGTGCACTTTTGTCTTTTTCACTGCTTTGTGGTCTCATCAATAATGTTAACACTCCGTACTTCGAGCTTCAGGGGGCCGCTTTGATCAACAACAAAACTATTTTTTCTCACACAGTGCAGCCAAATATTTGGATCGAATAAAGACTTGAAAGACACCACTGTGTTATGAATTTCAAACAAAACAAAACATTGACAGTCTACAAAAAGTTATTGCCATTTTAGATCAAAGTGCTGAGTGGCATTCCGCTTTCATGCTGGAGTTATTGATAGCGGAATCTAAAAGCTATAATGAAATAAATATATATAATCAATATTTTTACATCGCGAAACTTCTTTTTTCAATTCCCCGTCCATTTGAAATGCATGCCAAGTGACTACATTTGTGTCCTCCAAAGTCATGGATATATTCAACACTTAATATTGTTATGAACATGGATGGTGACTTTTTTTTTTCTTTTAAAACTTTATTCAACATGCTTCCAATCATGTGAAAACAATTGTGTCAGATCAGATCACTGGAATAGTGAGAGTTGAATGCTGTTGCTGCATTCACACTTTCATATGGGAGTGTAATGCTGCATTTGAGGATGGTCCGAAGTCGGACTTTTACGACTTCAAACCAGGAAGTGTGTACGGGAAAGCCCCCTTGAACTCAGAAATCCAATTTGTGAAGTCGGGGTGGGGGGGGGGGTAACGAGCCCGACTTCACCGACGGACTACAATGTGACGCCACACTACAACGGCGACCCCTTTGGAAACGCATTCCGATAATAAATATTTGACATTACTTCACGTAACACAGCGTACGTGACGGTATGCCGAAGTTATACGGGGAAATGTATGGAATGCTTATGAAATAAGATAAAAACAATAAATGAAGCAACATTCCAGGAAGTGAAGTGACCAGAATAAAAAGCTATTTATCACAATCCGCCATTTTGGTTGTTTACTTTCGCTTCAAACGCTTTCAGGTCGGAACTGGGAAAAAACAACTCCAATATTTCTCACCATCCTCGAATGCAGCATAACTGACACCATTTGTAGTGACCTCAATCAGCCCAAATAAAGTTCAGCTGTTCTCATTTCCGTTTCCTGACATTTTGGTGTCCACACTTTCAAGTCTGCGTGTAAACTTGCCTGATAATTGATTATATGTTTAGTTGCATATATCGCCACGTGGTCTTCTTTAAAAGGAACGTTTGCTCCATATGATTTACTTGATTGTTACTAACACACCTATGAGATTGATTTTTCAAAAATAATTCCAGTTGAATGCATTTTGTAGAAACTTTATTTGCACGTACGCCGCCTTTGTTATTTACGTGGCAACGCATTCTCTGCGTAGTGGCGTAAAATGGCCGCTCACTTTCTGCCAGCAATCCCAAAACGGGTTTAAGGTAAGCCTCGTAGCGTTCCTAAAGTCACAACATGTGATGAGGAAAAGAGTCCCCCTCCCCCACGCCGTGCTCTCGAGACCTCTCCCGATCACATTTAAGAACGCTTACCTTGCGTTCTTCATACCCGTGCCGCATCGCTTGGCAGAGCGCGAGCCGCCATTTTACTAGCAGAGAACGCGTTGCGACGTAAATGACAATATACGAATAAAGTTTCGACAAGATTTTTTAAAATGTAACCTCGTCGTTATGCTAGTAACCAAATAAATCATATAGAGCAAACTTGCCATTACACTCGGGGTTCATTTAAAACAATTCCGGAGGTACAAAAGTGTGACGATGACTCGCACTTGAGACTCTCCGCCCTCCTGAACATGAACTCGATTTGCTAAATGTCATCTTCACAGAAGATTAATAACAATAAAATCTGTCACCACCAATGCAGCAAAGTAAAAAAATTTAATAAATGTAGACTTTAAAAATCAACTCACACTTAACTGTCAATAAAGCAGTGACCGATCTGATTTCTGACCAAGTTGCGGCCTCAAGCAAGATTTCATTTTGGGCCCCCAACAGCCATATTTCATGTACTTTTTTTTTGGAGGGTGGTTGTGTACATGTCAAGTGCATATTGGAGGGAAAGATGCCCGGGGCGAACGGCCATCTTTCATGGCCTGAAAATATTTTGTCGACGGGCATGCGGATGGAATTTTGGATGACGTGTCAAGTACATACGTTCACTCACATCGGTTATACATGTTGCATGTTGCAATATTTCCCTCACGCAAAACGGGATCCTGCAAATGTGTGTGTATAAATCGGTTCTGTCGAACTGAGCTGTTGTCACATTGTTTGAGAAACTGGCTGCTATTTGAGTTCCAAACCTAAATAAAATAATAAAAAAATAAAATAAAAAAAGCCTTGTTCTTGTTTTCTCAAATCCAGCTCACGGGGCACAAAAGCATTTACTATTTGTTGTCGCCTCTAAACGCACGCACGGGCGCTTCCTTTGAGTTCTTAACTGCATTCTCAAGTGTGGCGAATATAATTATAGTGGGTTGCTTGGGGTTAATGGGAGGGACTGGAAATGGTTGCAGGTGTCTGATTACTCTCTTCAAAAGCTTCATTCACTGCCACACCTTCGGATTTCGAAGCATATTTGGCATCCCCGGCCGCAAATGACAGTGTGAATTTTAATACGAGTCAATATCATGATAATCATTTTGAACAGTCACACAGCGGTCGTGCTCAATTGTGCAACATTTGCCAGTTGTTTATTTCTATTTCGATTCTCAAAAAAAAAAGGATTTTTTTTTTCCAATGAAGTCAGTGTCACCGAATGGAATACGTTTTTTTGTCATTTGTAATGTTTTGTAATTTTTTATATATATATATATAAATGAAAAAATGGCATTTGAACAGGGGTGCGAAGACTTCTTCTATCCGCTAGACGTGTTTTTGTAAACAAAGACAAACCCACTTAAAACATCACGAATACAAGTGTGAAGTGGCTAAAGTATTAGCGCTTCACTTTCAATGAATCCGAACGTACATTTGTAAACATCAACGACGATTCCTCAGCTCTAAAATAATGCAAAGACAATGTACGACTTTGTAATGAATCATTTTCATGACCACTTTCGATGAGCATGTTGTACAAACGCGTCTTGATTGGTCTTCCGCACGGCGAACGGAAGTGTCTTTGTAAACATCAAGGAAGGTTTTGTCAAACCTTACATACAAGTTTGACGAATCATCAAAGACACATTTGAGGCTCTCAGCCGCAATTGGAAAACCTGGCTTGATTTACGTCGGCGACACGCCGCACACATTTCCCAAATGCTTTGACACTCAGTCACTTCTCGCGAAGACTCACAAAAGCTGGTCCTGAGGGCACAAGCTCCACTCTGTGCGGACCCTGAAGGATTTTCCGCACTGGCGGCTTTGGCTAATCCAAGCGTGGAGTTGTGCTCCAAACATGGTCATGTGCTTGCTAGCACAGCTAACAAAAACAGCTCAGACAAGAATTTTACCACCTTCTGTTTCTCAAATTCTCAATTACAATTGGTTTTCATTCGGGATTCGGACTTTGGTTTTTTTGTTTTGTTTTTCCAGGAGATTTGGGGTTTTGTTCTGGGTCTGTTGCAAGTGTTTTTTGTCATTTGTCCATTTCAGCTGTTTGCTTGTTTGTTTCTTGGTTTGTTTTGGTCCCTGTTTCTCGAATTGAATTGTCCTCGGTCTGTTGCACGTGGTTGTGGTCCTTGTTCTGTGTTGTGGGTGGGGTTTGGAAGGTTGCAGCCCAAACAAGGTCATTGATATTCAGGTGGTTTTGGTCCTTTGCTCTTTTCAGATGGTTTTGGTCCTTTGCTTTTTGCAGGTGGTTTTGGTCCTTGGTTCTTCACAAGAGGTTTTGGTCCTTTGCTCTTTGCAGGTGGTTTTGTTCCTTTGCTCTTTTCAGATGGTTTTGGTCCTTGGTTCTTTGCAGGTGTTTTGGTCCTTGGTTTCTTGCAATTGGTTTTATCGATTTGTCTATTCCTCCATTTCAGGTGTTTTTGGTTTGATCCATTGCAGTTTGTTTTGGTTGTTAGTCTGTTTCAGGGTTTTTTGTTTTTTGTTTTTTGTTTTTTGTTTTTGTTTTAATCTGTTGCAGATTATTTCACGGTTTTGGTCTTTGGTCCATTGCAGTTGATTCCGTGCTTTTGTTCCCTTGTCTGTTGCAGGTGGTTTTGGGTAACTGGTTTATTTCAGGTGTTTTTGTCCTTTGTTCTTTGCAGGTGCTTTTGGTCTGTTGCAGGCGTTGCGTTTTGTGATTTTGACCCGTCGATTGTTTTAGGAGGTTTTGGTCTGATACAGGGGCGTTTCATTTGTGACGGAAGGTTTTGTACGTTTGGTCCTCCTTGGCCTGTTTGAGTGGGTTTTGTTCTGTTGCAGATGCTTTTTGTGGTGCTGTGTTCCAAATCCAGCAACTGCTAAATTCCAGACACCAAGTACTGCAATGTTACGGAAGCTAAATTCCGACCATTTATTCATTATTCGTTATCTGACTTGTAGGCTGGTGTGGGACGGAATCCTCGTACCAGCGAAATCAGGAGAAACCAACAGCATGCTTATTCAGTAATTAACATTTCACCGTTAAAGAGAGCAAGACATTTTCAATACTCAGGCCCAACAACAGCAATATGCTACATTAGATTTTCACCTGGTTTTGGTTCTTGGTCTTTTTCCAACGCATGATTTTTTTTTAGTTCTGGTCCTTCGTTTGTTGCAGGGATTTTTATGCGGTTTTGGTCTGTTGCATGTGGTTTTGTTCCTTGGTCAGCCGCAGATGCGGGCTTTTGGTCCTTGGGTCCGTTGTAGGTGGTTTTGGTCATTGGTCTGTTGCAGGTCATTGTTTGTTTTTTGCAGGGGGATGTAGGGCGGGCAGAGGGGGGGGGGGGGATCTTGGTTAGTCACAAACGCTATATATCCTCTTTACTTGGCAGGTGTTTTTGACCCTTGGTCTTTTTTACATGGTTTTGGTCCTTGTATCTCCAAATGGGTTGGGTCCTCAGCGGATACCCTCATTCCATTAAAATATTGTTGACTCATCTTTGAAGACACACAGAAGATTTTGTTGTATGACTATGTAAACATTGAAAGTATCATAGGAATGCATTAATAGTTGGTTTCACCTGTTTGTGACCATCAGACTTAGATTTTTTGGGGTGGGTTTATGCGACAAAATGGGGACATCATTCTGACATTTTGGAGGTCGCCATTTTGCTTAGACATCTTTTTGAGGATCAAGACTTGGTTTTAGAGTTTAGTTTGAATTGGGTTATGGTTGAGGTTAGGGTAAGGAAGGGGTGTAGGCAATCATTTTTGATGGCTGGGGTTAGGGGGAGGGGCTAGGAAATGCATTACGTCAATGAGATTTAGCAAAAAAAACAACAACCTGTGTGTGTGAAAAGAAACACTTGTCAACGTGCCTTTGACTCCAACATCTTTTTGGCATTCATTTTTATAGCCACTGTACTTTTCTAGAGCGCCAGGCAAGGGCGCCCGATGTTAGCGGCAATCGTCCATTGCTTAGCTAACGCGCCGCGTTGACGTGGTGTCAATGTGTGCGACGCTTGACAAAGAGCAGGTGTCCCTAATGTCACGGTTCTCCAAAGGACGCGGCCCCGCTTTTGTTTGGGCGCTCTCTCTTTCAACGCTATCGTCTTTCTCTCCTTTTTCGACGGGGGAGTGAAAATGGAGGCGGGTCTTCGTCATTCAAAGTGGAGACAAAGTGACAACACCCACGACAACGCTAACAACTTCTTTTTAGGCGGCAAACTCCGATGCGCTTTCATCTTCTCAAGCCACTTTTTTTTTTTTTTTTATCATGAGAGCTAAGATGAAAGTCATGTAACTCACTTTTTATAGATTTATGAAAAATATTTTAAAATTGTTACGCAGAAGCCTTTGATGTAACCATATAGGTTACCATCGGTTTTGGCCTGTCATTGGCAATCAGTTCTTTGTATGTAAGTAGTCTGACATTGACTCCTCTGATGAGGGGGGGCTGCTGGGCTGCTTGAAGTGACTCACCCGCCCTGAGTGGAGCTGAAGGGGAGAGGTAGCGGGAAATATGAGGGGGGGCACTTAGTCACAGTGAGCAAGGCTGACCCGGGATCAGATGACGGGGGCCGGACTTGTCGCGCGTGTGCTTGTCGGAGTGAATCATCCAAGTGCCACCAGACCCCCGCGGCCCTCCGCCCCCCCACGTCCCTCACGCCCCACTTGGCCTCCCACGCCGGTGACTTGCTGCCTTTCATTGCCGCCTGCGTGCCGCCGCTCCCGTTTAAACACACAAGAAATCACACTTTGCGAGTTCGAAAGGAATGCGCAGAAATGTCACAGCAGTCACCACATATGGCGCATTTGCAGGAAACATATTTTTTTAATTGTGTTTTCTTTCAGTGTCAGGGAACATTCGTTAACTTTATGTGAAATGTTTTTGGTATCTTACATCCTATTTTGTAAACTCTGCCCTATTAGGACAAGACCGGATTCTATGTATATGGGCCGCATGTGTCCACATGGCCTCGAGCACGGTTGCCGGAGAGTCCTCATCTTTGGAATGATTAAACAAATCTGACAATATTTTTCCCATTTAAATAATCTCCAGATCTCAAAGCTCGTGGATCATGTGCAGTGTTTTACAGATGTTCAGCCATTCTTCCCCACTTAATTGTTTTTTCAACTTATTTTCTTTGATACAGAGCAAAAAGAGAAAGAACTGAGAGGACTGTGATTTTTTTTTTCCACCTCACATCTGTCTGTCCATCTGCCCGAGTTTCTTCTGATTTCTTGATTTATTTTTGGTATTATTTGCTTCAAATAGATAACAACCCTTTAGAGGTGGTTTTACGGCTTGGTCTTTGATCTGTTTGTGGGGCTTTTGCGGTTTTGGTTCTTGGTTTGTTGCAAGTTGTTTTGCAGGTTTTGAGCCTTGTTCTGTTGTTGGTTTTGGTCTGTGGCTTTAGTTTGTTGCAAGTAAAGCGGACCCGCACATATTTGTGCTTTGGCATTCTGCAAATTCACCTAAAACATTTTTGGGGGGAAACGATTCTCCATTACTCGCCGAAAAACTTGCATATTCACAATTTTTGTACTGTGGCAAATAGCCATAATAATTTTCCGTGACAGAAGGTTTTTTTTAATTATTATTTTTTTTCTTCTTACACGCTTATTTCTGACTAATAGCGGAAGAGCACAGACAAAATGGCGGCACCCACGGATCATAATCGTTTTGCCAAACTAGGACTAAACATGACATCAAAACAAGTTCATAATCCAAATTCAGGATCATTTTTCCAATTTGGTCGGTATGGCTACAAAAAAGTTTGTAGAATCCATGACTTGAAAAGACACGGCAAGCCCGCCATTTTGGTTTCAACTTGACATTTTGTCTTGGTTGCACCTTCAAGAATAAATCTTTAAAAAGCACCAAAGCCAGATCCCCAAAACAGGAAATTTCTGTCTGTCATGAGTCAACTCAGAAAAAAGTCTAAAGAAGCCATGCCCAAACAGACACTGAAAGTCGGCCATTTTGTTTTTTCAACCTGCCATTTTAGGCTCAACTCCACTTGAACTTCATTTCAAATTTGAATCCCGTATACTCCACAGACGGACAACCCCAAATCCTCGTGAATGTATCTTTTGGACGCGTCCCCGCTCCCTCCTGCCCAGCAAAGTCACCATTGGGAGGCGGCCTGGCGGACCTTTCACAGGAGTATTACAGCACAGTCCGACGCGGCGATAAGCCTCCTGTTACGGCCTCTCGGGACGGGGCCGGACGGGGGCGGACGGGGGCCGTGTATTCTCCCGTGGCTGCGGGGAAGAGCAGCATAATGGCCGGGACGCATCATCATCGCGGCAAGCTGAGAAGACCCGACCTGTGACTGCGCTACTGTGCTCATTCCCACACGCCTTCAGCACGCCGCATAATGACACTTTTTGTTAGACAGAGCAAGAGAGACAGAAAGAGAGAGAGAGACAGACAGACAGACGGACAGACGGACAGTGAGCGACATTTCATTTGGGCTTCTAGGCTAGCATAGTTGAGGATTTTAAACGCGGGTTGGGTTTCAATTCTACCTTTTCAAACCACGGTTAGGCTTCAGTTTCAAAGGGCTGTTTGGAAATTTTGGTTTGACAGCTTTTAGGGTTGTAGGTAGGGTGACCAGATTTTCACTATTTTAAACTGAGATGCTAAATTTGCTCACGTTGGCCTATAAGAAATATATAAATAATATACAATAAATACAATCAATTTACGTGCGTTAGACGGATTACATGCTGTGAATCCTATTTGTCGACGGGGAGTCAATCTTGTCATGATGTGTTCATATTTTAGCTAATGCTAAATGCTATCAAGTCATTGCACTCACTATTACCCAACATTTTTTGCTCGACTACATTTCGCACGATTCTTAGACACGAAAGCAGGAAAGTGTTCCAGTGTGACGAAAACACGCTTGCTAGGCTAGCAAGTAGATGCGAATGAGAATGAAAACGGGAATAGCAAAGCAAGTAGGAAGAAATGTATTTATTAATTCCCTTTTAATGGGTTTATTGTAGTAATCGCTATGACAACTGTGTTTTAAACGGGGTACACACACAAGCGTTTCAAGACATGCGTGTCCAAAAGAAGGACCTCTAACGGTTGTAATGTATATGCCAAGTCTGGTGTGGCGCTGTAGCGCAGCCGCAGGGAAGCGTAGAAGAAGAATCAGCAAAGAAGACACTTTTTTTTTCTTTCCTTTTTTTCCTTTATTGCAATTTACATGGCATTGCAATGTATTAAAAACAACATGAAAAAGACAAACACAGGAGAAGTGACAATGGCGGGTGATTCAAGTACAACACCGCTTGTTGAACGTGGGAATAAAGAAGCAAAATATTTTGCTGCAAAAGCACAAGCAAGCTGAGGAGGCTGCGTAAAACGACGACGACACGGCGAGCCGCCATTGTTGTTGACAGACTGACGCATTGGCGCATACGTCGTCAATCTGCGTCAATGCGTCGTCATCGAGCTGCGACCATTACGTCATCGCTGGAGGAGTATCCTGCTTATGGTGTCCAGACGGACGCGTACGGAGTGTATTTTGAAATCTTTCCACTCTGGTTTCAAAAGTGATCGGTTTCAAGCTCCCAAACCGCGCCGTCATGTGGACGAACGGCCTAAACGGTAAGAAACTTGCGCGGCTCCATCAAAACAGGCTTTCGCACGGACGGGGTCTTAGTCTGCGGTTTTTGTTTCGTCAGCGTGGGTGCATTGTCATTGTCACGCCCTTGCCAAGTCTGGTATTTCCCTCGCCGTGTTCCGGATTTAGTTGTTGCTTTGCTTTATGTTCTTAGACTTTGTTGATTTTGTTTTTGGACCCCAAGTATCTTGTTTTGCCATTTGCTTGATCAAATTCCTTTTTTTTTGACTTCATCCCGGCCTTGCGTTGCTTCCCTGCAATCAACATCTGACAGGGAGGACGTAAAACAGCTCCGAGGATTTCAAAAGTGAGTTTAATGCCAGCGTTACTGGTTTTCAGGACAACATTAGGGTTTCAAAACAAGAGATAAGGTTTCAAACTAGGGTTGAAGCAAAAGAACACAGACGCCGTCAGGGCTGGACTGGGACAAAAAATCAATAAATCAGCCGTGGCATTTTTGGCTAAGGCCGGCCCCTCATATTTGGCAAAGCACAACAGACTCGTAATTGATGTAATTGATGTAATTTTGTGCTCAGCAAAGAAATGATTAGGTTCGATATATCTTTGCATATGATATATTCTGTTAATTGACCTCAAAAGTCTGACTTTGCGAGACAGGAGGACAAGGAGAGATGATCACAATTGACACAGTGGTCAATAACCCAGAATAAAAATTGCAACAATCGAAATAATTCAAACAGGATAACACGAGACTATCCCACTAATGCTTTCTGTTTCATTTGCTTTTAGCTGTATTAAAAGGCTACATTTTTATTTTTGAACATTCAGTCATGCATGACAATAATAAGATAACAACATAAGACTGGAGTTGGCTTGTTCATTGTTTTAAAAGTGTTCAAATCAACTCTGTGGGTGTCCATTCAGCACTGCGCTTTTTTGCTTTGTATGATTTATCTTGGTGTTTTGTTTTGAATCACACAATCCTGGCTTTTAAACTGTGGTCTGGAGACCTATTATATTTTTCAATACCATTTCTATTTATTATAGTTAGGAAAAAATGTTGCTTGGCTTTTGTTTTCCCACCTTACCTGTCGGCACAGGCATGAACAAAAATGGAAGATTGCTGTCTCATACTAAACAGACAGTACTTGCCAGAAATTCCTTCAGCCTGCTCAATGTCTGTGTTGGCCTCTTGGCAGCCTCCCTGAGCACTTTTCTGCTGGTCTTGACATTTTGAAGGGATGCAAAATCCTCGATGACTGTCTTTACTCTGTTCAACGGCCTTGGAAAATCTTTTGGAGCCTTCTCCTGACCGACGCCTTTAATTGAACAATGCAATCCCTCTGCATTCCATGGCTTCTGCTGGAAGACGGAAAAGCCTTCGAGCACATCTGCACTTCATTTGAGGTGAATCTGAGGCACCTGAACATGAGTTTGATGACTGCTTATTTCGGAACTGGACTATATCCCCAATTAGAAAAGTACTTGCTCACACTTGCCTCATTGATGTCACGAGCTCACCCACAATTTTGGGAATTTCCAAACATTTTCTGCCTTCTACACGCCCCTTGCGAATTTACAGTGGCCGCACCCTCGTCACCCCGGAATCATTTTTGCGGAGCCAATCTGTCACACTTCTGACTGGCGTGTAACTAATGAGCCTTCACATAAAGAAGTGAAAAGTATTTTTGGCCCGGGGCAAATGTCTGAATGGGATGTGTTTGTGAACATCGGCAAAGAAAAATATGCACATTGCAGTTGTCAGGATACATGTACTTTATTCATATTGGATGTATGCTTGTTAACATTTATACAAAAATACAGAATACAGTAGAGTTCTCACCCAGAGTAGCAGCTGGGCATTCATCATCATCATCATAATAGTCATAATAATAACAATAATATCAATATCTGCCTTTTTGCGGGCCCACCAGACCTCTTTACTGTCTGGAAGTTTGGATTGTCCCACTGTGATATTTAAAAATAAAAAATAAAAAATGGCGTTCAGGACCAGTAGGAACAACAGAATTCAAGAGGCAGGCAAAAGTTGTCAAAACAAACACACCGCCGCCATGTTTGCATTCATTCACAGCTTTTGTCAAAAGTCAACATGTGAAGGGAAAGGCGAGCTACGTCGCAGGGAGGAGGGCGAGCAAAGGGCGGAAGTGTCGCAGATAGCCACAAACGGGCCCACGTCGGAAAGCCAACGGGCCAATTCGAAAGGTGAGGTGAGGTCCATTCATCACAAGTACTTGAAACAGGAGTTCAGAACATGATCAGCGTCCGTCCAATCAAACACAAGGCACGAGGGGACTCCCATTCATTCAAAGTCTTTGAAAATGTGATCCATTTGATTACAGTGTGGATGCTGTTGGCATAAGCGAGAAAGCAACTCATTGTGATTAAAGGGAATGCTTATATGATATTATTGTATAAATAATGCAGAGTAGATATGACTCACACCAAAAAAAAATCAACTGCAACCTGATGTTTCCACAATACCCGAGACTAACATGGACAATTGTGAGCTATATTTTTTGTTTTAAGAAAAAAAAAAAAAATGCTATTCATTTTTTTTATTCAGTTATTATTCAGCAATAGCACTTTGATCATTTGATGACCAACTTGGATGATTTGAGCATATAAGTTAACATTTTTATTTGAACATAAAATGTCATACAACAATTTTTAAATCAGTTTTTTTTCGCATTTAGAACAAACCCAGTACCTGACACCATCATGGACCATTTAAGTTGAATTTAATTACAGTTCAACTTTTATATTTTCAAATTAAAACTTTCTCTTTAAATTTATGTACACGTGAGTTGACGTCACTAAATACAATTTATATTAAATACTTTATGTTTTGACAATACCTGATACCATCGTGGACAATTTTAGATTATTTCGTTTTTACCTGTAAATTATCCTAAGTGCTGCAAATGTTAAAAAATTACAATTTTAATGTAAAATGTAAAATTTACTTGGGAGTCTAAATGAAATAAAAGTAATCAATATTCCTTTACACATGCGTTTCATTTTTACATTTCATTATTTGTTTTTAAATTAAGGCCAGTAATTCAACTTGAATACTTATGTTTTGCCATGTGAACAGTTTTGAATGTAAAATAAACCACTTTTAAATGAATTTGTAAAAATGTAATATTTGGAAAAAGTAACATTTTGTGTACGTTTTATAATGTCTACCTGGTCTACATCTACAACAAAGTTGAACGCAACATCTGTAAAGCATGTGTGTGTATTCCTGATGATGATTCATGCTTGTAGCTTTAGCGCGGTTAGCTTTAGGCACATCAAAGCCGTGTGGAGAGAGCGGAAGAAAATGGTTGCCTGGCTGAGAACGTCTGTTGTTTGTTAGCTGCAAAGCAGCCGTCCAGAATGACATTTTACAGGGTTAGCCTTCACTGGCGCTACGCTAATTGACGTAGCTTTTCGACTTTGACGTGAATGAGATTTGATTTGAGACAGTAAGGCAAAATAAAAAAAATAAAAAGGGGAGGGATGCACATGGCTTTAAAACAAACAAACAGGCATATCATTAGGCTATGCTAGGCAAAAGGCGCTAATGAGCGTTCATGGCTCTTTTTTGCATTCTTACATTACAGTTCTTACAGTTAGCATAGCAGCTAGCGTGCGTTTCGAAACAGTGGAACCTTCAAAGCCGAGAAAGGACAAAGAAAGAATATAATCATGAAGTGAAGACTCCGATTACAGCGGTAGCAGCCACGCTTGCGCTGCTACTAGTGCGGCTGTAGTCTGTTTACGCCTCGTTGGTTTGACAGCGGTTAACATCTTTTATATAACGACAGCAAATAATGGTGCTTAAAATATTGCTTGCAGAATTAGTAAAGCTTTTACAGTGTCCGTAGTACAAATAATATGCATTATTTCCCATGGTTATCTTTTTTAAGAAATGTAAATATGACTTAAAGACCCCGTAAAGTGCCTCATAGGCCTTCGTATTTGAAGACAACTGCTGAAAATGCGCAAAGACCAAGAACTACAGTATGTGGGTCCTCATTTGTGGAGAGATTGTGTTCAACTGTTTTTCACTATTTCAGGATTCCAGGATTTTTAGGCATAGTTAAATCGGTGCCCAGTGACATACTTGGTGGGAAGGGTTTTAGCGCATTCAGCTGACACACCCACAGCATTTGAGAGCGGAGACAAGGGCTTGAGTTTTCACCCTTTTCAGTCTCATTGTATACACTTGCCGGTTTTTTGTTTTTGAATTGTTAACGATACTCTTCTCTGTGGTGTGTCAAATTTATTAATTTGATAAGGATTTCATTGATGATAAATGATAATAAAAAATATATTTTTTAAACAAAAAAAAACAGCAGCCCTGTAACAGATTATTTGCATTATTTTTTCCTATTAACAATAGTTTATTTATTTATTTACACTTGTATGACAGTTAAGAATATAAAAAAAAAAACTAGAATGTTATTTGCATCATTTCCTATGTTCCTAAAAAAACAACAAAAACTAACAATGGTAAACGTTTTTTATAGCAGTTGAAAACGTATTTATTTTATGGTATGATTATTTGCAGTTTGTCCTGGAGACCAAAGTTGTTGTTTTTTGAAGGTTCCACTGCGCGTGTTCCTTTTGCCCTCTGTAATGTTTGTCATCTTTTCCCGCCCTGTGCCTTCAGCCAACAGTCCGCTGACTCCTCCGGGGAATGCGTGCCAAACACAAAGGTGCTTCTGGAGTGTGGCAATAAATAAATAGAGCGTACAAGCCCCACGAGGAGACGAAAATGGGGATGATGGTCTTGTGGAATGTGGAGGAAGAGTGTGTGTCCAGTGAGTGGAGGTACCGGGGGGGGGGGGGGGGGGGCAAAACAAAACGTGGTCGGGTCACAATCCGGCATTCTCTTCTTCTTGTTTAAAGTTTGTGAGGATGCTATCAAGTCCGAGAGGAGAAATACTGAGGGGAAAGGGCTTCTAATAGGAACAACAGTCTTTTTTTTTTTTATTGTTGGTTTTCTTACTCCTCAAGGAATGAACCCAGTTTTAAAGCAAAAAGGAAAAAGCGTATCCATACAGTAGACGAATCGACAAAATGGTGGTTGCTGCTGGCGGTCGGAGCAGAGAGAGCAGTCCGGAAGCAGTTTTTTTTTTTTTCCATCTTTCTTTCTTTGAATCACTATTGCGGTTACTCCTCTGTGGAATGTCACTGTCGTCACCTGGAGGGAAAAAAATGAAGTGGGGTCAAATGTGACTGCCATAAATCTCCCAATATTTGCACCGGTTGAAATAAGACTCCCTTTACAACCTATGAAAGTTGTGCAAGTTCAAAAGAGAAATCGCCTAAATCCTATGCACAGGTTCCAATTTAGACTACCAGAAAACGTCCAAAGGTTGCGCAGGTCAACACAAGACTATTGCAAAAAACACAGAAGTTACACAAATAAGAATCTAGTAAAAATGTTCGGATTCAGAACAAGACGGCCGCAAAAGTTGCTTAAAATCCACCAAAAGTTGCATGGGCTCTAAAAAACGATGATGTTTTTTGAACCGGCGTAAGTTTTGACAGATTTTCAGTAAAGTCCCCCCCCCCCCCCAAAAAAAAATTGAATGTATTAAAATAAAGCTGCCACAAATCCCCTAAAGTTACACGGGTTCAAACAAGATTACAGTAAATCTCCACTAAATGATGCAAATTAATTATCCCAGAAATATATAGGCTAAAATCAAACTACCTTAAATATTCCATAAGTTGGGCTGTATAAATGATAAATGTTTGCTCAAATAAGAATATTAAGAAAAAAAAAAGTTTTGCTCAAAATGAGGCTCGTGCAACTGTCTCAAAAGTTGTTAAATTGAGACTGCCATAATGATTCTTTTTAGCTTTTTTTTCATAGTAGTTTTAGGTTTCCTTTTTTTAATGTATTTGTCAAGTCAAAGATTAAAAAAAAAAGGTCAATAAATATTGCGTAATAAAGTAAAGTGCAATTCTCTAACAACTGCCTTTGGTTCTTCTGTAGCTGAGGACGAACAGCAATACCAAAAGAAACACATTTAAAATGAAACCCAAAAGCTCACGTATGACATTAGTATGACAAGGACATTTTTCACCATCATTGTAGTAAGTTTTAGTTTTATAAATGTAAGATGTAGTTGCAATTAGTTTTTTTTTAAAGCAGTTTTTGTTTCGTTTAAAACAAATCAATTACATTTTTTAAAACTTGTTTTCATAACAATCTTGATGACCCAAGGATGACAAAATAATGCAAATAACGGATAAAAATGTCTGCTTACCAGCTGAAGCATTTGAGGGGTCATTACACAGTTTCAATCACGTTCAACTTGTTTCTGGAACGCGAGCAAAGAAAGACGAGAACGCCGTCAGATGGGACGGGAAAGGAGCCGAATCATCTTTTTGATAACAAAGCAGAAAGAAAAACATACTTTTCTGTAATTGGCGAACCTAGCGGGGGTGCACTCCCTTCCGTTCCCGTGAAGAGAACGTCTTCTCCGGGAGTCTGCGGAAGATCTCGGCTGTTCCGTCGCGACCTGAGCTGCTCGTGGGAAGATGGAAAATCATTTTGAATACTTACGATGACATAACATCACAGCGGCTTGAAAGGTCGGCGGTTGCTGCGGTAAATTCCAGGCAAAGATGAATGCGCCGTAGGTGGCTAATAAAAAAAAACGTGACTCACCTTCCATACGAGCAGCAGGATGAGAGCCAGGAATGGAATGAAGAGTAAAGACAAAAGACTTCGTTCCACAACCTCTGGAAGCAGACGCGCTTCTTGGTCTGCACGCAACAAAAATCAGCCTTATGTCATCAAAAGCAAAAAGTGCATTAGCAACAAAATGAACATCAGCAAAACAACAACAATAGCGACAACATCAAAAGCATCCAAAATGAACGTCAACAGAATCATATAGTGTGAAAAAGTTGGAATGTTGCAATTACGTCAGTCTTTCAAAAAAAAAAGAAGAAGAAAAAAAAGAACCCTGGCTCGAATCCCTAATAAGAAACCCAAACTTGAACCCAGGTTTGAAACCCAGCCTTGTCTCTAAAGAGGTATATTTTTATAAAAAAAAAGAAAAAAAGAAGTATATATATATTATTACAATATAAAGCTGCCGTGATGCTTAATTTCCCCTTGTGAAACTTGAAACTCTCATTTTAAAGTCCAACTCCCTTTAATCTAGGCTTAAAACCCTAAAACAAAACCATACAACCCTTATTTGAAACCCTCATTTAAAACCCCAGCTGCCCTTCTTGAAAGCTCTAACCCTGATTTTAAATCATATTTCGAAACCCGACCCTGGTTTGAAACACTACTTTCAAAACTGAGCTTGAAATCACAATCTAATTTGAAAGCCTAACCCAGGTTTGAAACCCCAATTTGAACCCTTCCTGCTACAATAAGAAAAAAAAGAAGTACAACTGTAATAAAGAGGCTACACTTGTGATGAATCCCTTGGAATGTCATGTCATATAATATGCTTCAAAGCAAACATGGCGAATCAGCATTTATCTGTTATGCTGTAATAATTTAATATTGTTCTTTTAGTCATATGAATTAGATCATTTTTTTTTAAATTTCTTTCCTTTTCTTTTAAATGACAAACTTGTTTGTTTGCAAATGTATTTTCTTAATTATGTGAAGTTAGCTTGTGTTGAAAAGCGCTATATCAATAAAGCTGCCTTGCCTATTAAAAAGCTTGATAAACCCTCCTAAGTTGTATCATTGGTTGTTTGCAAATAATATTTTTATGGGATGAAGAAATTGGGTTTTGTTTTTCCGTTGCATGAAAATTTCCCAAAACAATATTCATTCCTTTTTAACTCATAAATCACAAATGCATGCGAAATATTTCTAGAACAGTTCTTCCCCTTGCGGTTTAAATCATTTCATGTGACGGTTGCAGAAGAGACGTGGGGGTTCGGGGGTCGATTGGGTCACGTGAAAAGTTGAACGTTTTGAAAATGGCGCAGGCTAACGGTGAGCGGCAGGGTTCGGGTCAACGAGCACGTCTCCGAGCAGGAGGTTCAAAGCAAAGCGACGGCACCGAATGTTCCCTCCAAATCTGTCACACACACCAGCTGGACTGGTTTCACAGCCACGCACCAACAAGTCACACACTTCAAACAGTCGAGCGAGCGTGCAGGCTCGACGTGGGAAGAGCACAAGAAGAATATGAGAAGACGTACGTGTTTGGCAGTCTGTGGACGCGTCACATTCGGAGCTTTTACTGCTGGACGACGGCGATTCTGAAACAAGCACACACCAAAAACACATGCATTGATTGACAATTAATACAGAGGTGCTTTAAGGTACGAGCGCGTTCCGTTTAACACTTGCAAATGACACAGTCAAAAATAACAAATTGATTATTATAATACAATTGATACAATACAGTACCAGCCTGAGTGACTGATAATGAACGAATGCTTTAACATGATAACAGTCATATTCTTATTATTGAAACATGGAATTATTATATGTTGCCTGGAAAAAATGAAAGCGAGTCAGTTAAATTTGACAGAATACATGCACGTCATGGCGCACGGTCGGGATTAGGGATGTTCGATACCACTTATGTCTCGACGATACGCAACTCTTGAGTAGTCACCGCTACTGATACCAAATACCGATACCACTAGTAAATAAAATTCCTCACCCATAAATGACAGATGATTTTAAAGACACACCTACATATCCCCATATAATATTTTTCCTTAAAATTGCATGAAGTTAATGGCAACTTTGTATTCATATAATTTTTTTTTTTTTGTCCCTGATAGTAAAATGGCCGCAGGAGGGCGGCCGATAATGGTATCAGTCACCGCCGTGAGGACGATACCTTAAAATAAGACCGGTATTGGCACAGATATCGGTATTGGTAGTCACCCATCATAGTCAGGATGATACCACCTCTGCCTCAATTTGAGCCAGGACAATATGGCGGACCAAAACTAAATGACTAAAAGTGAAAATAAAAACGGATATAAAAAAATATACAGTCATTTGAATATTAACCCCCCCCCCCAAATATATATATATATATATATATATATATATATATATATATATATATATATATATATATATATAAAAAGATATTTGTATTCAAATTTTTTTATTATATTTTTTTATATTCGTTATTATTTTATACTTTTAGTCATTAATTTTTAATGTTGGCAGTTTTGGTCCATACGGCCAGGACAAAATGTTATTCAAATGAGGGGGCGGTCCTAAGCCCGTCTTGGGTTGGACTCCGTCGTTGCAAACGGCCTTTCATTGGTCGAGTGAGCGGGTCACCGACTTGCATGGAGAGCTCCAGCAATGGACGACTATCTGAAAATTGAAAATCTAACATTTACAATAAATAAATGACTAAATAAATAAATAATGGGAAAATTGATTTGAAGCATTATGTAAATTGATTTTCCAGCTTGATCACTGTTGTCAGCAGCTAAAATGCTCAACAAAAATGCTAATTCTACCCAAACATAACAATAAATAGCTAAACCAGTCAATTGGATGATGTTTCCAGAATGTACATATCATAATGGAATTTCTTCAACTGTGAATTATCTCTAAATGGACGGCCTCCATCTTTCAGCGAGATGGCCTCAGGTGTGAAAACGGTGACACATTTGTAGCGTTCGCGTTTGACGCTGTGGTGCGGGATTATTGGTGTGGAATTGTGAAACATCAACATTTGATTTGGCCGAGACAAAAGTTCCAGTTCCTAAAACAACTTTCCCACACAGCCGAGAAGCACTCGTTCAAAGTTCAACACAAAATGTTCTGGAAAAATATGCCTCGAAAAGTCAAATCAAGGGCGATGATAGAAAATATCAGCGGACTTCAGTTCAGTGAGCAACTCCCTTTTTTTGCGTGTATGATGGTGCTACAGATATGTAGCAGTGGGATGATAACATAAGAGTAAAGGTAGAAACAAAAAAATTGTTGGAAATTATGTGAAAAGTCCTGTTTTTCTGACAATTTTTTGGGGGGAGCTTTGTTTTTTGGAGTATTTTTTTGTCCGTTTTATATAAAAAAAGAAAGAAAAGTTTTTTAAAGTTTTTTTTCCTGTTTTAAAAAATATATATTTTCCTGTTTTTCTGAATAATTAGTTTTCTGTTTTTTTGAATATATTTTTCTCCGTTTTTCCGGAAAAAAAATTTCAGTCTGTTTTTCTGAATATTTTTTTTTGACAGAAAAAAACATTCAGTAAATCAGAAAATAATATTCAGAAAAACTGAAAATGAAAAAAAAATACTCAAAAAAACTCAATTCTCAAGCGAATGCAATAAATAGGCTTCTATTTTTTTTTGTACTAGAAAATAGGTTGAAATGACCATCTTACTATTTTGTTTTTTTTACATTATTACTTGTAAAAAGTTATGTGAGAATAACGTGCTAATATTGCAGTAAAACAATTGCACTTTTCCAAGTACTGATTAGCGCATGAAGACATACCTTTTAAATATTGTTCTGTTTGCGTGTATGGCGTAGTGGGACAGGGAGGAGGCTCGCAGTCGTCCGAGTCGTCTCTGTGCTGCGCGCTGGCCAGGAAGTCGGACACAAACTCAAAGTATTGCTCCGTGGGCCACCGCTCCTCACGGTAGTGGCACTCAAAGTCGTACATGATCGCCTCCTAAAAAGAGCAAGCCACAACATGAACTCAATACTTTAGCTTTCCCTTTCAATGTGGATGTAAAATGTGTAATTTGTTCCCAAGTACCCAATTATTGAACAGTAGCAAATGTTCACTCAGTTTGAATTTGATGCCCCACAAAAACAAAAAAAAAAGGACAGGGGCAGGGGCATATTGACCACTGCATTCAATCACTCCGTAAGTCTTTGCAAACTGTGGATACTAATTGTTGATGTTATTGTAGGTGTAATTCTTTAACATTCTGGATTGATGTGAGAAAGGTCTGGACTGCTGGCAGGCCAGTCTAGTACTTGCACTCTTTTACTATGAAGTCAAGCAAAGCGTGCCAAATATGTACTTTTCAACATTATTAAATTAATAGGGCCTTGAACAGATGTGCAATTTACGCATGCCATGGGTTTTAACACCCCCCATAGCATCACAGATGCTGCCTTTTAAACTTTAAGCAGTCTTTTTCTTCTTTGGCCCGGAGGAAACAACAGCCATTATTTCCAAACAATTTGAAATGTGGACTCGTCAGACCACGGCATACTTTTCCGCTTGCTGTGAGTTCATCTGGGATGAGCTCAGACAGAGAGAAGCCGCCGGCGTTTCTGGGTGTTGTTGATAAATGACTTTCGCTTTGGATGGTTGAGTTTAACTTACATTTGTGGACGTAATGACTGTATTAACTGCTAACACTTTTCTTTAGTGCTCCTGAGCCCACGTGGTAAATATCCTTTGATGCCAGTTGTTAACGGAGTGCCGCCTGAAGGATTGAAGGTAGCGGAAATTTCATGTTGGGTTTCGGTCTTGCTGCTTACGTGCAGACATTTCTCCAGATTCTCTGAAGCTTTTGAGGATCTTATGAGGAAATCCCTAAAAGTCTTGATATTGTACATTGACATTTTTTATTGAACTGTTGGACTATTTGCTTACGCAGTTGCTCACAAAGTAGCGAACCGCGCCCCATCCTTGTTCGTGGTGAAGCGAGCCTTCTTCTTGTAACGTGTTGCACAGGCATCAAATACAACAGAAGAGAATATTTGCCAAAGAAACAAAAAAGCGCTCATCAGTTTGAACATTACGCCTTGAAAAGAATTTGCAAATCATTGCGTTTTTTTTTTTTTTAATTATGTTTTACACATTGTGCCAACTTCATTGCAATAGTAATAGTGGTTTGCACAATAAATTAAAAAAAAAATCAATAAACAATTCTTACCACGGAGCCCATGTTGAGCCGGAGCTCTTGGAGCATTTGTATAAATATGCTAATGTCTTTTCGGTTGGACGAAATGTTGCCAAACTTGTGCGCTAAGTCTTGTAAACTCTCCTCCAGGTAGAAGACGTTGAGCTTTACCCAGCACATCCCACCCTAAAAAAGATTTCAAAATCAAACAAACACAAATCAATACAAGGAGAAAAATGCTAACAGAAACATGTGTACCTTTTTAATGTAGTTAAAAAAACAACAATGCTCGTACAACGTTACAACAGTTTTAGGTATTATTACAACTTTATTCTTGTAACATTAAAACTTTTTAATGTGGAAGATTTTTTTTTCGCAACAACTTTTTTACGTTACGACTGTAGCTTCATAACAATGCTTTTAAAAGTGATACTACAACTTTGTTCTTATATTAGACTTTATATTCGGAATTATAATAAAAAACTTTTGTATAAAATATTACAATTTCATTCTTGTTTCCACATCACAATTTTTCTTGGGTCATTTGCAATGTTTTATTCTCGTAACATGAAAATTTAATGCAATTTTTTTCTCGTAACCTTGCGACTTATTTTTTTTTATAATATTGCAACAACTCTCATAACAGTACAATAAATTTACATCTTTGTTATAATAATGTTACAAATTTGCGCTTGTAATATTACAACTTTTTAAACATAAATAATAATGGCTTTGTTTTCGTAACATTCCAACATTTTTGGATAATATGTCTTTATTACTTTACTTAGAATTACAATTTTCTAAAGTATTATCATTTTATTTGTAATTTTTTATAAATTATGATTTACAGCCTTATTCTTGTAACATTACAACTTTCAAATGCTATATTATGATTTCGTTGTCGTAACACTACCATTTATTTTAATCTTACAACTATATTTAAAAAAACATTTTCACGTAACATCATGACTTTATGCTAAGAAAACTTGGGAATGTTATGACTTAAATTTGATTCTATTTTGTTCTCTTTTAAAAATGTAAGCCTATTGCTTATTTTGTGGACTATTCTTGTATGATTCCAACTTTTTTGTTGTTGCTATCCTTCACGTATCATGTGACTTTTTCGTGGCGTTTGGGACTACGTTCGCATCACACACGTGCGACATTTGACACAAAGCTGCTCACAAACGTTCAAACGTCACCAAATGGTTCGACTGAGGGAGGGAAAAAAAGTCTTACCTCGTCTTTCGGAACGTAATGTACAGGAATTTTGTAGTCTTTGGGAATATTATGTTTCTGTAGAAAGACAACAAGACAAATAAGGTGAATGTTCAAATACAAAAGAGCAGTAAATGGAAACGCAGATTACAAGGCAGTCAAGTAGGATTCTTTGAAACAACAATTGTCGAGGCCTCTGTGCACCTAATTACTCTCCTAATTATGTTGAGGCTTGGTGACTCTTAAAGCAACAGTGCACAATAACGTCCAGATGATCTTTGTCAGTAACGTCTCCTCAAAGAGAGATTCTCAAGGAGAAAAAGGCTACAATGACTGTTAGGGAAAAGAAGGTTCAATTACAAAAAAGGTAGCATTTTGTGGGATATTATGACATATTATAAGATATTATGAAATATTATAAGATATTAAATTATGAAACCGTTATGATATGTGAAAAAAGTCGGAAAATTACAGAAAAAGAAGTTGAAGAACGTTACACAAATAGAGCTAATGTTAGGTAAAGATTACAAGAATAAATGGCCAAAGTTACAAAAAAGTTGTTAATACGACAATAAAATTAAAAAAAAAAATCATTCATTATGAGAATAAAGTCATAAGTCTGTGATTTTACAAGAAAAAGTTATGTTACAAGAATTATTTGTAATATTGCTCCAATAACACTATAATATTATGAAAAACATTACAGGAATTCGCAATTTATTTCAATATTAAAGTCATGAAACAGAAAAAAAAAATCTAATTTAAGTTAAAATTACATTAGAAAAAAAGATGTCACCGGAGAAAGTCACAACATTACAAGGACAATTTTACACAAAAAAGTTTTTATATAAAATTAGATTAGAACACAGTTGTAGTACAATTCGAATGAAGTCAAAATACTATGGAAAAAAAAGATGTAATGCTGCAAGAAAGATGTTAACAGTACCGGAAGAGATTGTGATTTTATGAGAATAAAGTTGGAAATAAGCCAAATGTGATTCTTTTAGGAGAAAGTCAGAGTTGACCTTTTATTGCAAGAATAAAGGCATGGTATTATTTAACTATTATTTTGATGATTATTTTTTAAATATTAATTGAATATGGTCATAAAAAAAAAAAAAGGCCTTAACATTATCAAAAAAGAGCAGTAATAGCAGTTCTACTACTCGTTGTAGGACACAGGACGGTGTGACATTATGAAATTAAAGGTGTAAATATTATATAAAAAAATGTTACGAGAATCATTTAAGGAATAAAAGTGATAATGTTAATGTTTGACATAAATGTGATGACGGATTTAGCTTATGTAGCTACAATCTGTACAGCAAATGTTAATGTACGTTTGCAGGACGCAATAAAAACAGGCCGTTACCGCTTTGAGTGGAAGTAGCATTTGTTCTTACCAAAATCGACAGTCTCGACACGTCATCTGTCACTGGGTTGACGTCAAATTTACTTGAATGCACCCCGAGCGTGATCAGCAGCAGTAAATGGACACAGACGCGTATCCGAATCTGAAAAAAATCACAAACAAACAACAAGTCAGTCACAACATCACATGAGCTGGGAGTCCATTTTGATGGAATGTTCCAATTACGGAACCGGACGACTATTCTTAGAATTGTACACTCTATTTTATTCTCAGGAACAATTGAGAAAAATAAGCAGCGGTCCTCACTGATATTGAAAATGTCATAATTTTACGACAACAAATTCATAAGACAGAAAAATAAGTTGGAATGACACAAGAATAAAGTCAAACAGGCACGAAAAAAATATTGTGGGGAAAAGTTGAGTTAATGACAAATATACTATGAAAAAAGTCGGAAGAATTGAAATGTCAGAAGAATATTGTCAAAATACAAAGATTAAAAAAAAAAAATCTTTCACTAAATAAAGTCATAATATCACAAAAAAAAATTTTTTCTATGAGAATAAAGTACAGTAAAAATGTGATGAAGTTACAAAAAAATGGTACCAATAAAGTTATAACCTTACGAAAACAAAAACAAATGTTGAAATATGAGAATAATAAGAGAACAGTTATACAACTGTGAAAACAACATAGTGAGTTTGAAGGATAAAGTTGTAGAGAATAAAGTAATAAAAAATGAAAAAATCAATGTAATGCAATGAGAGAAAAAGTAAAAAGATTACAAAAATGCATTCTATCCATTCATGCCATTATTGTTTGTAAACTGAAAAATAGTGCGTGAACCGAGAGAATTTATCTTCCAAAATTTATGACGTAAACCACGGACATCCCACTGTATTCCAAGAAAAGCTTTTATAAGAATTAAGTTGTCATGTTTAAAAACAAAAGTCATAATATTATGGGATTTTTTTATTTTTATTTAGAATATACTATTGAAAACAGTTATAAAATATATTAAAAAGTCAGAATAATGCAGCAAAAGTGTAATGTTATGAAAATAAAGTCAAATTAGTCAAAATCTTTTACAAAAATGAAAATGTTTATACTATTACAAGAATAAAGTCAAATATTTAAAAACATGTTATGCAATGAGAAAAGTCATACTGAATTGTTTTAAATGTTTTAAGAGGTTGTAATATAATGTAAGGAAAACGGTCATGCTACTAGCGTGACGTGAGATTACAAGAAAATGTTGAATTGTTACATGAATTTTTTGGAGGGGAAAAAATAAGCAAAGTCTTGCCTGCTTAAAATGTGATTATATAAAACCAAGTAAAAGCCATGCTGGATAAAGAGCACAAAAAGAAATCAAAACAAAACTGCTAGACAGTTTCATACTGTCCACGCTTAACCGCGCCAGCCCCTTATCAGGCGACCATCTACTTTTGGCGCCATGTTGGCGCAGTGCTGCGCAACAGATTTACACTGCCTTCCGACAATATTTCATACTTATAAGTGGTTGATAATGCAGATTTTTTTGCTCAGATTCACAAATGTCAAAAGACATCTGCAGCTTTAAGGAAGACAAATATAAATGTTTATTTTTACACTACTACTTCATTTAGTGAGAAACAACTTTTCATCGAAAATATGACCAGGTAGAAATTTTCCTCTGGTCGAATCTTTTTTTACTGCAAACAGCTGTCTATGTGGTAAGCTCGTCTTTGGGTTGACTTATAATGTCCGTTTAAAAAAATAGATAAATAAATAAAAATATAATATTATATATAAATATAATAATATATATATATATATATATACATACAAAATAAACATACATAAATAAAAATAATATCATAATGTAATATAAATATAATATAAATAAATGTAAATAAAAACATAAATAAAACATGGGTCAGATTACCCAAACAGGTTGAAAACAAAAAAAATAGTTGGTATAGTTGCGATGACTTTGACAACATGTACAAGCTGCGAATGATCACACTTGGGGTGGATCAGTCCTGGGCCGTAGCTAGTCCTCCAAACGCCAAAGGCAAACATAATCATAATCATAATCTTTGAATGGCCATGTCAATCACCGGACCCTAACGAAATAAAGCGCCCAATTTTTATGTTTTCACCTTAAGTTAATTTGATCATGCCTTTTCCAACATTTTTGCTGACTTGGGGGAAAAAAAGTGGATAGCTGCAAACAAAAAGTTATCTGTCCTCAGTTGTTGAACACATCTAAATGTAAATACTTTTGTCTCATATTCATCTTTTGATCTGAAACTCAAATGTTTTCAGCATACAACAAAATCAAAGGAATTTCAATTGACCATGTTGTTCCAATACTTTTGGAGGGGACTGCATGCCATCAAAATTGAGAGGGGCCAAGTCCTTAACTCTGTGATTGTGATGTGAATCGGAACAACGGCCAATCAGGAAGCCTGGAAGTCCAAATGACTTGGTGAGAAACGAGCCAATCACAGAGCACATATAGACAAACAAACATTCACCCTCGCACAATTTAACGTCTTAAATGAACCTAAAATAAGTATTTTGTTTATTTATATTGTCTGGCGTAAAGAAATTCTCTTTCTTATCTGAAAACACAAGATAAAAGTAAAGGAGTATTGTTTTTCCAGCTGTTATCATTAGCTAATTTTAGCATTTGATTAATGAACATGTTTTGATTGCCATGTCTGGGGGATTTTCTTTTTTTTAGAGTGCAAGTTAATCAATCAAGCCTTTATTTATGTAGCACCGCAAGTGCTTGACAAAACAGAAACCAGCGGTCACTGACCACCCCTCGAACCCTCGCTCTTCATAAAACTTCTCTGATCAAGTCCAAATTTGCACGGGAAAACTGGAGCGAATATTCAAACCCAGAACCTCAGCACTGCAAGGCAGCAGCGTTAACCACTCGTACCCCCTGCTGCCTTACCATTAATTCCCGCCTTTGAACTTTGGAATAAATCCCACCGAATAAATAGCTACAAACTTTCCCTGAACAAGCGTCGAAGCAGCCTCAAGCTCGCCTGCCCCAGCAGGCTTCTTCCACATCAATCCAAGTTGAGTCTAAAACGCTAGCGGCTGTTTGGTCTGGTTTCATTTGGAAAGTATTTCCCGACCACCGGCGGCGGGGTTCCCCGAGGGCCCTTAGCGTCCACTGGGTTGCGGCATGAAGCGAAAGCTATCAGATGACGGCGCGTAACGGCGGGCGGGCGTGGCCTCCGCTACGCAAATACTGCTCAGTCACAGCGGAGATCAGTGAGTTTCTTGCCCAAGGACAGCACAAAGCGGATCCTCTCAGCGCCTGACAGTCGCATGAAGGATTCCTTCCCAGATCTGACGTTTCCAGGGGAAAATCTTTTATCACCTTGGAAAGCACATGAGAGCACTTTTTTTTTGCAAGCGCGCACAAGCTCTGCTCTTGTTGATTCACTTAACACTTAACTGTTGTTTTCTGTTCACAAAAGACATCCATTCGGAGACGGTGCAGCTGCGCTTGAGAGTAAAAACTTCGTTTTTGTGCTGGTGCAGGGTTCGTTTTGCCTGTTTGGGAATTTGCCAGAGGGCTCTGTGCCATGGTGGGTGTTTGGTGGCAATTTAGTGGTTGAAAGTCATTCAACTATACACCTGCTGGAACTATTAACAATTAGCATAGGGAGTGTTAACGGGATTTTGATGAATTCAATCCAGCGAATCTGTTTCTCTTGTAAGCCGATTTTAAGGAGAAAAAGAGTCAAGTACTGCAGCAGGCTGAACGTGTATGTGAAAACACCAAAACGCGGTCAAGCCCTGCGCAGATTTAGCCAGCACCTCATGTTAAGTTGTTGTCAATTAGGTGACTAAAAACCGAATTGTCCGTTTAAGAAAACATCTTTGATTAATTGAAGACTCAGATGTCATTGACATTTACAAAAATATGCAGGTTGATTAAAAACTAGTCATTGTTATTAAACTATACATTAAGTTGAACCGTGGTCTTGTTAAAAAATAGAAAATAAACTTCTAGCAACGGGTCATGGGTGCAAGGCTGTTTTAAATTGCCCACGTCACATCATCCGCATGGGAGCACTTATGGTATTCTTGATTAAAAACTCAATTTTTACCAGTGTTTAGAAAAACATACTTTAGCTTAAATGTTAAAGGGACGTAGCCAGATTGTCAGAAAATTTTTCAGGAATGAACTAACATTTATGAACAAATAATCGCCTTTGCGCATTCTGTGTAGCCAAAAAAATGACAGACCTTCTGTCAAACTGCTTGTGGTAAAATGCAATGACAGCAACGAAGAAGTAGCCAAAAAATTAACATTTCAAATGGCTACGCTAAACGAAAAAAATGTGTGAAACATTGTCAGCAATTATATGGAAAGAAAAAGATTTAAAAGAGTCCAAATCCTCTATTTCTGCCTCTCAACAAGGGATGTTCGATACCACTTTTTTAAAATCGATACCGATACTCAAATCTTCAGTACTCACGATACTGATACCAAGTGCTGATACCATTAATTCTTATGATACATAAAATTTTCCAAAAAACAAAGACAGATAATAAAAAAAAAAAAAGACATCTATATCACAACTTTAGCAAATTTCCTTAAAATTGAATACAATTTATGGCAATTATATTTTTTCAATTTGCTCATAAAAGTCATTTTGCACAATGAAATGATTTTCAAAAAATCAATCAAAAAGATTAAATAAATAATCCAGTGGCCTGGAAAAGAAGTCCCTATCAAAACATGTGGTTGTACAACTTCTTTTTAAAGAATACAGTGAAGTGCAAATAATTCAATTCAAGACAATAGGGCTCCAAGTAATTTAGTCATATCTACCATGGTAAGAATTGCTCAAGCTGTGTAGTGTGTGATGTTTAATTAGATCTTGTTTTGAAATCCATGCTTTTAATTTGGAAGGCTGCTCTGTATAGGACAGTGACGTGCAGTGAGCTCTCGGTTTGGGTCGGCAGGCAGTCGCAAATTGAGACGCACACACCAGTTACAAATGTGTGTGTCGGCAGGCGAGTGTACAACGTATCATAGGGTGACCATATTACCAAAAAAAAAAAAAAAAGTTTTATTTTCTCCTTTACCGCTTTGCTTTGTTTTGAATTCACGAATGCAATGTAGGAATAATACAGCGACGTAAAAAGGCTGCGTAGCGATCTGCCTATTTGCGTAAAGGACTTTCCTACTGGGAAACTGACTACGCATGTGCGGACACACATCGCTACGCGGACAGGGCTGGGAAAAGCACAGCAGCGGTGTGCCTTCAGGAGGATCATTTTTGCAGCATTTTTGCCTGCAGGCCAGACAAAGTAATGAGTCATTTGTAATTGAGGTATGAAAATCACCAAATGTTGTCACTTCTAAACCTATACGTAGTGTAGGCTTTCTGAAATGCAAGAAATAATTTAAATAAATAGAAAAAGGCAAAAGGTTTCAACTTTCATTTCAGCCGGGGGTAGGCAGTGCCTACCTTGCCTATCCTGACCGCACGTCACTGGTAAAGAAATACATTAAGCCCACAGGGAAACGAAAAAGCCACATTACAAATATAATGTAGTGTGTATAAGAGCTATAATTAGCATCTGCGAGGGCCGTAAACGACTCCGTTCTATTTTTAGCACCGCAGCTCAACGACGTTTAGCGAGGCAATTAAGCGCACGGCAAATGTAAAAGATACGAGAGCCACAAACATATATGAACCACAGATATAGGTCATATTACAACAAGAGTACTTACTTATTCTCAGTAACGCACAACAAAATGGCGCTGCCGGAAGTGATGAAATGAACACGTGTTACCCCATAAGGAGATACAGGTCACAGATGGAACAAAACGTTCGTTCTCCCCCGTCTTACTGACAGTTCCTGACCGAAAAAATGGCCACAAGAGCGGAGGCCGATACCAGTATCGATATCCATCGCGAGTACCCATACCCTAAAATGTGGCCTGGTATCGGCCCGATACGCCCATCCCTAGTCTCAACTAAAAATACGCTCAGATTTCCTCAAAGAAAGCAAACCAATTGTATTTGTGTTTTAAGCAATATGACATTCATGGACATAAGCTGATGAACAATTTTGCTATTTCCCCCCCCAAAAATTTCAATCTCAAAATCTGTTGAGGCCCACGAAAACCTTCAATCACAATTCTGTTCACCACATGAGATGATGATTACTAATTTATACCCATGTTCAATAAATATGTTCAAAGCAACACATTTGGAGCGGAAGCTAATGTGTGTTTTTGTTTCGTGTATGAAAATAATTAGCAAGCAAGCTAACATCATGTCGGAAACCATATCAGTGGCAGTATCAGGGCTCCAGTTCTCTGTTGTCTTCCCACAAGAAAAGTGAGCGACAGGTTGTTTTACTTTATGTAAAACATCTGCGAATGCTCATATCTAGTGGTCTGAAAGGACTGACGTTTATGTTAAAACAAGATCACGTGAACCACTATGTCAACTTAATCAGAGATTGTTTCCCAAAATGCACTGCAGGTGTTTATCTAAGGCGGTACCTGAAGCTCCCAGCAAGTTGAGCCTTGTTGTTGTTCTTTTTGGATTGCCACACTGATCTCGCAGCGACTTGTTGCAATTCGCGTGAAAAGCGCTTACGTCCACACTTTGCGTCGCTCACAACAGGAAGAACGGCGAGCGGCGCTCGCGTCCGAGGCGGCAGGAAGGACGCAAACAAGCCGTAAAAACAAAAACAAAGAGCAGGCGGGATGTTATTCAAATCCTAATTGTCATCCCAAGCGTTGTTTTAGGGATGTCTTGAAAGGGGGAAATCTATGACTAGCGGCTAAAACTGCAAGATAAATACTCTTGCTTCAATGTTTGGAAATCAGCCAAAGCACACGGAGTCTTCAGAACAAAGCTTATTATTTTTTAAAGACGTGCTGAAATCCCTGCGAGGCGTCTTGTTGATGGACTCCGCTGGGGCCAACAAGAAAGCTAACTGACACCAACGTACAATCACATAACCACATAAGCACCTTTCATACAGTCTGTCAAAGCTGCTAGCGACACGGAGCTGAGATTCCCATGTTAAACGCAGCACACCCGTTCGCACAGGTGCCATAATGCCTCTGTTAGGCCTCAGATACCCTCTTGGAAAATTGCTTCGAACCCTTCCATTACGCGTTGGAACTTTTCACGTCTAAAAGCCGTTTTTATGACCTTTTTTACACAGCGGCTGTCACGCATTTGGTACGCCTGTGCAAGCCAGGAATGTTAGAAAATGACATGACAGATTACTTTCAACGCGTGGAGGGAAAGGTGTGATGAGGTGCAAGTACAGTATAAAACAGTTGTTGTACAGGGACAATTGTTTTCAAAACAACAGGCTATAGATAGTATTTACATGACGTCATTTGCCACACATTGTGTGCCGTTAACAAGTTCATGGAAAGTCGAATGTTAACAGACAAAGAAGTGTCCGGAATTGCAAAGATGAAAGGATTTCCAAACAACAAAGTCGAACAAAGTGTGCTCTCACCATTTTGATTTAGGTAAGTGTCATTGTAAGTTGGTAAAAAATTATTTCACCATAATGCGATCGTGTTACATGTGAGCCTCTAGCTGTGGCTAGCTCTGGCTAAAAATAGATCTGGTGATCATGATGTTCCAATTTTCAGATCTCTCCAAATAACCTCCGTACGGTCTTTTATTTTCCTTTCCCAGCAGCCCAAAAGTTGAAATTGCTGTAAAAGTGTATGAAAACAAGTGATGAATGTTGTTATTGTTTTTGTTGTAACATGCTAGCGCGGTCGGGGAACTAGCTAACTTGGTTAAAAAGTAACCCAATAACAGCCGAAAGTACAGAAGACGCAAGAATGTCCGTGTTTTAGGAGCCATCCCACCTCAGCCTACGATGCCCTGTAGTCCGCCGGTCCGGGCAGTAATGGCGGCAACTGTTTGTAATCCAATCGATTTCACTAATCAAACGCTTCAACGTGTACCGCTTTCAAGGAGCGTTGAGCGAAATCTTCCGCATACGTCTTGCTTATGCAAGTAACGTTAGAGGAAGCTGGTATGTTGACCCACCATGAGGGGCCGACTCGCGATCCCATGACGTCAGCGAATTATATCTATAGAGTGTTAAACTTCATACCGCTGTCCCAACAATCGATGCATTCTGGGAACAATATGTAGTGCGGGTCAAACGTTTGGACATGCACACACTTCTCATTCAATGTGTTTTGCTTTATTCTCTTGACTATTTACATTGTAGATTCTCACTGAAGGCATCAAGACTAAGAATGAACACATGAGGAGTTATGTACTTAACAAAAAAAGGTGAAATAACTGAAAACATGTTTTATATTCTAGTTTCTTCAAAATGGCCACCCTTTGCTCTGATGACTGCTTTGCACACTCCTGAGCATTTCCACTCATCTTTCAAGGCAAACCGAACATTGTGTGCTATGACTACGTAAACGTGGTGGATACCATATGAAAGATAGGATTCCATTCTCTCCTTACAAAGAAAAGTATGATTCTACCCTTTTCCGTTCTTTTTTTTTTTTTTTTTTTTTTTTTTTTTTTTTTTTTTTTTTTTTTTGTTTTTTTTTTTTCCTTTTCTTTTAAGAGCTCAGTATTGTTCATTCGGAAATGTCATCATCATTGCTCTTTTTTTTTTTTTTTTTTAAATATATATATATATATATATACACATATATACATACATATATACATATATACATACATACATACATACTTTTTTTTTTTTTTTTTTGTGTGTGTGGGTGAGTATGTGTGTGTGCGTGCGTGCGTGCGTGCGTGCGTGTGTTTGTTAGCTCACCAGAAAACCTATTAGAAAAAAAAATCTTATACCGTTCACCTAAATCGAACACCAGGAGACCCGAGGGGACCGAAGAAAACCAAGGAAGGTGAAATCCAGCACCGACCAGACACCCCCCACCAGAACTCCTCCCCAGCCCAAGAAACATCCAGACCCCAACAAATCCAAAAAACATAAAGTCAGGGAGGCCTCAAGAGACCAACGGAGAGACCGAGAAAAGGAAGGAAGGACAGACGAAGCCGCGTGAGATCCGAGACACCAGCCTCCACCGATTCAATAACCTGAGGAGGAAACAGATTGTGTCTGAGTTTCGGTAGATGCTGGTGTGGTGGATCTGGCATGCATGAAAATCTCCACCAAAGAGGGGAGCCGTCGACCCCCGCCGGAACAGAGCAAGCGCAACACCTCAGGGCCCCCCAGGCCGCGGCAGCGCCAAAGGACGACCCCCGGGCCCCACCAGGGCCACCGGCCGGAGAGCAAACCCAGGAGCAGGAGCGCCCCCCGCCCCAACACGGCCCGCGCCCCCGGCCCAACGCAGCAGGACGGGGCACTGCAGGCCCACCAGGCACCCCACCGGCCCCCAACCCCCGCCCCCCCACCACCCCCCGCCCCCCATCCACCCCCCGCCACCCACCCCAACCCAGCCCCAGCCGCCCCCATGCCCCCAATCCCCCAGACACCCCCCACCCCCAGCACCCCCCCACCCCGCAACCCCCACCACCGCCCCCCCCCAACAAAGCCGCCCCCCCCCCCCGACCCCACCCCGACCAACCGGCAGCCCCCCAACCCCCGACCCCCAGCCCCCGGGGACCACCCGCACCCAGGCACCGGCGCCGAAGAGGGGCCGGACAGCGGAGCGGAGAGGGCAGCCGCGCCCACCCCACCCCCCGCCGTGTGGAAGGACGGAACACCGGGGGCAGAAGGGGGAGATGGGGGCACCGGAGGGCGGCCGACACCCCCGAACCCCAGGCCCAGCGGGGGAAGGCCCCGGTCGTCACCCCAGCGTTCTTTGTGAAAATTAACCCCTGTTACTGAGTCCGCCAGCTCGCGGACTGGCGAACTCTACCCCTAAACCGTGAATGTGACCCCACCCAGTGTATATACAAGTGTGTGTGTGTGGTGCATTAAAATTAGGAGCAGGTGAACCGGAGCCGATGGAAATGATATTCCCACGCTCCGATCCACCCGCCACCCAAGCATGTTGCTGAGTGTATGTGGTGCATTAAAAAAAATAGATAGGGCGGGGGGGGGGGGGGGGCGGGTGGCGACACGGACAGGGGACCGCAGCACTGCTCTATACTGCGGCCCCCAACCGATGGCACCCCCACAAGCCCCCAAGCCCCCCCCCCACCCACAAGTTGTGTGGTGTATTAAAATTGGAGGGGAGTTGTAGGGTGAAGACGGTGTTTCCACCCTACCCCACCCCCCAAAGTGTGTTATGTGCCCTATATGTCTATAAAAGTGTATTGTGCAAACCTAGTGTAGTGAGTTAAGAGGTGTGACCAGCGGGGCCCCCCCCAACCGGGCGGGGGCAGGAGGCGCACCGGCCCACCAAGCCCCCACCCACCCCACCAGGACCCCGGCGGGCATATGGGACCCGTCCGGCGGGGCGATAGGGCTCGCCCCCCGGATACTGGGTCCCGCCCGAGGTGTCAGGACGCCCACCGGAGCGGGGCGGGCACGACACCAAACCCCAGCCACCCCCGCCGGCCCCCATAGCACCGAGACCCGGGCCATGGATGGAGCCCCCGGCCCAGGGGAGGGGAAGGAAGGCGTACCGGGGAAGGGGAAGGGAGGAGGGAAGGGGACGACAAGAAGGGCAGGGGGCAGCGGCAGGGACGCAAGGAGAGGGGGAGAGGAGGAGGAAGGGCGACGAGGGAGAGGGGACAGGGAGGCGGAGGACGGGCGGGGAGAGGCGAGGAGGGAGAGGCAGCAAGGGGGAGGAAGGGGGAGGGGAGAGGGAACCACCGGGCACCCCGGCGGCCCACAGGCCCCGAACCGCGTCGCCGGGCCCAGAGCGACGGACCGCGCCGGAACGGCGCCGCCCCCGACACCAGGGAAAGCCCCGCAACGCAGCACCCCCCAAGAGACCCAGGGAACGGCCAAGACGCAGCCGCCACCCAGCAGCCAACAGAGGGGGAGACCCGCCCACTCCCCGCCAGGGGGGACAGCACCCACAGAATTAACCCACTGGCATGCCGTGAATCCGAATATCAACCCCTGGTGCCCATCGGAGGTGAATCCGCTCGATCCCGCTGGCAGCAGCCGGGTTCCTGACTATGGAAACACAACCATTAGTTACAAATTGCCTAATACAGAAACATCAATGCCAGTTATAACGCTGCTGTGGCTCTCGCTAACAGGCAGAATTAAAATCCAAGTTTAGGTTAAAAAATTCTATATACGTAGACCATGTTTCTTTAAATTTTGACATTTGGTTTTTATTTGAGGCAGATATTTTTTCCATTAAAATATGATTTATGAGGAGGTTAGACCATTGGTCGATATTCAAAGTTTGTTTATTTTTCCAGTTAACAAGAATTGTTTTTTTTGCGATAGTAAGGGCTACAAGTATAGATTGAAATTGTTTATGTGGTAAGTCAATTGTTGTTAAGTCACCTAGCAAACACAAGTTTGGAGAGAACGGTATCCTACAGTCCAAGACAGCGGAAAGTTTTTCTAAGACTTTAGTCCAGAAACACATAACCGGAGTACATAACCATAAAGCATGAAAATAAGTGTCTGTAGTGTTTTGTAAACACTGGAGACAAATGTCGGAGTCTGAGAGTCCCATTTTCTTCATCATATATTGAGTAATGTATGTTCTGTGAATAATTTTATATTGGATAAGTTGTAAATTTGTGTGTTTTGTCATTTTAAAAACATTTTCAGAAACTTGAATCCAAAAGACAGATTCCGGAGCTATAGACAAGTCTGTTTCCCATTTTGAGATGGGTAAAGACGTTTTATCAGTATATGAAAGTAACTTATATATTTTTGAGAGTTTTTTTGTTGTTGTTGGAGAAAGCTTGGTAATATCTTTAGCTAAAACAGGCGGTTGGAGCGTACCCTGGAGTGTTGGAATTTGTTTCTTTATCATACTTTTAACTTGCAAATAATGTAAAAAGTTTCCGTTTTTTATTTTATATTTTTGGAGCAAGGATGTATATGATATAAACATATTATCTGAGAAGAGATGGTGGAGATGTGTAATTCCTTTCTGCTCCCACACATTCAAATAAAACGATTGGTTGTTAATTTGAAAGTCGGGGTTATGCCATAGGGGAGAAAGCCCGCTGGGCTCCACTTTGGCTTTTGTCATTTCTAGTGCCTTCCACCAGGCAGTCAGGGTGGCGGAAATCATTGGATTTTTAAAGCAGTTATGGCGCTTAATCGATGTTGTAATAAAGAGTAAATCTAGGAGTCTGAGGTTATTACAATCCTTCTGTTCTAGTTCCAGCCAACAGTTAGTATCTCTATTGGGTTGTGCCCATAAAATAATATATTGTAGCTGGTTGGCTATATAATAGTGCATAAAATTTGGTGCCTCTAGACCTCCTTTGGATTTATTTTTCTGAAGAGTAGATAGACTAATCTTTGCTTTTTTTTTTTTCCAGTAAAATTTTGTAACGGCTGAGTCCAACAACTGGAACCAGTTAGCCGTAGGTTTAAATGGAATCATTGAGAAAAAATAGTTTATTTTGGGTAAAACTTTCATTTTAATAGTGGCTATTCGTCCTATTAGAGAAATAGGAAGATTATTCCAGCGCTCCAAGTCACTATAAATGCTATCCAGAAGTGGAGTGAAATTTAAATGAACTAAATCAGTTAATTTAGGTGAGATTTTTATGCCTAAGTATTTTAAATTACCTATAGGAAATGAGTAGTATGGGTCCTGGCTTGCAGGGTTCCATGAATTTTCTGTAATAGGTAGAAGTGTTGATTTTGTCCAGTTAATAGAATAGTCTGATAACTGTGAGAATTTAGTTATTAAGTTAAATACTTCCCCTAATGAAATAGCAGGCTTTTCTAAATAAAGTAAAATATCATCGGCATATAGATTAATTTTATGTTCTGTTACCCCAGAGTGAATTCCTTGAATCATTCTTTCCTGGCGTATGGCTAATGCAAGCGGTTCAATAAATATTGCAAATAATAAAGGCGACAGTGGGCATCCCTGTCTTGTGCCTCTCTGTAGAGTAAAACTCTTAGATATAATCCCATTAGTAGTAACAGTAGCTTTAGGAGAATCATATAATACTGACACCCAGTGAATAAATGACTTCCCAAAGCCAAATTTATTTAAAACAGCAAAGAGGAAGGACCAGTTAACTTTATCAAAAGCTTTTTCTGCATCCAATGATATAATAACTGCCTTTTTATCATGCCGCTGTGACATACTAATAAGGTTAAAGAGCCTTCTAATATTATTAGTAGAGTGACGCTCTTTAATAAAGCCTGTTTGGTCGCTATGAATGATTGTCGGGATTACTGTTTCTAATCTAGATGTAAAAGCCTTAGTGATAATTTTAATATCAGTGTTAATTAGTGAAATCGGACGGTAACTTGATGGAAGGGTGGGGTCTTTTTCTGGCTTTAATAAAAGTTTAATTGCTGCTGTATTCATGTGTGGGCGTATGTGACCATTAGTTTTAATTTCTGTTACTACTCTTAAGAATAGTGGAGCAAGCATTGACCAGAAGTGCTTTAGAAATATAGCCGGATAACCATCAGGGCCGGGTGCTTTGCCATTTGGCATACTATCTAGAGCACTGTACAACTCGTTTATAGTAAGTGGTGCATCTAACATATCTTTATATTCAGTAGTTACCTGAGGTATACTTAAGCTACTGAGGAATGCCTCAATATGCTCTGGGTTAGGTTTATTAGTTTCTGAGTATAAATTGTGATAATAATTATAAAAAATTTGATTAATTTCTTCTGGTGATTGTGTACATTCACCAGTTGTACCTTTAATAGCCGTTATAAGCGATTTTTCCCGATTACGTTGAAGTTGGTTTGCAAGAAATTTACCTGATTTGTTATTATATTCAAAGTTGTTGTATCTCAATTGTTGTATTATAAACTCTGTCTTTTTAGTTAACATATCGTCTAACTGTATTTTTGTATTTTGTAAGTCAGTCCATATTTGGTTATTTGGGTTTATTGCGTACTCATCCGTCAGTTGTTTAATTTTATCTTCCAAGTCTTTTTCTAATTTTTGATCCTGTTTCTTTTTATAAGATGAATATGATATAATTTTACCTCTAATTACTGCTTTCCCGGTTTCCCAGAGAAGAGCTGGAGATAGGTCTGGAGAGTCATTTATTTCCAAAAAGTCCGCCCATTCTTTTCTTATAATTTTGTCAAATTCTGCGTCGTTTAGTAGTGAGATGTTAAAACGCCATGTAGGTGGTGGTTTAAAGGTATAATCAACTTGTAGGGAAAGGGAGACTGGTGCATGGTCGCTAATAATAATAGGATGTATTTTTGTAACGGTTTTATCAGCAATAGAATTATTTGTAAGAAAAAAATCAATTCTTGAAAAGGACCGGTGCACAGCGGAAAAGAAGGTAAATTCCTTCTTATTTGGGTTTTTAAGTCTCCAGCTGTCGACGAGGCCAAAGTCATCCATATATTCCCCTATTACTTTTGTGGATTGTGATCGCCTTATACATGTTGTTTTATTAGAACGATCTATTAATGGATTTAAGGTTGTGTTAAAGTCTCCTCCAATAATAATAGTAGAGTTCGCTGCTAATTCAAACAGTTTAGAGAAAAATTCATGGAAAAAGGCCGGATCATCATTATTAGGGGCATATAAATTACCGAATGTATATATTTTATTAAATATAGTCACCTGAATAATAATGTATCGGCCCTCTGGGTCTGTTATTGTATTATTTAGAGTAAAGAGTAAATTATTATGTATGAGTATACAGACTCCCCTTTGTCTACTGTTATAAGGGGCAGAGTACGCTTGGCTAAAATTTTTATCAATAAGTAATTTTTCTTCAGATTTTTGTAGGTGGGTTTCTTGTAGGAGGCAAATATCTGCTTTTAATTTTAAGAGATGGTCTAAAGTTTTTATTCTTTTTGCCTGTGAGCGAGCGCCACAAACATTCCAGGAAACCAAAACTAATTTATGCATACAAATAATATAAACACAGTCCTATGTATATATCTGTATAGGCCATTTGCCACCACTGGCATGTTATAGGATAGAATCAAAGTGGTTAGGTGATTTATATAGTTTGTATAAAATATGAGGTAACGTATAAGGCAACATGTAAGGTAATGTGTAAGGTAACGTGTAAGGTAACGTGTAAGGTAACGTGTAAGGTAACGTGTAAGGTAACGTGTAAGGTAACGTGTAAGGTAACGTGTAAGTAAATAAAACCGTGCAAAAACGAGTAGGGCGGTGAAAGTGAGGGAAATTAACAGGGGATTAAACATAACAATACACCAGTAACCCCAGCGAGATTTTTTTTTATTTTATTTTTTATAAATATACTTTAGATATAGTTGTGTATTAATATTATATTTATAATATAGCCTAAACATAATAAGTATTCATGTTTTTGGTTTTATAACCACATATACAGTATATGTATACACCTAGTAATCAAACTAAGTTTAGTTCCACCAATGCTAATTAGAACAGCCAGGGAGTGGAATTGGGGTTCCGGAATAGTTGGCCATCGATATATAACTTATCAACGGCTATCGTAGTCCGCTTACCCTCCTGCCTATTTTGTTTCATTATAGGAAACAGTACCTTTCGCCGCTCATTGATCTCTCTCGGGAATTGATCATTCATTCCAAATGAGGTCCCTTTAAGCTCCCGTCCTTTACTTTTAACAAATAATTTCTGTTTAAAATGTTCAAACTTTGCAATAATAGGACGGGGTTTGTTGCCTCTACGGGCTCCAAGCCGATGTACCCGGTCAAAAGAGATGTTATTTACCGTCTCCTGAGGAATTTTTAATGAATTCGTCATAAATTTTTTTATCTCAACCCTTTTCCGTTCTTTAGTAATCACTATTTAAAAATAGCTCATTTGAGTGACATCAAGCTATAATGGAAAAATTCAGCTTTTCTGCGAAAATAAAAACGTGTGACTTTGACACTAATATAATTAGACATTCTGTGAATTAGATTTAACGTGACAAACGCTTTAATCACGTTAAGTAGGAAATGATTAGCTGTGATATGATTGTAATTGTAACATCAAATACAGAACATCTGATATTACTGCATGCGTGCAACACTTAGTTTGGTTAGAGGATGAACCTAACTATAATGTTTAGAAGTGAACTTAATTTGACCCCTCAACTGTTGACCTCATGCTCAACTGTTCAGCTTTTCAATATTTGTTTGCACAACTTTGTGTTTTCCAACAAGGAGCTGAAAACTCACAACAGATGTTGGTCCAAAACATTACTCTGGTCCAGATGTACAACATCACAAGCGGCGCGCCTTACGAGTTTCCCAAAAATAAAACCGCATTCTTCAAATGTGTGACAATGTCGTATGTGTAATAGGTATATTTAATAGTTCTGAGTTGGTGCTTTTCAAGATAGAAATATCATCCCAAGTGACTTTTTAACGACCAATCAATAGCTCGTCCAGCCAACTGTCAGCCGTTAGCTTCAGTGATTCAACTCACTGAGTTCTGACAGGAAAAAGTCAAGAGTCACTTTGTCGTCTTCTTTACGACTTGTCTTGTTTTCATAACCTCAATTTTGCTGCAAGAAAGGCTTTCCATTCCATTTGGTTCAATCTTTTGGAACAGCAGTGAGGTGGACTTTGTGGTCTCAAAGCAAATTTGAGTTCAGCAGCTTAACAAAACAAAAACATTATTCTGTGGTACCGTCAACATTTACCTCCCAAGCCTCGATCCCCCAATCTGGCGTCGGAAGTCGGAAAGTCCGTCGGAATGTGCATCGAGGACTGTGAAGTCAAAGCGGTGGTCTCAAACATTCTTAGAATTTTATAGAGAATGATAGAAATTCAAATAAATAAAAATCGAACAGTTAAAAGTATATTAACGTAATATTACGTTTATTTGATATGAATAAAAGTAGAAATTAAAATGATACAAATAAAGAACGGAGAGAATGTAGAAAGTAAATAAATCTTGTAAGATCATTTGCAGATTGACGGGTACAGACCACCTGTTGCGCCCGGAGCATTTAAGGAAAGGCACCGTTAAAATCAGCCCTCCAGTAGCACCGTGTTGCACTCGTAAGTATCGCTGACAGCTGTGGAGTGATCAGCCTGCAAGGCAAGCTTCCAAAAGTTGAAGACACCGCCGGTAAGAGCAAGTCCAGCGCAGATCGCGTTTGTTTAGCGATGCCAATTGTTTGAGTGTGATTGATTGTTTGAATTTACGCGTGTCTGTTAAGATGGGGAAAGGCGCGATGTTGCCGTAAGGGTGTCGACTGCTGGCTAATTGTTTGTTAATTGCTTGAATTGATGTGCTCGGTTTCTAGCCTGCCTTCGGTCACACGTGGTGAAAAGTTGTGATGATGATTCTGAATTAGGTGAATGAGGGCTTATTGGTAGCATTGGTTGAAGTGTGAATGTTTACAGGATAAAAAAAAAGGGGGGGGGGGGGTAAATTAGAAAAAAAAATGTTTTGCAATTAAATGAGGTTTAAAACATAATTTAGCTATCTGTTAAAAAATTTTTTAAATGAACTTTAAAACGAACTTCATGTATTTTGATTGAATGGGTTGTATTGATATAAAAGTGGTTTGCATTGAATATTGAATATCGATGAATTTTGCTAAGTCCAGATGTTTTCAATGTGCTTGTTTGTAATATTTTGTACATATTGTATTTTCTTGTTTGAAAGGTCACCTAATGATCAATGCCTTGAAAAAAAATAAAAGGAAGAAAAGGAAAACTTGTCTGTCATTGAGTGAATCCCAGTTGGAATCTTCAAGTGAATGCTTGTCTCTCTTTCAAGTTGGACAAACTGCACTTCAATCAAATAACTTCATAATAAGGACGGCGGGGCAAGTGTCGGCTAGCTGCTTGCTATATGCTAGGCTCAATTATCCCCGGCTTAAACTACTGCTGCATTCGAGGAGGGTCAGAAGTCGGACTTTTCTGAGTTCAAACCAGGAAGTGTGTACGGGAACGCCCCCTTGAACTCGGAAAGGACCCCGACTTCACCGACGGACTGCAAGTGACGATGGATACATATTGAATTTAATGACATTTCATTTGGATACACCTGATTTTAACAAAATTTCTTTCTTCTGGGGTGGTCCGTTGTTTTCAAAAGAGACAAGAAAAGCTTTTCGGTATTTTGGTGTCATAATCACAAAATACTGCCTGTCAAAGTCACCATTTTCTTGTGTTGCTGTTCTGTGTGAAAGGTACAGATAATAGGTGGTAATTGTTATATTATACCAACTACCACCCCTCTTTGGAAAATGTGAAATGGATAATAACAAAACAAAAAAAGTCAACCTCAGTTACTGTAATGCATTCAACTTTTTTTAGCGATGTGTTTGCTTTACAGTATAATTATGAATGCATTCTGGCAACATTATGAGTCATCTTGTAAAATGATGACTCGGGCTATAAAACGCCTTTATTTTTGCAGTACTGCTTCATTGTAGATTTCTAAGAACATGGAGTCGGCAAACTTTGGGCCAAGGGCAACACATGGATGGCCTGCTTCATTCTTTTTTTCATTCTTCCACTGAACATTTACATTTGCTAGACCTGAAAATTTCGGAACATCCAAATTGTTGGATCAAAACTTTATTTATTTATTTATTTATTCAGAAGTTACCGTAACTAATTAAATACAGTGTTTCCCACAGATTTGAAATTTACTTGGGTGGCCCGCCCAAGTATTAACATGGTGTGAGAAACACTGAAATAACTGGTTAATGCATTAATTGTAAATAACATATGATTATAATGATTAAAATTGGGAATCTTTTTTTTAAGTCATTATTATAATAAAGTACTGTTTTTGTTGCAATATCTTAGAAATGTCCCCCCAATAATGAGTTTGTTTAAATGGGTGCTTTTATTTTTATTTGTTAATGAAATGAAAACATTTTCCTCAGTAAATAATTGGGTAATTGTTTAAAAAAAAAATAAAAAAAAATTCAATTGATTGAATAATTGGTCAAATGATCATAATAAAATGTATACTGAATATTAAAACAGTTTTGGATTTCTGATTGGACTTAGTTTGATAATTACAATCCAGTTTCTTAAAACAACAGCCTGAACTAATATTTTATGATTAAAATGAACTATTTTGACATTTCTAAAGTACACATACAAGGTCATGTTGTTTTTAAAATCCAAAAGACCAAAGGAGCCCTGAAGTGCAACTTTTATCGTGAGTATCACGCTGGTATGCAGGACTGCGTGCAAATCTGCTTTAGTCGGTTTGATTTCTTGGAAGACGCTTAATTGGAAAACACAACCGGTGCCAAGATGATAGATGTACAGACCTTTAATTAGCCAGCGAGTCACAAGTTCAAGTAGTTCAAAGAGGCTTTAGCCATGGGGTTTAATCATATAAATGATTTATTTGATTTGATTTGTATCGAAATGCAGCGATGACGCTGAGGAATCTATGAGCGCCCATGTGCACCTCACTGGATTCCCATTATCAACGCAATCGTCTCGCAATTGTTGATTACTGATAAATAACAGCTGGACCTTTTGTACAAATCGTCTGCTACTTAACAAGAATATGATTCTTATCTGAAGGGAAAGCAACCAGGAAAAGCAATGCACCTCTGCATGCACGCTATTCTTTATCACGTGTTGCTAAATTCATGTTACATTGAGCCAAGAGGGTTCAATTTAAGGTTGCGAGGGGTGAAACGAGTCTTCAAGTAATATGAGGACCTCTATTTTTTTTTTTTATGTTTGAGGATTTTTTTTTGCCTTGGGTAACCGTTTAAAAGTATTTGTGTGCATAGTCGGGAAGACAGTCAAGCTAGCCGTAGAATGCTATGCATGATGGTAACACACCGTCGACGTTGTGCAAAGGTCAACTTCAAAATGAATCTTCCCAGATACAGCTGCTTTTAATTTTGAATTCCGAAAGCTGAAACCTTGTACCTCCAAAATTGTCACTTTTCAATAAACCCCCAAAACGGCAAGTTTGTTCAACCATTAAAATGACACCATCAAAGAGAGCAAACCATTCTAAATACTTTTGATTGGTCCATAATAAAAATAAAAATAACCCTAACCCGAAGTAAAAAAAAACAAAAAAAAACATATTTTTATGTTGTGGCGTTAACATTTAGCCGCGACACTGCTCAACACAAAAGCAGACAAAGGGGGAAAGAAAAAGATTTAAACAAATGTAACACGTGTATTATTTGTTTTTTGAATTGTTACTTTTGTTTTTGTATTTTAGTTTACATGCTGAAGTGTTTAGTGTACTGCGCATGTCATGAGCGCAAAAGAGAGAGAGGTGTAACCAAGCGAGCCTTGTTCGAAGAGAGAGCTGTTTGAATCCTGTCCTGCCGTATCTGATTAATTTAGCAGCGAAGAAAACATCAGAAACTCGAAACTATTTGTAGCCCGCCTTTTACCAAGCCTCTGGAACGACAACAACATCTTAGTGTTACACAAAGACAAAAAGAACAAAGATAAAAACAGCAAACAATAAAACAACTGGTGCATTATGTCACAGTTACAGATATCACCCCAAAAAAAAAAATCTCAGAACTTTTTTCATAAAACTTCCATTTTTTTTATTCCTCCTTCACAAATACAAAAACACAAATGACAACCAAATCTTCAAATCAAATCAAATATTTTTCTTTCTTTTTGTATGTGTTTTTTCCCTTCCGGGATTTGCTTCTATGGAAACCCATTCCTGCCAGGAAAAATAAAAAAAAATATGTAAGAAGTCTATTTCTGCCACCTAGCACCCACCGCAAGCCTCCCAGCCCTCCCCTCCAGTACAACCTGCCCATTTAGTACAAGCCAAGAAAAATCAATCAATCAATAAATCTTTAGAAAGTCAACTTTTAATTTCCTGTTGCGACTTGGTTGAAGGTGGTCTGACAGGGTTTTAACTGGCGTAAAAAGGCTTCTCAAACTCGAAAAACAAAATTGTTTCCCTCCCACTCGCAGAAACAGGCTTCTGGCGGTTTTATTTTACTGAATGGCTTTCTCCTGAAACAAAACAAGCTTCAAAACACGTTTTCATCAACGTCCACACAAGTAACAGAAATTCTTTTTTCCCCACAGATAATATGAAAATAAGCGACTCTCCCTTTTGTCAAAAGATGCATGTTAACACGACCCTTATTAAATTAACATTTAAACAATTTAACAAAATGAATAGTTCAGCTGCATGGCTGGCATTTTATAAACCGTAGTTATGGAAAGTGACTGCAACAAAATACTTGCAGCTTGGAAGCAAATATGTCCGGTGCTAATTCTTCCAATGTGAATAAATCAATGTTTTGGCAATGTATAAATGTATTTTCAAGTTCAGCGCAACTGGTTCTATGATTGACTTCTCGCTGGCTCATTTATATTCAGACACAAAACATCATTAAATTGATTCATCTCATGTTGTCTGTTTCTTTTATTTATTTTTTTAAATCAATTGCTTGTAGACGCATCAGAGAAGTCAGTAAACATCAGAAAATTCATCCTATTTCATTTGTAATTATTACATCTCTGTACATTAAAAAGACAACATCAGATGCATATGCTACGGTATTGTTATTGTTATCTTCTCTCACGGCGCAAGATCAACACTCAAACATCAGGGATCAACAATCTCACTGTGTCAACAATACTTCCAGTTGTGCTTGAAAGTTTATATACCCTAGGGGTCCCGTATGTAAACTTATGAGCACAGTTTGGTGAGAAAACAGCTTACTGCCCATCAAACCCAAATAGCGTGGCAATTGTTTTGTCATTTTTGAGTCGAGATGTGAATTTTGGTGACGATTCATAGCAAAGCATACGTGGGGAAAACTAATTAAGAACCAGAATAAACAAACACTGCACAAGTATTAGTGAGGAATAAATATAGCGCAGCAAAGAGCATTAGCCAATAAAATTCATGAAATTAGCGTTGGAAGCGATAAGCCATGTCTGCTAAACTTAGATCACAAGCAAGCCAACGGAAATTGTGCCGTTGTGTTGTTTGAGATTTGCAGCATCTGCACTTGATTAATATGAGCGGGTTTGATGGATTTTTCGATCCCAGCAGGAAGTCGCGCGGTCGACTGCCAACACACAGACAGTGGCAGATACACGCATACCTGAACAGTACATGGAGCACTTACAAGCAATTGAACGGAACAAAGGTAGAAGTGAGAGGTGCCCTTTTCCTGAAAGGCGATTTGGAGACTGGATTGCTGACCCCAAAGTACTGCCTAGTATATCGATCTTGAATCAATCAAAACATTATATTATTTACATTACATTATGGAATCCAAATTACATTGTTACAAGCCCCCCCCCCCAAAGTATAAATACTAAGGCTGTCAACGCCTTAATCCAAATTAATTAATTACGCGCAAATTAGTGCGTTAAAAAAATAACGTAATTGATCGTGTAACGTGCGTAGCAAACCCAACCTGTTGCGAGGGTGTACACTCTTGTCTCCCTAATGATCTTTGGCATATTGCCGCGTTTGGTCATGCAGTCATGTGACTGCATGGACCAATAAGAGCCGCCTATGGCATGACATGATTCTCAAATGGTTGTATAAAATTATCGCTGAAGTGTATTGAATGTACTTTCATATAGTACATTATAGCTTTTTGATAAATCAATTGACATATCTAACATATTGTACAATACTGATGATGTCTTAGAACTATTTTCTATTTATAATGCAATTAGTGTTATTTATGCGATTAGTTCATCTCATGCCATCCATACACCAAACCTCACCTTGTAGAAGTTTAGATAAAAAAATAAAATAAAATAAAATTATAAAAAAAAAATTTTTTTTTTTTTAGTTTATATCATCTTTTAAAATAATGCACTGCCTAATTGTTAATGTGCTTAAACTTTTTCTTTTGAATTTCATTTATAAAGCACACATTTTTTTATTTCAAATCTTCTCTTTTTGGTGTATTCTCTTGATTAGTCATGCACTACAATTTTGTAATGTCCTAGAATTCAAATTCTTTATTTGAGGACCTTTAGCAGATATGAGATTAAAATAGAATAATTAGATTAATTAATTAAAAATCCTGTAATTAATTCGATTAACATTTTTAATCGCCTGACCGCACTAATAAGTACTGTATATTTATAAAAAAAACTATGTACGCACTGTCAGTGAATGAGGCCCATTGTATAGCAAGCAATGGCCTGCGTGACTGATCTGAGCACGATGGCCACGTCGACCCTTCCCCCGTTGCTGCTAAAATGCATCATTAGCTGGCCATAATCCCATAAAGCGGAACATGCAAGGCCTCGCATGACACGGGTTCCGTGATTTCACGCTAATCTCCGGCCCACCGTCATTGTTTTGCGATACATTTCATAGCGAGGATTAGTGGCGCAGATGATTAAGGCTGCCCAGACCATCCAGATGTTGATCTCAAATTATTGTTGTTTGGTTGGGGAAGTTTGCTTTGTAGGTCATACACCGGATGCAGTTAAAACTAATTTGATTTGACGTAACAATGTCAAATTTGGTAGGCGGGTCAATCATGATTAGACACACAAGTTTTAAGGCTGAACGCACACAGGAAGTCTGCTTTTTTGTTTGAAGTGGACATTTTAGGATCATCATAGGATCAACTTGTTGAGATTTTTGTCCAAGGCCAACCAAATGCCAACAGATTTCATGTATTTAAGACAGATGGCTGACCCTAAACTGTGAAAATGTAGTTTTCATCATACCATGTGGGCAAAGCATAGTGGTAAAGTTTGATGACTCGCCACTGGACCAGAAGTGCACCCAGAGGGTTTGTATAGTTGAGCCCCAGTTTCACATAGCAACATGACATTCGGCAGGCATATCCATCATGAGTAGTTGCAAGAAGTCCTGCTTAAAAAAGCAGTGGAAGCCACATGACTGAGGTTCCATCTTCTGACGTGAGCCAATCTCAACACTCTCAGCTGGCGACAATAAAGCTTTTGTTTTGTTTTTGTCACCTCAGGATCTGTGTGGGTTACTTATACACATGTTTGGTCCTTGAATGCCCCCCTTCACACAGTGAGCCCTATTGTCTCATCTGGTTCCTATTTCATGGCTTTTTGCAATGCAAAGTGCGGCCTAAAAAAAAAATTGTTTTTGCTTTCTCACAATTTTTTTTAAGTGACACGAATTGAAAATGAAGAGACTAAGTTATAAGTACAAAAGAAGACATATGAAGACAATAATCAGAAAAAAAACACATGAAGCCTGCGATTTGAGGTGGCCATTTTAGGTTTATTTTGTTGGAGTCTTCCATATCTTATCCTCGAGATTTTGTCCAATTGCTACCGAACTTGAAACGCGTATACTACACAGAATCATTGGGGGGGGGGGGGGGGGGCGTCATTGCATGTGGGTGAAATTTGATGACTCGCCATTGGTTCACTTTTTGAAACGCTTGAAGACAGCTTCAATTTGCAACATCAATTTTGGTAGCATGCCAATCAAGGGAAGGAACCATGCCTTGAAAAGACACATAAAGCTGTAAACTTTAGTTTGAAGTGGAGAAAACACAAATACATCTTGGCCAAAGTTTCATTGGCAACATGAAATATGGTAGGCCTGTTTATCATAAGTGGAACCACAAAGAGATGAAGCCACGACTAAAAAGACACAGGAAGCCATTTTTGTTTGAAGCTGCCATTATAGTGACATTTCCAGTGGTCCAGTCTGGAAGGCATTCTGTCTGATTGATACAAAATTTGAAGCATGTAAAAATTGCTAACATTTTTAGATTTAATCATTGCATGTGAGTAGTAACGTGCCAGCTAAATTAGACGGCTTGCTTTGAACAAAACAATAAGTCATCTTCCGACACTCTGGTTTCCTTTCAACTCAACATAATGCCATCAAGTCATCTGTCCAACTTGTAGCTGGCACTAAAACCATAAAGATAAGAAACTCCTGACCGCCTCTGAAGTCTTTTATGGCCCTCGCATCATTATCACCAAGCATGTTGATAAAAATCGGACCACTGAGCGGGAGAATAAAAAGGCGAAATACCAAAACAGGCATAAAAACAGGAAGCATGCCGCATTTTTCTCCCCGCCAATGGACTCTCGCTAATCAATTTAGCCTTTGAGCTCTGCCCGTCTGCTGAGGAGCACTTAAAGCGTTCAATCTAATACAGATGAAGAGGACAAGACGCCAGACAGACAGACGGGAGACACTTGAGGCAGGAGAGAGTCTTCTTCCTAATCCAACATCGTCTTCGTTGTTCTATGTTTCCAGAATTAAATTCCGTCCGATTTGATTTACAAAATCAAAATCTGAAGTCTAATTTGAAACCATACTTTAAACCCTAAGCAAGGCTTGAACCATCAATTTGGAACCCTAAGGCTTGCTTGAAAGCCTTAATTAAATCCCTAATTTAAAATCTTTATAGCCAAACCGAGGTTTGAAATTCTAATCCAAGCTTCAAACCCTAATTTGAAAGCCTAACAAACCATAACCAGGGCTTAAAATCCGAATTGGAAATCTTGACGCTTGTGTCAACCCAAGCACAGGCTTGAAACCCTAAACCAAATTATAGTTTGAAGTCAAACAAAGTTTTAAGTCAGGCAAAGATTTAAACCTTAATGCTTATTAGAAACTCGAACCATGGCTTGAAACAAGCATTTGTAAAACTAGCTCTTGTCCAGAATGTGAGCCCAGCCTTGAAACTCGAATTTCAAATCCAAATCCTAACTCTGGTTTGGAAACTTAATTTAAAACCTAACCCTAGTTTGAAACCCTAATCCAGGCTTGAAACCAGGATTTGAAACTCTGTTGTTTGATTTTGACACTTCAACCTGGGCTTGAACCCGACTTAACCCTTCTAAACTGTCACTCTTTGGGACCCAAATTCATAGGCGCTGGAATCACAAGCAAAAACAGGACTGATCATTCCAAACTCTACTTGTGCCGACTTGAACGAGACTTGTCAGGACCATTTGGTGGAAACAGGATATTTATAATTACATTGAATATGTTTGAAGTGGGGCGGCACATTGGCTGACTGGTTAGCACGTCCGCCTTCCAGTGCAGAGGACGTGAGATCGAGTCCAGGCTTCGGCCTTCCTGGGTGGAGTTTGCATGTTCTCCCCGTGCTTGCGTGGATTTCCTCCGGGTACTCCGGTTTCCTCCCACATTCCAAAGACATGCATGGCAGGCTAATTGAACACTCCAAATTGTCCATAGGTGTGATTGTGAGTGTGGATGGTTGTTTGTCTCTGTGCTCCAGTGCCCCCCGCGACCCTTGTGAGGAAAAGCGGTTAAGAAAATGGATGGATGGAGGTTTGAAGTGCTGAAAACAGACTGAGCGAGAAAATGTTTTTTTACCCGAATGATATAGTATCAAACTCTTTTTCACCTTCTCTGGGCATGACGACAACAGAGCCCAGTGATACACTTGAGCAAGAATCGGCCCTCGCCCACCATACAGCATATATGTATATGTACTGAGCACCGTCATTTAATCTGTGGTTCTAAATTGAAATTGCTATTTTTACTTAATAATAAACCCAGTTAGCCATCTAACTAGGCCTACAACCTCAAAAATGTATCTACCCTGAGGTGTTTTGACACGTGTGGCGCACGGAGTAAGTCAAGGGTGAATTACTATGAATTAGCTATGGGGGGGTTAGGGGACTAATGCTATTAGCCACTAGTGGGCTAACAGACCAGCTAACCAGCTGACCGGCATTTGGTCCATTGCACCATGCACTCTGTCAATCAAGACATACTCAAGGGATTACTTTTGAGCTAATGAGCTAGTGATCTAATGAGCTAGCTTGACCACAATGAGGTCGCCCAGTACGTCAGCGCGTTGCTCGATGTTGCTGTGGGCTGGCCCCCACATAACAGAGATACTTTCAGATGACTAAGAAAAGTCCGCCCATACTTTACGATCAAAGTACTGTCGATTTAAAGGGACAGTAACATGCAAAATCTACTTTTGGGAGCTTGTAGCCATGTTCAAATCCTAATTCCTCACCAAAAACATCACCGAAGTGGTGTTTCCCTCCATTCGCCCCTCTATGACAAATTCTAGGTCATTCTGCTCTCCAAGCACCAGCCCCTCCCAACCTGAGAAAACAAGCTGTTGGAACTTGTTGCGGCCCCACCCCCGCACCGCCTCTGCGGACTAAACGCACGCCCACTTTCTCTGAGACCTCCATGGGATAGTGACAAAAGTAGCCTTTATTAATAAACATTCTGTCCAAATGAATTCAAAGCAAACAATTATCCTTCACATTTGCAATGCCAAAGTGCAATGACAATTGGCCGCTACGGTTCATGACCAACTCATGGTCATTTTCTCCTTCTTTTCTTCCTTTCTTTCCTCTTCTTCCCTGCTCCACTACGATTTCTTGCGGCAAGGAGCCATTTTGTTACAAATGTTTATTGAAAAATTGAACATCCATCTCGTTTCCATATGTAAAGAAGACACGGTTGTACGACAACGCTTGGCCGGTTTTGCGTGGCCACACAGCGCTCCTTGGCAGCAGCCGGCTTGGACAAGAGGGGCGTGGCAACCACACAGGGAGAGGCGGGGTTTTGCTGAACTGGGAGTTTTGCTTCCGCATTAGAAAAAGTTCAAGTTCCTTTAATGCCACAGATTATTTAAACGCGCGATTAATAACCACCCCTTTCTTGAAAAGCCTGTACTGGGGGAATTGCAGTCACAACGCAGCATACACGTTACTTCAAAATTTAGCAGTAATACATTTTATAATAATGCATGTATTTGTGGAGACTGGGGTCAAATTGTATTATAAACATTTTAAAATATGCAGAATTGCACAAGTTACTTCATGTTAAAGATGAGATAGCTTTTAATATGAAAAGAAAAATGCACTGAGCAGTCACCAACGTCTTACAAATGCAGTTATGCTTTCTAGTGGCAGAAAAATGACCAATATAAATCAATATTACGGGCTGTGCGGTCCCTGTACGACCGGTGCCAGAGCTTGGTCCACATTGCTGGCAGTAAGTCGGATTCGTTTACAGTGAGGGTTGGACTCCGCCAAGGCTGCCCTTTGTCACCGATTCTGTTCATAACTTTTATGGACAGAATTTCTAGGTGCAGCCAAGGCGTTGAGGGGGTCCGGTTTGGTGGCCTCAGCATTGCATCTCTGCTTTTTGCAGATGACTGGAGCGGTTCGCAGCCGAGTGTGAAGCGGTTGGGATGAAGATCAGTACCTCCACATCCGAGACCATGGTCCTCAGTCGGAATAGGGTGGCGTGCTGTCTCCGGGTCGGGGATGAGATCCTTCCCCAAGTGGAGGAGGTCAAGTATCTTGGGGTCTTGTTTCTGAGTGAGGGCAGGATAGTGCTGCGTCTGCAGTGATGCAGACTCTGTATCGGTCCGTTATGGTGAAGAATTGATTTACCAATCGATCTACGTTCCTACCCTCACCTATGGTCACGAGGGTTAGGATTGTGACCGAAAGAAAAAGATTCCGGATACAAGTGGCCGAAATGAATTTCCTCCGCAGGGTGTCCTGGTTTTCCCTTAGAAATAGGGTGAGAAGCTCGGTCATCCGGGAGGGACTCAGGGTCGAGCCGCTCCTCCTCCGCATTGAGAAGAGCCAGCTGAGGTGGCTCGGGCATCTGGTTCGGATGCCTCCTGGACGCCTCCATGGAGAAGTGTTCCGGGTATGTCCCACCGGCAGGAGGCCCCGGGAACGCCTCAGGATCCCGCCGGAGGAGCTGGTTGAAGTGGCTGGGGAGAGGAAAGTCTGGGCATCTCTCCTAAAGCTGCTGCCCCCGCGACCCGAACTCGGATAAGCGGTAGAAGATGGATGGACAAATCAATATTATACTCATTTTTTACAGTACAGTACATTTTTTTTAATTTTAACTAAATTTTATGAATTATTATGAAATTACTATTTCCCCCCCACACTTTTATGTAAGAGTACAGAAATTTAGGGGGGAAATTATTGCACATTTTATTAAACATTTAGAACAGATATAAAAATTGCGATTAATCGTGAGTTAATTATGGAATTTATTGAACTATTGAACACACATAATAATAATAATAATAATAATAATAATAAATTATACTTGACTTGATTTCCCCCCTCCCTCCAATATTTTTTAATAATGTGTGCTTTTTGGGGGTCAAATTCACATTTTACACTTTTAAAATTATGCTTAATATTAATATTAAATTATTTGTTGGTAAATATTAAAACGCTAACTTAAGATCTTTCCAACTGTTTTGGGGGCTCTACTGTATGTTTGCTTTGCACTACAACATGTTTGAGCAATTTCACCCATGATTTTTTTTAGTAAGTGTGACTGCTGTAACGGTTAGCGACAAGCGTAAGGGTTAGCATATACTGCACTTGTCACCATGGTAATAAACAAGCCACAAATCAACAGTAGTCATAATGAACAGAGACCAAGCCTTCTGCAGGGGTAATATTATGTTAGTAGGGTACATTAACATTAATAACACTGTAAAGAAGCTGTGTAGGACCCAAGACTAGTTCAATTAACCTATTGATAATTCCAAAAATTCGGGCATTTCTGCTATTTTCACGGCATACTGTAATTGCTTTTGCTTTTTGTCTAGCATACAAACCAGGCATGTTGTTATTGTAGTCAAGTAGCATTTGATCACATTTTCAAATCAAAATGATCCTCACAAATCAAATTACAATGATGAAATGTCTTTCAATGAGCAGAGAGCATTGTTTCACTGAGGAAAAAAATAAATAAATCAGTCTTTGAGGAAACTCGATGTGTCAGTTCTGGGCTCAAAGCATTCGAGGCAAATGTAAATACAAGACATGTGACACAACGGGATTTGGAATGACTGGGTTAACCAGAACAACAAACAATTTATGGGAATTAGCTATCTTTATTGTTTGCATTCGCCTCAAACGCTTTGAGGGCGGAACTGGGAGACTGAGTGGGATAAATCCGACTTCAAACGCAGCATACGACCGCCATTTTGACTTGTGATGTAATTTCGGAATTGTCAAAAGCGTGTCTAGGGCAGAGAGCAAGCTCCGTGTGACAATGATGACATGAGATGTCATGTGCTCGCTTCATCATGCTTCCACACTTTCACCATTTTCTGTCTGTTTTGATGCATTTTCCAACCACGTGCCAAATCAACTTTCAATTTCTTTGTATAAGGCAAATATGAAAATGCAAAATGCCAACACAGCTTAGGTGTGCATTTTTAACAGGTTTTGTTCATATCATTTCTGAAACAATAAACACTAAAAACAAATGAATTACATAATAATCAACGCCTTAAACACAAAGAGGAAAACGCTGGATTTGATTTTTCATCACACTTTTTGCACAGTGATATGCAAAACACATCGTGAATGTCACTTTCTTGCAATTACAAAGTACCTAGCCACACCCATGAGTCAGTTAATTAAACACATACGTTAGGTATGCAAACTCATTATAAACACACCAGTCAGGTTTGAGAGCTACAAAAATGCAGCGAGTGAGTTCACCTGCTTTCAACCAAAATGGAAGAAGTCAGAGGAAGGAAGAGTGCGTGTGAGTGATGGGAATCTGTAGATGAAGAAGAAGACCTGAAACAGGTGGAGAACGTCATCAAAGAAGAAGACGACAACCATATTTGTCAAATGTAATTCATGCAGCACTATTATAAATAGACTGCATGTGAGCGTCTGGGTGTGAACTGGGGCCTACATCAGCTCTTTCATGTGTTTTCATTTTGTATTTGTGTGTTTGACTGTTTGCCCTTTTAGAATGACGAAAAATGCATGAGCAATAGTTGCTCTTCCTTACCTTCATAAAGGGCATTGCAATACCTTTAATTGCTCTATCCCCTCCCACTTCACTCGTGGTGGCGTATGTGAAGATTGTTCATAACAATTTGTTTGCGTGTATTTATTGTTAATGTCTTTTTTCGCTTGATTTCTATTTGTCACATGATTTGTATATAAAGACTCTCTGCAATAACAATTGCCATCTATCAGGGTTTAATAAAATGAAAGAATACTTGAAAAGCAATTTAAAAAAAAAAGATATCTCAAAAACTAGTGCCAATTTGTAAGAACCAACGCCATTTTCTGATTCAGCGGCATCAAAATAATAATTTAATAATTCATTACAATTAAAGTTCTAAGAATAAGTTGTAATACTACCGTGAAAGTTGTGATGTCATGAGAACTAAGTCGTACTATTGCGAGAAAAAAAAGGTGTATTTTATCAGATATTTTTAGCACAATTATCTGATCACTGATATGAGCATAGTGTACGCTAGAAGCAGCAAGAAGCTCACCTAATGGCCAAGCAGGCAACGAGACGCCACTGTTGCCAAATGTTTCCTTTTTGTCCTACATCATTCAATCCAGAGTTGCACACTTCGGCTTCAGCAGCAGTATGCCAATCCCAACCCATCAAAACAAAAGTAATTGTTAATTTGATTGTTAATTTGGGTAAATTAAGTTCATATGTAACAACAAAGAGTAGACGACAAATCCACAACTCAACCTAAGCGCCTGGGTTCAATCACAAGCTTTTAGTGTGGAAGAATTTTGGCAGATCGGGGGATCTGCCAAAGCTTTGAGTCTTAAATCCTCATTAAAGGCTTCTTTTTTTTTTTTTTACTTGTCAGCAACACCTGAAAAAATCACCTCTTGCTTTCTTTTTGAAACATCACAAGTCAAGTATTCAATTTTTCGTACTTTATAAAACCGAAAGATCTTCTGAGGACACAATTGTTTTACACACAACATGGCAGCACAGCTCTGATACCGACACGCCACATTCATCGCCCCAAGTTTCTATTCGAATTTTGAAGAAACGTGAGAATAAAACTGAATGGAAACACTAGAAATTTGAAAAAAAAAGGGCCCAAAATTCACCCAAAAGTTTTTACACTTTAAGGGGTTGGATTTTAAAACGTATCCAAAAAAAAAAAAGGAAAATGTGAATTTTGGTTATGGAAACAAATTTTGCGAATAAACGCTGACAAGACCGGATGCACGTCACACGTTTTGACCAGATATTACATCACACATATGTTTGTAGTCACAAAGCAATGTCGGACGAGAAAGTAAGGTATGTTTGAGGGGACGATGATGAAAGAGAAATATTTTGGAATTAATTAAAGAAGCAAATATGAATGCTATTGTAGATGAAAAACAGCAAAGAAATGCTACGTTTTATCACAAATTACAAAAGCAAACTCATACGACGTCATTGCACGGTGCAGTCGCTTCCTGTTCTTCTTCTTCTTCTTCTTTTTTTCTCGTGGATCACATCTCTATGGTGTATATCGCCACCTACAGCGGCGGAGTCCCCTCTCAATATTCGCAAAAGAACAACAGATGGAAACAAGCATTTTCACGAAATTTGCTTAAAAATTTTGAAACAATTGTTTGGAAACCTGACTACTACCTCAAATGGCTTTGATACCGAGATCCCACAAAATGGCAGAATGAGATCTGTAACAAAAGAGCCAGCCTTTATCCGCCTGTGCTTTTTACAAAGAAGGCAGCAAAGGGGGGATATTTGTCAAAAGCTGTGTGTGCTTTCATACTGCAACACAGCATCCTGCCATCAGATAATTAGATGATGGCAGCCACCCCCACCTCACCCCCATTGACAACTTTCAGCTATCCGATTTCACACAGATATCCAGCAAAATTGGCATATCAGTATCAGACCTGGAACAGAAGATCAGGCAATTAGCCTTTGCCTTTCACACATAACCCAGCGATACAATTGTCACAGACATTTCCTCCAAAGACATTAAACTGTCAGTTTGCCTTTGTACTTGCATTTGAGGCATTACCCGCATCAGGGCCATGAATTAAACGTGGCATTTATCCGCCTTTGCCACACAGACACAGAGCTCAGCCATACAATTGAGTTCAATCAATCAATCAATCAATCAAGCTAAACGTCACACTCCCATTCACACTTTCTACTTGATTCTCTTTCACACAGACTCTGCAGTAGCATCTTGAACAGAAATGCCACCAAATTGCACTGGACAAAACATGGTGGGGAAAGTTAGTGTATGATGGTAAATTTGTACCCGTGTCCCGACATACACAGCTTTGAAAATGAGCCAGAAAAATGGGATAACCGTTCAAAGAAAAGCTGATTATGAAGGGCAGCGTGAAAGTAAGGACAAATATAAAAACGGACTTATATGATGATAAACAATATCAGCGAACAAATGAAACACGCAAGTTGCGTTTTGCGAGATCTGTCACTTCAAAGGACAGGACCGTCGACCGTGTAAACGTTCGAAACAAACGCGCCCCGAAATCAATTCCTATTTTCAAATACGCAACAGGCCAGTCCTCATTGTTTCATCTGGCTTTTGTTGTTTCTATTATTTTAAATGAGAACCAACAAACTGTGGTCGGATTCCCTCCACTTTGATGTATTCTCTGCTGTGGAAAAACAGGGCCTTATGAAACATCATCCGATTGGCAGAGAGGACAATTAGCTTGACATATTACCACTCTGGTGTCTGACATACGGATTTCCGGAGAGAACATTTGTAATGTGCAGTATCATCATTAAATAACATGCTACATGACATTTCAAGTAAATGATTGTGTTGCATGGAGCAGTTGACACAAGCCATATTTTTTTTAATGTTCAAAAATTAAGTATCCCAATGACAATAGCTGGAACGGTTGCAACTGGTTAAGAAATGTGGAAGGAGAAGGGAAATATGTACTGCATATGGATGGATGGATGGATGGAGGGTTGGTTTCTATTTCATTACAGGTATCATACAGACAGATGTGAGGCCATAGCATTTCACAGCAGCTTAGCGGTTTTAGTGAACCAACAAATAATTCTCTTGCCAGATAGTATTGGAGCAACATTGCAGAATAACTTCCTGGCAAGAAGTTCCCTGACTGCAGTTCAGCACCAGTTTGAGATGCTTCATGGCCATCAGATTGATCCAACATGTAGTACAAGTATCACATAAAGGCTATCTGGAGGACTTGATTGGAACTCAGTATCAACAAAGGATTGATTCAGTGGAAAGCATCACCCATACTGACTTCAGGTAGTTCAAATCCTCTGCCTTTATTTCGGCAATGCGCATACGCAGACTGCTCTGAGATTGCCCACAGGCCGCAGATATGCACGCGCTTTCATTCATGCTACATTTTTTCAGAGGTCACGTTGGCACGTGTTCCACGCAGGCACATTCGTCGGACGGAGCAGTTCAAGACACAATGCACGGCCACTGAATTGCTGACTTGAGATTTTCTGGGTGCTGACTTCCAGTGCAACCCTCCGATAGACTTTCTCTAGCTTCCCGTCAGCACCTACTCTAGGATGTTTTCATCAGCGGTGTTAGTAGCAAACCTTGCACTGTGTCGTATGTCAAGCGCAGATCCTGTTTTGGGAAACTTGCCATGGATAGCATAAATTTTACTACACGTTGGAGCAGTGTGACGGCCATAAAGCTTTTCGAACTGGTGCTGAACTGCAGTTGGGAACAGAAGAACTTCTTGCCTGGCAGCAATTTTGTAACGCAACTCCAATATCAATCGGCGAGCCATAGACGAGGGAATACTTCCAAATACAGCAAAGCTTAAGCGCTGTAGCGCTGATGGTCTCGCGTCTACTACCCTGATGATACCCGGAACGAAAGAGAAAAATTGAAGCGTATCGTGACATCTTGTAGATTCAATACAGACCCAATGAATAAAACAATCCATAACAGCATACTCATTTGTTCACTGTGCACCTATCAGCATTTGCTAATCTCTTACGTCTGAATTTTTGTTAACTAAGAAGTCCGCATTGCCCAAGAGGCATATTTTTAGTGGAAAAACCGGTGCGGGTTTTATGAACGTGCACACAAGGACACAGTTTGCCCGCAAGGAAGTATGTATCAATCACCGGGGCCCTTCCTTCAGCCCATGAACTGCATGAGATGTCAAAGGAGTCGGCAGAGGTCTAAGCCCGTCTTGATTTGTGGGACTAAACGTCTGATAAATAATCTGTAATAGCTTTCACTGGGTAAACTCCCTGGTGATGGAAATTGACTTTACAAAAAAATACACTAAAGTTACACCTGCAAGCCACGTGGACAACCATCCCTTCCTCCATTTCCCGTACCTCGTACGTATTGGAGCTTATTGCAGCTGACTATATGGCAAGTGAAGCAGGGTAAACGCTTGACAGGTGGCTATGGTGTGTTCAAACAATTTAGAGCATAATTCTCAAACTCTGGTCCTCAAGGGCTGTTCTATAGGTTTCCCTCCTCCAACACATCTGATTCAAAGGATCAGCTCATCAGCAAGCTCTGCGGAAACCTGATAACAATACTGATCATTTGATTCAGGTGTACTGGAGGAGGGAAACTTTTAAAACATGCAGGATTGTTTCCCACGACGGCCGGAGTTTGAGATGTATGATTTAGTGTCTTTATTTACCAAAGTTGACTTTTGGCAAGGCAGGCGTGGTAAACTCCAGATTGGTTGACAGACGATCACAGGATAGAAAATGGACAACTAATGCTGAGGGAAATTATATGCGACACCTCGAGCCAATGTTTGGCCACGGTCATGTGTTGCTGACCAACAAATATCGGACTTCTATGGAGCAAGAAGAACAAAAAAGGACAAAAATAAAGTCTTATTTAATTACTACAAAGCAGATCTGGCAGATAGGAGGTGGGAAGACGAGACCAGCTGTTTGGCGAACACCTACTACTAGAGGTAATAACTCAGCTTTGGTGCATTTAAATCAAATGTTAAAGGACTACTTCATCTAAGAAATAATCTCTTAGGCTCATTGACAACAGTGGGAGACAGTAAATTGTTTGTAAAACATGAATGCTACTCAATAATAATAAAGACAACGGCTCACTAATCACCTACAATATTGTTCATTGACTAGAAGTGGTCAAAAGCCACGTTGTTAGCACATTTTTACAAAAACAATATATATTCATAAGCCCCTTCAAAGAGATCCAGTAATGCTTAAGTCTTGAAACAGTGGCACATTCAAGGACCACATCCTGTCACAGAACTCACTGACAGTAGGGTCACTCACAGCAGTAAACTTTGAACAATATGTAATCTATGCTCAGTATTAAACTGTATTTACAAAGCGCCTTTCAAGGGAGTCAATGCAGCTTAAGTCAAGCAGTGGTACGTTCAAGGACTACACTATCGCACAAAATCAACCATCAGCTCCAAGTTCATGTTCATGATAATATTTTGTTTTTATTCATTGCGTGCAAGGGACCACATGATCCTAAAGCATAGGAATAGGAACATAGCATAGCATAGGAATAGACAACAGTAAATTGTTCACAAAAACATACAAATTCAGAATAAAATTATGTTTGATTTGCCTTTCAAGGTACCCAACGACGATTACGTTTTGGAGCAGTGGTGCGTTCAGTGACAACATCATCTCACAAAAAACACATTTGTTAGGTTTATTGATGACGGCCAACATTTGACAAAAACGCATAATGACAATATTAATAATAATGATAATAATAATAATGATAATAACAAAAATAATAAGTGGTCGAGGAGTTTTATGATACCTTTCAAGGGACCCACTGACGTTTGTAGGTCATGAACCATATGAAATAACTGCCAAAAGCAGCATTTTAATATAAAAAAAAAACTGCTGCTACACACATCGATCCTCCCGAGGCGGCATTAAAAATCAGCCTTTGAACATGCAATTGTGTCACACGCAACACGAAACGCGCTGCAACAATGCATGCATGCAAGCAAAAATATTTCAAACAAAAATGCACACTTACTTTTGGCTTCTTCATATGGAACGACAGGGGACAAGCTCGAGTGCGCGAAAGCCTATTTTATTTTACTTCTACGGGCAGGGAAGGGGTTGTCATCATCTTGTGTGCACATATCCAACACGTCAAAATTAGTATCCGAGAAGAGGAGACCAACAAAACCAAAACCAAAACCAAAAACTATAAATATCACCAAAAAATGAAGAATGAGTTGGTGGTGCTGGAGAAGGAGTTGTTAAGGACTGCTCAAGTCAGTGAGCGAGTGAGTGCACAAGTTTTGCAGGCGGCGTGCAAAAAACGTCCGAGCAGCGCGCGTAAATCCAGAAGGCTTCCGCGCAGGAAGGGCGCAAAGCTTTATAATATGGAGTGCAAACTACAGCTCGAGAGCGAGAGCAATAGGGAGAGAGCGAGAGAGAGCGAGAGAGAGAGAGAGAGAGAGAGAGAGAGAGAGAGAGAGAGAGAGAGAGAGAGAGAGAGAGAGAGAGAGAGAGAGAGAGAGAGAGAGAGAGAGAGACGCACCTCCTCTTCTTCCTCCGCCCCGGTGAGAAAGAAGAGAGGCGGCGGCCGCTTCTGCGTTCACTTTTACAGCCACGCACAGTCATGAAACCTCTCCTGAGCATCCACCCATCTTCTATTTAACATAAGAATAATATACAGTTGAGTAATGTTTCCCAAACTAGACTGAGCCAAAGGCATTAGAATTTTTTTTCCCACTTAACACCAACAAACACGTCACAAAAATATGAATACTGAAATAATAATGCTCGTCTTAATTTCCGATGCAGTTGACAGGTGATCAGTGCAAGCTTGTTCCCCACGGGCCTTTCATCACAGTCAGCAGTTCTAGACCTCAGCCTTTCCCCTTGTGCCCCCCGCCCCCATTCAACAGAAAAGGATAATGGATGGATTCAATATTTCCTGTTCGCAGAGCTGCATTAGCACTTTCTGAGGAAATGCATCATGTGTTTATAGCTGCATTAAATGGGTTGAATAGTACTTTTGAAATCGTCCTTTTTTCCTGACATGGATGATCATTATCATCACACGTATTTCCAAGCAGTTCATAAGTTAAAAAAAATGGGCACTGAAAATAATGTTTTCTAACGTGGACCATTTTGGCCCCACGGATGCTTCAAAACAACTGGAAGAAAACACAAACATGTTGCAGGAAATCATATTTGTGCTCAAGGAGAAGCCTGACAAATCATGTCTGAAATCAGTACAAAGACAGGAAATCGCTTGATGACAAAATTGCCATTGTTAGCAATCTGTTTTATTGAAATTGAAAGTGTTTTCTGTGATTGCAATAGCAGGTATGCTATCTTCACTGATGACTACATTGTCTCTGATTATTAAGCATGTCGGTTTACTGGCAGTTTACAAAATACGTCCGTTAGAGTCATTGAACGCTTAAGTTTGCTGTGTCGTTTTCCAAATCATGTGCATGAGCTTCATCTAACACTAAATAGTATTGAATGTTTACAAAACATGTTCGATCTATTATGGACTTAACTGTCTGATTATTACAAAACACATGTTTAGCGTCAATTAAGAAGGTTCATTAGCTTCTCAAAACTTCTTTGCTGTTGAGGTCAATTTAAAAACTCAAAAAGTATTTTCTGTTTATGAAAACATGAACATTAGCTTCATCAAAAACTCAAAATGTTTTTCACTGTTTGCAAATGTACAAAAATGTACGCTCAACTTGATGACTCCACATTATTTAACAACTCTTTGTACTTATGTGCTACATCCGAGATGTTTTTTGTTGTTGTTGTTGTAGTTTTTTGTTGCTGTCATTTAGATTTCGCTCAAACTACATACTTCCCATAATTGGCCAATAAAAATGATTCTGATTATTTTCACTGAAGACAAAATTCTTCAATAATTCCAAAGAGACAGACGCTAAGGCCACTGAAGCAAAATGTTCTCGGTTGTTAACAAAAACACAAGTGTTAGCTAAATTCACACGCTGGGGACGGGTAAACAAAAAACAAACGATGACATAAAATGACATGAAATTCCATTTCAGTTCTATAATCCGTGCGTTGTATTGACTTTTCGATTCCAACGGTAGCTTCTGGTTTTGTAATTCCAATAACTACATAAAAACACAAGAGATGATAAGTGCAGGTGCCAGCAGCAGAATTTTTTGGGCAATCATTCATTAAAAGCAGAATTAGCACAGTACAACGCCACCTTCTATTGGTAAAATTACTGTACTACAACGGAGAAGGCTATTGGCAAGTGCTTTGTCTCTCTAGAATTTTGCTGTATGCATAAAACCACTGATAAAGAGTGCAGGGGAAGCAGACAGAATTCCACCGCCACACCGAAGAGGGCGTACAAGAGCACGCAGGCTCACATCAGTGCCGTTCTTCTTCTACGCCTACAGCTACCGATCCTCCTCTTTTATTCTGATCCATGATCTCATCTGAAGGTATAGCTCATATCAGATTCCTGGACATATTCTTATCTTTTTGGCAGAAAAGATTTTGATCAACGCCGTGTCAGAGGTGACAAAGTTACTCCAGCTTGTGCTCACTATGCCAATTACAATGTTGTCTGTTTTTCCTGTTCAAAAGATTAGGACTGATTAAAAAAACAGACTTCATCTACAGACAATAAAATACTTAAATTGGACCTAATTAAACAAAAAATTTAAAACTGGATTTGTAAAAAATTATTTTATTGAATGTGTTTTTGTAGTAGTTGAACGTGATAATATGAACATAATATAATATTTTGGAGTAGGCCAAATACATCTTTGATAAGAATTATAATGTGACATTTTTTTCAATACATTTTTTCAATGTCTGACTGCTATTTTAGTGGCAAATACGCCACTGTTTGGCTTGTAAATTTGTCAATCTGAAAATTATTAGTGCTTCACCAGCCACATCACCGGCTAAAAAACATGCACATTACCACTGAAGACTACTTTGTTCTTTATTATCTATATAACCCCATAAATTAGCTTCATTCATCAATAAAAGGTATTTGACAAGTCTGAAAAGAGATTAGAAATGTTCGCTTTACAGAAGACCAAATTGTATGTTGGCGTTTATCATCATTAGTAGGGGTGTGAATTGCAGAGCACCTGGCGATTCGATTCGTATCACAATTTATAGGTCACGATTCAATTTGATACCGATCAATCCCGATATGAATCTATAAATAGCTTATTGCGAATTTTTTTTAAACTAAAATTTTGAAAATACTAATCAGTACACTTCTACATGTACACTGTAAGATTTGAAAATGCATTTATTTATCTGAAACTTCAGGCTTATAACTGAACTGAGCCACTGCATTTAACAAACAGGTTGCAGTTTGTTTCATGTTTGAACAGCACTAAAATAAAATATTAAGACTTAATGTTCCATTAATATAACCTTCTTTCATGCTTTATGTGTGAATCATAACCCGAAGATGTTTTGTTGAATATTTCCATAAAAAATTGATGTTTAAAAATCGATTCGACTGCTTATCGAATCGATTCGAGAATTGCACGCTGTAATATCGCGATATATTGCCGAATTGATTTTTTCTAACACCCCTAATAATTAGTGTCATGTTTTGGGTTTGGATTTTGTTTGTTTTTGTGTGTGATTGTTGTCTTTTGTCTATGGTTAGTGTTTTTATGTATTCCGAGTCTCCCCCCTCTCCTCGTCTCGTTATGTCTAATCTTGTCCACCTGTGTGTTGGAAAGATTTCAATACGCGCCCCGTACGCGTCCGTCTAGACACCTTATGCAGGATACTCCTCCAGCGATGACGTAATGGTTGCAGCTCGATGACGACGCATTGTCGCAGATTGATGACGTATGCGCCAATTCTAGCCTGAAACCGTCATTCTGTCAACAACAATGGCGGATAGCCGTGTCGTCGTCGTTTTGCGCAGCCTCCTTAGCTTGCTTATGCTTTTGCAGCAAAATATTTTGCTTCTTTATTCCCACGTTCAACAAGTGGTTATACTTGAATCACCCGCCATTGTCATTTCTCCTGTGTTTGTCTTTTTCATGTTGTTTCGATACATGCAAAGCCATGTTTGTTATGTAGATTGCAAGATTCTCGTCGCATCAAAGCTAAGCTAAAATCAGTCAAGTCGACCGCGTCTCAGTCAAGTCGTCCTCGTCACTGCCAAGTCGCCCACGTTCTGCCAAGTCTGCTCTCGTCCAGCCCAGTCGTGGCGACCAGTCCGGTCATGGTCTACTCACCTTTCTCTCGGTTTCAATAAAGTTCTTCACATTGCCCTTCATTTCTGTCTTCCTGCCATGTTGTCCCGCATTTGGGTCCACCATCCCTCAACCTCTCATGCCCATCATGACAATTAGCGATTATTACAAAATAGTGTGTGGTCTTGGGTTCAGGTGCAGTGATGATATCGCTTTCCACTACAAACTGGGTGGAAATTTCCATACAGGATCCAAATAACTGACTTTTATCAGCCATCAAATGTGGATTTTCAAAAATGTTCCTTGGAGCCAGATGAAAGCTGTAGGGGCCAAAGATTAGGACAAAGTTGTCCGTATCGGAATCCAGCGGTTGACTACAACAGGCGGCCTTGTGAAATTCCACAATCGGAAATTCTGTCTCAGCGGTGGCATGTGACGACATGTGACGACAAACATTCTTCTGTGAGCTTAACAGTGTTTTTGTTTTATTATTATTTGTTGTTAAACACACATGACTCTGGCTATGTCTTCTGACACACGCGGCACAGTCAAAACACTCTTGGCTAGTGGCACTAATTCTTTTTTTGCGTAACCATGGGATATAGGCCTACTGTATGTGGGCCACAAATGTAGACTTTTTGCCCTCACACACAGTGAGCTCCATTGTCTTAACAAAGACATGTGAAAGTGAGTTTTTCCCTCGGGTTTCAGTCAAAAGTGAAATCGACATCTTAACGAGAATTGGGGTAAGTTGGAGACGACCTCTCATCTGCCATGAATTTCTGTTTAAATGACTAATATAAAAAGGTGCCGTTCTTTCTTGATTAGGACTCACAGCCACTTTTCACACTGCCACAAATACCTCACTTTTTTTTTGCTTCCTTGCCAGCACTGAAGGGACAAAGTTGACCAGGCAAATTTCTGCCATACGAGAGCTGTAATAAAAGCAGGATGAGACTCTTGTCAAAGAGTATGTAAAATGTTGTAAAAGTCAAAGAGTAAAATCTAGCGGCATGTGAAATTTAACTCACGACTCCTGCACTGCGGTTAAAAGCAATTGTAGCTGTCAGACATGTATTTAAGAGTACACAAAATGTTTAAAAACTGATTTCAGCCCCCTTTCACACGCAGTCTGAAAAGTTGTTATATATCACAGCAAATTTTGTAGAGTACATTTTACTCTAAACAGTCTATTTGGTCCCACTCTAAATTGAGTAAAAAATTATACTCGGAAGAGAATAAAATATTCAGAGTTAATTTTACTCTAAGTATTTTTACTGTGTACAAGAGAATTGGCCTTTCCCATGACAAAAAAGGAGTAACGTTTTTCCACTCAGAAATTCTAAGTAAATTTTAGAATACATTTTTGGGAGTACATTCTACTAGTTTATTGTTAAAAAAAAAGTTACACAAGGGTTGAGGAACGAACTCACGTACTTTAGCTTGGGAAACTGCCACTCTATCACTTGAGCTATGCCACTACGGCTGTTTGC
>NC_141242.1:11347876-11385376 GCF_054856555.1 Leptonotus elevatus
ATGACATTTCCGAATGAACAATACTGAGCTCTTAAAAAAAAAAAAAAAAAAGCAATTTGAGTTTTTGGTTATTATGTCTGGTCGCAGCCTGCCCTGAAGTACGATTACTTGCTATAAAAACTCTTGTAACTCAAGTTACACAAGATGAGGTTTGTCTTTTGTGGTGGGCTTGCTCGTCTGTTTGCTTCAGTGAATTACAGTAAATGACTGTGCTCCTGGCATACCCAACAAGGTGTCAAAATTAATTTGATCCGTGAGCACAAAATCACATTTTAACTTACCCGCTTTACCACCTGCAGTAGAAAAAAACAACATTCTTTTCATTATGGGGATGTGTATAATGAGCAGTGTTGTAATCTAAGTAACGCGTTATTGTAATCTGATCACTTTCTTTCAATAACGAGCAATCGAACGCGTTCATTTTTTTAAAACCAGTAATCTGATTAAAGTTACTTTCCTAAGTGGCTGTACGTTACTAATTTTTATTACCTCATAATGTATGTAGAATGCAGAAATGTGTTGTCCATTTTGAATAGAATTTCGAGGAAAACATGTTTATCTTGCATTTGGGAGTGACCTCACATCGCATGTCACGTTTTCCCAGCGGGAGACGCAATGCCGGGTCACGTGTACCCACATGTGTGAGCGCTGGGAGTCCAGCCAAAACAATAGACACTACCTACCTCGCCACGGCGTAAACAATAGAAGAAGCAGGAGGAGATCCACTAACGGGTGCATTTGCTCATTGGAAATACAGCTATTACTTCGCTTTTTTTTTGTCCAGTAAAGATGACAACTTTTTTGAGGCGTAATCAGTAATCACATTACTTTTTTAAGTAATCTGTGACAACACTGATAATGCGGCTTTTCTAACTGAGCTGTGTCTTAAATTTCGCTCTAATTGGGGAAAATTGGCTTTCTGTTTGAGCACAACTTTTAGTGATTACTCAATGTCACATACCAGCCTCTATTTTTGAAAACTACTCACTCACAATGGTGGCATCACAGCAGCTTGTGTGTAAGCTTAGTCAAGGGCAGAATTTCTCGAATCAAGATAGTGGGAATGAAGATTCGGGGAAAGTAAACAAATGCCAAAGACAGGGCGTAGACTCTGACTGAGTGAAACGATTGTACTATCACCATAACTGTCCACGATTGACCTTAATGAAAATAGTATCCTTGCTTGTACTAATTTACGTCATGAAATTCATCTATCCATCCCATTTAACCCGTTCAATTTGATTATCTAAAACACACAGAAACAAAAATTCTGTCTGTCCATCCATCCATCCATCGTACCGCTGGAGCATATTGCAGGTGACTTTGGACAAGAGGCGAGGTATCCCTCTCGAACTGGGCCAGGTGTGGTGAATGTCTAGAAATCCATTCAAACAAAAGATGAAGCTGTCTATGCGACATAATCTCCACTCATAACACTCATGACAAAATTCATTGTATTATTATTTTTTTTTAAATCATGTTACGTGGTGATCAAGAAAAAGGAAGTCCTCCAACATCGTCTACACTTTAGTATAACCAAGACTGCAGATTTCCGGGACTCTTGCTTCTGGACTATCCTTGTGCAAAAGGACCCCGTGGAAACTGACCTTTCAGATTAAAGGAGTTCCGAGTTTGACATGAAAATGGACGACAGCTGCCGCTAATTGACCTGCACTGCCCGGAGCCAATTGAACCTCCTGTGATGGGCTTTTGACATCTCCATGTGCACCAGACTTCTGACAACAAGTACGCTACTTACACTTCTGTGTCGACACTCGAAAAGTGAGTGTGCCTGAACTGAATTTTGTCAAGTTCCTCTCTATTAAACAGCTCACAAATATTGAGGTTAGGACATCAAACTACTTTATCAGTTCAGTTGGTCAAAAATCGACAAAGGACATTTCATAATTATCAGACTACTTTATTAGTTGGTCAAAAATTGACAACATTTCCAATAACGACAAATTTATGGAATCTTGCAGATCACAACTCCAGACACTACGACCGTCCACATAGAAAGGATGTATTATTTATTCGTTTCCCGAAGCTAAAACTTCGGAGGGATAAATGTGAACGTGGATCAACTTGTGCGGACGTCCAAAAGGGCTGTTTAACGCCAGCAAAGTGAGTATTGTATTTATTTATTTAGCCGTTTGGCATTACCCCGACTGCTGGACGACAATAATGAATGGCGAGGAAAAATGCGTTGTTCGGACTTGTCTTGCTTATTTTTCTTCCATCACTCTTGGTTTTATTGGATTGTTAAAAAGTTCCCATTGTTTTGCATCACCCTGTATAAGATCAATGAGCCAGCCTCAAGAAATTGTTACTATTTAAAATAGTTGGAAGGAAGCCATTGGTTACTTGGTAAAATAATTCAATGAAAGTTTATGTTTTTTTTTGATACAAAATTCCCATGTGTTACTTTATAGGATTTAATTATGGTTAAACAACGTGTTGGACGGCCCACACAAGTGCTACACGTTATCTAGAGAAATTTAACAACATTTTAAAACACACACACACACAAACTAATGACATTAGGTTTTGGAAAATGCTAGGCGGACATCTGTAAAGTTAGAAGACTATTTTGTTTTGATCATGATCAAAGCTTAGGCTGCTGGTTTTCTTTCCTTTCCTCGGGTTATATCAAAGCTACTGTTCACGACTGTGCGAGTTTCATTCGTGAAACAGGAAGTGGGCAAAGCAGAAATTTGAAGCAGCCATAAATGATGACCTCAAGCAACATTGACTAATGTGCCACTTGTACTGAATTGACAAAACAAACATGCCGATACTGGCGACAACAATTATTGCTGACGACCAATTTGATAAATGATGGGGGTTTGGGGGTTGAGCGGGGGGCTCTGGGCCGGTGGGGTGCCTGGTGGGCCTGCCGTGACCCGAGGTTGTGCTTGCCCTCTCCTGGCCGGGGTCGACGGCTCCCCTCTTTGGTGGAGGTTTTCATGCATGCCAGATCCACCACACCAGCATTTACCGAAATTCAAACACAATCTGCTTCTTCGACTAGTTGCTGAATCAGTGGAGGCTGATGTTTGTGGATCTCACTCTGCTTCATCTAACCTTCCGTCCTTTCCTCAGTCTCTCCTTTGGTTTCTTGAGGTCTCCCTAATTTGTTGGAATTTAGATGTTTCTGGGGTTGGTGAAGGATTTGTAACCCTGTGGGTAGTAGGTGGTGTCTGGTTGGTGCTGGATTTCACTTTTCTTTTTTTTCTTTGATCCTTCCTTCACTATAGCGGGATTTTGAAGTAGTCAGTTTAGGTGATGGGTATGGGATTTTTAATAGGTTTCAGGTGAATTAATGAGAACAAATTCACACTCATGCACATATGCACACACACACACGCACGCACAAAAAAAAGAAAAAAAGAGAGAGCAATAATGATGGCATGTTGAGCTCTCTCTCAAAAAAAAATCAGGTCTCTGCTTTACTAGTTAACTTGTTTAAGCAAATATTTAGCTAGTCCCATAGTCTTTCCGTCCACAAGACGGTCCTTTGCTTATAGAATTCCATCTACTAGACTTGGACAATCTATTAATCATCGCTACATTAAATTAATCGACAGTCTTGAACAAAAGCCTCAAATGTCGCAAAAACAGCAGCAGATGAAGAATGAAATGTTTGACAACATTAACTCATTCACTCTCAGCCATCTTCAATGAAGCAACCTCTTTCACTCCCGGCTGTTTCACTGGATTTTGACTGATTTTGCAAGGCCCCCAGAATATTGTGTTCTATTGCTATAAAAACATGGAACATACTAAAAGAAAGATTAGAGTCTCTTCTTTCATCAGGAAAAAAAGTACATTTGTATCGGTTTCCGTTTTGCAGCAACTAGCATTAGAATATAGCTAAGTTTCATCATTACTCACAAATCTGTTACAAACATTGGGGGAAAAGAGTGTGTTGTAAATGGCCCTGGTTGATCTCTTATACTCTGCTGCCACCTGCTGGCTGTTCTTTGTCATAACTGTCACTGCTTTAAGCGATCTCTTCAGGGCAGAGACTGCATCAAAGCCTTCTGTATGTTCATTAAAAAAACATAAAAACATATAAATACAGCTTTGGGACCATGACAATATTTAAAATAGAACGTTTTTATACATTTTTGGGAGCAAATTAGTTAATGTGGACTACAAACCACTTCTTTTTTGCAGCCGCTACTATGCAGATGTTGCCAGAGCCCTGCTGAGAAAAACAACTGACAAAATTGACACATACAACATCAGGTGTCAGTGTAACCCCGAGCGCCAGTCTAGCCTACCTACATTAGCTACCAACCACATTGAGGACCCTGAAAACATAAAGCATCAGGTGCAACCTCCAGTTGCCAAACCACCACCATTCTTGCCCCGAAAGTGTGGATGTTTCACAATGTGTTCTAACAAGCTACATAGTTAACTGGTTCCGCCTCGTTTCTTTACGTTCCTTCGCAATTCTCCACATTAAATCCAGTGTGTTCTGCATAACGAGTGTGGACAGGGTTTTGACACACCGAAAAGCTGTGATGGCCCCATGATGAGTGTAACCTAAAATCATCCCAGATTACAATGCACTTGTAAACAGGAAGTGGAGATTCCCTTGCAGCCAACACGATTAGCGGACTAAGAATAAAACTGCATGTCCTCTTGATATTCCCACTCAGCATCCAAGCCACCTGGGTCAAATTGTTTGTGTTTGAGTGCAGTAAACAAAGAAAAAAAACTATTTTTTCTTAAATGGGGATCCAATTTTTTTTGCCAGTCTTGTTTGTTTTTGTTTTTTAATTATTTTTCATATGTACAGTGTATGTACATAAGGGTATACAGTATGTATGTGGTATAATAAATATTCATGCAATTTTACAACAATCATAAAGTTATAACCTTTCAATATTACAACTTTATTCGTGTACCAGTATATTTTTATGAAATTCCAAATGTAGTCTTTCTTCACACAATATTGCGACTCTATTCTTGTGAAATGACATTTTTTCTTGAAATACAGTAATATTATTTATGCAGAATTAAGATTATATTATCACATTTTGACTTTTCTCTGAATACTACTTTTGTGAAAATAACTTAATGTAATGTTACATTATTATTCTGGCAAATTCTGATATTTCTCCAAATATTACCATATTAATCCTTTTTTCTGAAGTGAAAATGACCCACAAACATTTGTGGTGTGTCAAAGCAGCAAACATATCAGGAGGCTGAGGGACAAAATGTCATGGCAAGCCCAATCAAGCCCAATATGAAATGTTTGTTTGTGAGCCCATTACTTTGGCGTAGTCATGAAGGAATAAGTTATGTGGAATGTTATTTTTGTCCAAAATAACTACCAGCATGACTTGCGACCTTTAGAAAAGGTTGGCAAGTCTACGCAAGTGAGTCATGCCACCCAACTTGATGACCATCAGGAGTTGTCGTTGAAAGCCGTTGAAAGCATCACTATTTAGCCTGCTCAGTAGCAAATGGGGACTGATGGCGATATGGTTGTTGCACGTCCGTGTGCTAGCACGGACGTGCAACAACCATATCCGTCACAAGTCCGTCACACATGACCTTTCATGCAGAGCTACCGAGTCTGATGTAATTATGTTTGAGAGTTACTTGGCAATTGGTTGCGCTTATCTGGTTTGATTTACGGATTGTGTGTGGGCTCTCCTTTTTACAAGCTTTAGACTCGTGAGTCCTGCTTACTCATTATGATATTTCCTTCTGATCCATCTCACCTGCTCCCAATTTTAACGCACCACATGCACACACTTGTATATACACTGGGTGGGGTCACATTCACGGTGTAAGGGTAGAGTTCGCGAGTCAGCGAACTGGCAAACTCAGTAACAGGGTTAGGTTTTCACTAGGTATGACGTGACGACCGGGACCTTTCCCTGCCGGGTCTGGGGTTTTGGGGTACTGCCCTCCCCCGGTGCTCCCTCCTCTCCTTCCCTCCCGCCCTTGCACGCGGCTCGAGGTGGGGTGGGCGTGGGTGCCCTCTCTGAGCCGCTGCTCCCCCAGGAACAGATTCCTGGGGACCAGGGGTCCCCGGGGTTCAGCGCTCGGGGGGCTGGCGGCTTTTTTGGGGGTGGACGAGTGGTACGGGTGGCTGGTGCTGGGGGTGGAGGTTGTCTGGGGGCTGGCGGCAGCTGGGCTGAAGTGGGTGGCGGGTGTGGGTGGGGCGCGGGGTTGTGGGGCGAGGGGGGTCTGTGGGCCGGTGGGGCACTGTGGGGGCTTGGTGCCCTGTTCTGCTGCGTTGTGCCTGGGGGCGCTCCGGTTTGTTCTCCGGCCGGTGGCCCCCGCGGGGCCAGGGGGCTTTGCCCTGGCACTACCACTGCCTGGGGGGCCCTGGAGGGCTGTGCTTGCCCTGTCTGGTCGAGGTGGTACGGCTCCCCTCATTCTTAGGGCCAATTCAAGACAAAATTGTACAAAATGTAGATACGATAGCTTTTATTGAATAATCTAGTCTGTGATGTGTACAAAAGTCTGTACTTTAGGATTATTGCATATTTTCCTTCATGTTAAGTTAACGAAACTGATTGATGAAGACTAAATTGTCTCTGATTGTCTTTGATGTTAACAAAACCAACATAGGTTATGGTGATTGAAGACTAAACAAACTTTGATGTTAACAAAAAAAAAAAAACTAGTAAGTTCATTGATCATTCCAAATTTTTATCTGGTAAAGATGTTTGTGCTAAAAGCTAAATACAAAAATAAAAGACTTAAGACAGGGTTTTTCCGTTCCGTTCCGTCTTCAATTCCGCTTATCCGGGGTCGGGTCGCGGGGGCAGCAGCTTTAGCAGGGAAGCCCAGACTTCCCTCTCCCTAGCCACTTCAGCCAGCTCCTCCGATGGGATCCCAAGGCGTTCCCAGGCCAGCCGTGAGACGTAGTCTCTCCAGCGTGTCCTGGGTCGTCCCCGGGGCCTCCTGCCGGTAGGACATGCCCGGAACACCTCCCCAGGGAGGCGCCCAGGAGGCATCCGAACCAGATGCCCCAGCCACCTCAACTGGTTCCTCTCAACGTGGAGGAGTAGCGGCTCGACGCTGAGTCCCTCCCGAATGACCGAGCTTCTCACCCTATCTCTAAGGGAGAGCCCGGCTACCCTGCGGAGGAAACTCATTTCGGCCGCTTGTATCCGGGATCTCGTTCTTTCGGTCACGACCCACAGCTCGTGACCATAGGTGAGGACAGGAACGTAGATCGACCGGTAAATCGAGAGCTTTGCCTTTCGGCTCAGCTCCTTCTTCACCACAACGGACCGATACAGCGTCCGCATCACTGCAGACGCTGCACCGATCTGTCTGTCGATCTCCCGCTCTAACCTACCCTCACTCGTGAACAAGACCCCAAGAAACTTGAACTCCTCCACTTGGGGCACGACCTCATCCCCGACCCGCAGAGAGCACTCCACCCTTTTCCGACTGAGGACCATGGTCTCGGATTTGGAGGTGCTGATCCTCATCCCAACCGCTTCACACTCGGCTGCAAACCGCTCCAGTGAGAGCTGGAGATCACGGCTTGAAGAAGCCAGCAGCACCACATCATCTGCAAAAAGCAGAGATGCAATGTTGAGGCCACCAAACCGGACCCCCTCGACACTCCGGCTGCGCCTAGAAATTCTGTCCATAAAAATTACGAACAGAATCGGTGACAAAGGGCAACCTTGACGGAGTCCTACCCTCTCAGGAAACAAATTCGACTTACTGCCGGCAATGCGGACCAAACTCTGACATCGGTCGTACAGGGACCGAATAGCCCGTATCAGGGGGCCCGGTACCCCATACTCCCGAAGCACCCCCCACAGGACTCCCCGAGGGACACGGTCAAACGCCTTCTCCAAGTCCACAAAACACATGTGGACTGGTTGGGCGAACTCCCACGCACCCTCAAGGATCCTGCTGAGGGTGTAGAGCTGGTCCACTGGTCCACGGCCGGGACGAAAACCACACTGCCCCTCCTGAATCCGAGATTCAACTTCCCGACGGATCCTCCTCTGCAGCACCCCCGAATAGACCTTACCTGGGAGGCTGAGGAGTGTGATCCCTCTAAAGTTGGAACACACCCTCCGGTCCCCCTTCTTAAAAAGAGGAACCACCACCCCGGTCTGCCAATCCAGAGGCACTGTCCCTGATGTCCACGCGATGTTGTAGAGACGTGTCAACTACGACAGCCCCACTACATCCAGAGCCTTTAGGAACTCCGGGCGAACCTCATCCACCTCCGAGGCCCTGCCACCGAGAAGCTTTCCAACCACTTCAGTGACTTCGACCCCAGAGATAGGGGGGCCCACCTCAGAGTCCCCAGACCCTGCTTCCTCAAAGGAAGGCGTGTTGGTGGAATTGAGGAGGTCTTCGAAGTATTCTCCCCACCGATTCACGACGTCCCAAGTCGAGGTCAACAGCACCCCATCTCCACTATACACAGTGTTAATGGCGCACTGCTTTCCCCTCCTGAGACGCCGGATGGTGGACCAGAATTTCCTCGAAGCCGTCCGGAAGTCGTTCTCCATGGCCTCACCGAACTCCTCCCATGTCCGAGTTTTTGCCTCAGCGACCAACGAAGCCGCATTCCGCTTGGCCAGCCGGTACCTGTCAGCAGCCTCCGGAGTCCCACAGGCCAAAAAGGCCCAATAGGACTCCTTCTTCAGCTTGACGGCATCCCTTACCGCTGGTGTCCACCAGCGGGTTCGAGGATTGCCGCCCCGACAAGCACCAACCACCTTACGGCCACAGCTCCGATCGGCCGCTTCAACAATGGAAGCACGGAACATGGTCCATTCGGACTCAACGTCCCCCGCCTCTCCCGGGACAACGGAGAAGCTCTGCCGGAGGTGGGCGTTGAAACTCAGCCACATTCTGCACGTTACAGTAATGTGGCTTTGTATGTTCGTAGTAAAAGAGTGCCAGTAATAGACTGGCCTGCCAGCAGTCCAGACCTGTCTCACTGAAAGTGTGGCACATTATGAAGCGCAAAATATGACAACTGAAGTTGTATATCAGGCATGATTTAATTGAATATAGGTTGAAAACGATTTGCAAATGATTGTATTTTGTTTTATCTACATTTTACACAGTGTCCCAACTTCATTAAAATTGGGGTTTGAATTTAGTACAGTGTTCCAGTTGCTTAGGGGCAGAAAATTGAAAGGTGTCATATTTGTGCTCTCAGACTGTGTCCTTTGTGTTGCAACTGCCTGATGTAACCAGCAGCCTATGAGAGTCATCCGCAACCTATAAAGGCAACAGCGGAAGACACATTCTGTTTGTCGGGCGATTCATCTGCTTGCCTCCGCAGCCCAATGAATGATAGTTAGCTTACCTAGTTCCACGTCTCGCAGCATGGTATATGGTGTCCAGCTTGTCGAGGAGTTAAAATAACAGCCAACTAGTGCAACAATGGTCAGATTAGTTTTAGGTAGAGGGGGTTGCCTCCAAATTTTACATGTTAAAAAAACTTGACTTCTCTAGTGACAACTGGCATTTCAGTAGGCTCTGACATGTGGCCGCATTTCTATGGTCAAGGGAGCTATGCAGAATTTTTCCAGAACCCTAAAGGTTTTTGTTCTTTTTCTCACCGTTCGGTATTTGGTTGTTGTTTTTTTGGTTCAAGAATGCCCCTATATGAAGGTAGCCCATCTCTGATACTTACATACTGTATGCTTCAAGAAAACACCTGCAGTTAAAATATCTAACAATCTCGCTTATCAAGCATCTCTGTTTATAATATTGTCTTATCTCGAAATTGTTTTTATAGTCACCTATCGGGGTATTCTTCCAAAAACAACACGAAGCATACCACTCGTCCTCGTCTGGAGGCAAAACATGATGTATTTCTGGGATTTGTGCTGGATCGGGGCTGCTCGAGTCAATGGCATTGAAGCGTCTCATGCTCCGGCCTGAAAGATTGTGACCAGCATGGCCGTGAGGCCTTTGTTTAGATCGAGCCAGATACACTTAATGGTTGCATGAAGACGAACATTGTTCATGATGAAGACACTCAAACTCAATTCTATGAAATCATTCCAAGTATACTTTCACTCAATGGATACTTAACAACGTTAAGTAGTTCATTTAAAGACCTGCACTGCAGTTGGGCAAAACAAGTAACTCATGTAGTCAACCAAAAAATAAAACAAAATGAGTACACCTCACATAGTTTTGACGCAGTCACATTTTAATATTGCAGACTGGGCGGTATTCAGTACACTATACTGTAAGTGTCGTGATTCCAAAACATGGGAAGCATACAACATGTGGAGCAACCACACGTCAAGAGTTTACTAAGAACCCTAATCATCATTGAAGACGTAAGATCATCCCTGGCTGGCTGCCACCCAGCTCGGGGCCAACAGGTTTAGGTCTCGGAGAAAATAGAAAGTCAACTAATCTCTCGCCTGGCACCTTGTTGCTAGCGCCCCGCGAACATATATAGCTTTGCTACATTAAAAACTAATTGACCAGATGATCTTGTAGAAATAAAAACAAATCGTCATAATGTGTCATCACTGGCAGATGATATGCCAGTACGTTGGTTAATTTGTTTTATGTTGTGTATCTTGAAATAAAAGGGACCCTTATTTAAAAAGAAATGCTTGATAAATAGTGCATCCAAAAAGCCATGCAGCTACAGTTATTATTGATTGAATTAATTCTACAATGTGGAAATATATTTTCCTTTTTTTTCTTCTTTTGCAAATGAATTAAGAATATATATATTTTTAAACCAAAGCATCATTCCACATTGTGTTGCTCCAAAATGTATTCATTTTTTCCTCAACCTTTTATGCCAAAACCCCCAAAGTTGTATAAAAAAAGAAATCGTCATTCAGAAACTTGCAAACATTTCTGTGGACAAACTATTTTTGTTCGCTTTCTGTAACACCTTAATATGCCGCCCAAACATCCTGCTCCTTTTAAAACACCATGTTAGCGGACGAGTAGCTAGCGTTGGTCTGACAGCGAATAATGGCAGATTCCAGTAGAGGTTTGACTGGCAGAATGGTGGGTTTGGTGCCAGAGAAAGCAGGGTGGTAAACTTCTTAAGAAGATGCAGAATAAGGTCTTAATCATTATTGGCTGTGGTAGAAATTAAGAAGTGATCAGCTGCTAATAGCTAGCTGGTCAACGTAAGTGCCCAACTAAAGATAACGAGTGGCTTGCTAGGAAGTAGTAATTGGTATTTTTATGGGTTGCGTCCATCTTGAACTTCCAGGCGATTATTGTTTTTTATTATGTAGGGGCTTCTTCTACAATTTTCAAATGATCGCCGTGTGCGGCGGGTCTTGGTGAATAGCGAAAAGCGACTTTATCCCAAAACAGAAGCAAAAATAAAGGCCACCAATCCAAAAGATGCATTACACCTCCCTGCTGCAGAGAAAATCATTATCAGTGAATAAGAATGACCTTTCGAACATTCTAACAAACAGATGCTAACATGCTAGCAACAAAAGGAACCTAATTTCCAGGCTAGCACTTTGTTGCTGACTCAACACACCGAGAGCAAGTATGAGTAAGAAGGCGCTTGAACTTAACCCGGGTGGGCCTCTACATTTAAAGAGATTCGACAGGAGGAGTTCACGACCTCTGCCGGTTTAGCAGACGACCCGCCCCTGCACCATCCCTCCGCGCAGCTTTAGCATTAATGCTAATCTGCTTAAGCGGCAGGTGGTGAGAGATCACCTGGCGTGTTATTGCTGTCGTTGTGGCGCGGTGTTGTGACTTGCTTTCCAATTAAGAGCATGCCGGCTGAGCGTGCAAATGGTGGACAACAACAGCGTCAACTTTTCAAGCGGCAATAACTTAACACGTCAAAATGTTGGAGAAGTGCCCAAAAGCGACATGCACCGGTGCCACTCCAACATCCACAAGGACATTTGGAATGGGAGCTAGTTACAGCTCCACTCAGTGTGCTTTGCATTTGTCTTTACACAAAATGCCACAGAAGAAGCATATCAAACCTCCCTGTTGCACAGAAAAACTGTTTCAGCATAAAAAGGTATACCGCTTTTTTATCATGTAAGAACAGATAACCTGCTGGGCATGCAACTCCCTGAATGCACACATTATTGTGGAGCAATAGTAATAACATGATCTAAATTCTGGCAACTATGTTGCTGACATTAACTAATTGGAGCTTACACTTAGAAATGGAATTAACGTGTTTGTGTAGACGTGCTAGCACACGCTAACACTTTGATAGTGTTTGTGGCTGGAGGCGTTAATCATTTATTCAAAAACAACACACCTTGAGCCGTTAGTATAGCCTCCAGGTTTGGATATGTTGAGGCCCCGTCCACACAAAAGCCAGTTTCAATGTATCCTCACAAGTTTTTTACCGTTTAGGCCGTTTCGGAGCTTGAAACCGATCACTTTTGAAACCAGGCTCCAGAGTGGAAAGATTTTCCCCGTACGCTTTCGTCTGGACACCATATGCAGGATACTCCCCCAGTGATGATGTAATGGTTGCAGCTCGCTGATGACGCATTGTCGCAGATTGATGAGGTATGCTCCAATTCTCGTGACTGCGCGTCAACCGTCAGTCTGTCAACAACAATGGCGGATGGCCGTGTCGTCGTCGTTTTGCGCAGCCTCATTAGCTTGCTTATGCTTTTGCAGCACAATATTTTGCTTCTTTATTTCCTCGTTCAACAACCGGTGCTGTACTTGAATCACCTGCTATTGTCACTTCTCCTGCGATCGTCTTTTTCATGTTGTTTCGATACATGCAAAGCCATGTTTGTTCTGTAGATTGCAATAAAGGTTTTTTTTTTGTTTGTTTTTTAAGTGTCCGCCTTCTTCGCTGATTCTTTTTCTATGCTTTCCGTTAACTCCCTGTGGCTGCGCTACAGCGCCACTCCAGACTTGGCATATACATTGCAGCCATTAAACGTCCTCAGCGTCTTCTTTTGGACTCACGCAAGTCTTGAAATGCTTCTGTGAGTACGAGATTTGTTTGAGGAACGAAGCTGGCTTTGCTTCCGTCTGGACGGGGCCTTAAACAACTGCATCAATGTTATCGTCATCACACAAACGCGAAAGTTTAGCATCAAAGGATTAACTCCACGCTCTCCGTTTTGCTTTTTCTCTACAACAAGGTGAGAAGAATTAACACAGGAAGTGACATCACATTCAAGCGTCATGTTATCGAAGCAAAGTAAAGCTTTCAAAACCTCCACTTAAGGCTGTGCAATTAATCGAAATTCAATTACAATTTCAATTATTACACTCCACAATTACAAATCAGCATAATCGAAGAAAAAAAAAAGATTATTAATACTAATTTTTGAGAATTTATACATTTGCACCTTTTTAAAATTTTAAAATAACTAATTTTATTCAATTTTGTTTGATCAAAAAGGAACTTGCATAATTATAGTGTTTCAAAGAATTTTATTTGTCTTAATATATATATATATTTTTTTTTTTACATTTAAACATTTTCTTGTTTTGTACCAAAAAATAAATGTCCTACTGCACAGTGCACAACTTCAAGTTTTTGGGAACATAAATAAATAAAACTATGTATTATTATGAATTCTATTTGGTCCAAAATGAACTTACATAATTAAAGTGTTGCTATGTTTTTAATTGGTCTTAATATTTTTAAATGTGTAAACATTTTCTTGTTTTGTACCAAAAAAATTAATGATCGTCCTACTGCACAGTGCACAAGCTGCACTCCAACTTAAAGTTTTGAATGATAAATAAATGAATATTATTATAAATATATGTTATTATAAATTGTATTTGATCCAAAAGGAACTTACATAATTATAGTGTTTCTAATTGTTTTAATTGGTCTTAATATTTTTATATGCTTAAACATTTCCTTGTTTTGAACCAAAAAATACATATTTTGAATAATCACAATTTCAATTATTGCCAAAATAATCGTGATTAAAAACGATCAAGAAGGAATCGCAGCCACCAGAATGCTAATGCTAACAACACCGCTAACAACAGGAAAGGCAGATGCTAGCATTAGCTTGAACAAACAAATAAAATAAAAATAAGAAAACAAACAAAAAGCATATTTGTGTGCAAGGAGAACCACAATCACTGATGCACTTTCAGTCATATAATTTACATATATGCATACATATATTTTTTTGACTTTTTCCAGTCAGTGACCATTCTTGCTTGAATGGCGTTCTGTGTAGACCCCTCTTTGGCGGTCCTACCTTGAATGAATGGAGCCCTGTATAAGCCGCCCCTTTGGCAGGCTTAGCTTAAATGGCGCCCAGTGCGAGACCTCCCCACCCTTTTGTCGCACCACTCCACCCCACCTCGCACCCCACCAGCACCACCACACACATCATTTTTTAAAGACCACGTGGCCACCACCGTGGCGTTAGTTTTATTTTTCCTGGCTGGCGTCCCACAACATGTTAAACTAACATTTATGTCACATCCCCTGACCCATCGATCAATAAGATGGGATGTTTTGCTTAAAGCGGCAATTTTCAGCAAAATTCCAGAGAATGCCCCTTAATCGACTCCGCTAAGGAAATGAAAATAAATCATCTGAAATCGTGACGGGGGATACTCAATGAACTGGATGAATTACGAAGGATGTAGGAAAAGGAAATCGAAAAGCCTGCATGTCCCGTTTGACGCAGCTAACGATTGTGTGAAGAGCTAGCGCAAGGTCAGCCTCTTTATCGGAATGTGACGCACACATCAGGAACTACAGACACAGTGGAGCCACATCAAATGCTTCCTTGTGGAAACATGACAATTGATTAGTTAAAGAGCATCCACTGCGACTCATCTGGCCCTTCATGAATGCATTAGTAGCCCAGCCGGCCTCAACATTCCTCCTCGACGAAATAATTTGTGCTGCATGGGCAACATTTGATTATTTTAAAACCAACAGATAAGACAGGTCAGTTGTAGATTAAGTTAAAAATAATAATAAAATAAAATAAATTGCCTCTGTGAATATGAATTAAACAGCAATATCCACTCGTTTTTTCCCATCTGGGTGGCGGCCATTTTGTTACTTTCCGTGGACTGAAAATGACTTCACAGTGCCTAAGGTCTCAGCCAAATCCAAAAAAACAGGTGAGCTGTGATTGGTCGCTAAAATGACTAAATGAAGACAACAAATACTCCAGGACTCATTTTAGCATGTCTTGGTAATGTAGTGATGACAGCCAAGCATAATAGCATATTGATGCTAACTGGAAAATATTGTTTAATAATGTAATCGTTCTTTAGTAGTTTTAATAACAATAATAATTATAATAATAATAATAAATACATACAATGAAAAATAAAAAATATATTTAGTATTTAGTAAGACCCTGTGTCTTAGTCCCCTTCTTTCCTTAATGATACGCTAGCATCTGCCTTCACAATTTGGACCAGATTAGATTCATCTCCTTTCAAAGAGTATGACCACTCGACCGCACACAGTTCCATACATGACCTACCGCCGACTACAGTACAATCATGCATGATTGTCTTAAAACCCACTTAACTAATGTCACTTTTTCCCTCCTACGACACTCTGTGTGTGTGTGCGAGTGTGTGTTTAGTTTTTTGTGACACTTGCTGAAAACACATTTTCAATTTCACATTTTCAATGACTTTCGCTCTTAACATCCAATCCTCCCCCACAATTGCTGAATAATAACTATGTATTATATTTCTTACAGTTATAATTTGTTGTTTTATTATACTTACAGAGTTTATATAATTAGAAAATCATAAATCACTTGAATGTTACTTAAAATCCTCGTTTCATAGCTCTCTCTTTTCTTTACATTGTTGTAAAAAACAAGTGGATGATGATATGAATGGACATTGTTTAGTGATTCTTCTGTCAACTGTGAACCACCCTTTGTTTGTGGAGCAATATTTATTTACATCTACTTGCAAAGTTACCTGCTCATAGTCGGAAAAAAAAACATGCCAAGATAATGAAATATCTTTATTTTTGGTCTATTTCTGCATAATAAAACGTGTTCATGGCAATTACTGAACATACTGATCACTTTCTTTTGCTTGACTTGTTCAGCTTCCTTACCTGTCTGTGAAGGAGAAACGTCAGAAGAAGTCCTTTGAAGGAGACTCTCCGTCTGCTGCCACATCGACATCATATCTTACTTTCTTCAGGCATATCCTGTAATTTTCATTACAGACGTTGTCAGTACTGCAAATGTGGCATTTGCGTCAAAGATATCTCTCGCCAATAAAACACGATTTGATATCTTGATATATTTCGAAGTGGAACGATTCAATTCAATGAATCTTTTCGATCAAAATCGATTTCCCATTTCAAATTGTTTTTTGTTTCACCCCTAGTACATAGAAGGATTATGAAGATTGCCTGCATGTTTTTGCATATCGCACACATTCGAAGGGAGTACATGCTTCAGATTCCAACCCATTACTCTCTAAACTACAAGGCACGCGCCAACCGCTCATGCGCCATGCTGCCTTTTACCCACAAATGAATGAGAAAGCGTGTGACAAACATGCCGCGTCCCGACACCACACTTGAGAAGGAATTACGCCGCAAGACACAAATAACAATAATAATGCCTTCTTTTTTTTACAGTTGAGCGTTAACCCCTGAAGGCAGTTTGCTGTGACTGTGACATGCTGAGACATCCACAACATCTTAAAGCAGGGTTCCCGCGGGGTCTTGAAAAGTCTAATATTCAGAAACATACATTTGAGGTCGTAAATGTCTTTAAAAACACACACATATTTTCATCCCATGTCTAAAGTTTTATTTGAAGTCTTAAAATTGACATCCGCTCCGTCCATTCGGAGAAAAGAAATATGCGTGCGCTGTCTGCGCTTTTTGACAGGTGAAAATGTCATATGTGGACAGCTGCGTGCACTGTTGTGTCACAACTCATCACAATAAAGCTGTTCTCACAGCAGGTATATATACACTTTTATTTTGTAGGTGCCGCAGGAAGTGCAGTTTCATAATTAAGCGTTCGCTTGTGTGTGTGTGTGTGTGTGTGTGGGTGTGCATGCGTGTCTGTGAAGCAGTGTGACAATCAGTGGTACTTATTACTTCACTTTTTCCCCATGAAACTAGCAATTGTTGCAATCAATTCATTCATCCATTCACATTCATCCATCTTTTTCTGTCTGTCTTTCTATAAATATAAAGTATAAAAATTGTGCATTTCAATTTACGCATGGATTTTTGCTATTTGCAGTCTCATCCCAAATAGCGGGGGTCCACTATATCCAAAATATGTTGTAGGGATGGTTTTTATTTTGTCCTCATTTGAAATTGAATTCATCCAAAAGTAATACATATTACTCAAGTTGCATTATTTTAATATTACGGTACTTGGATTACATTACTAACTCGATTTTTATCAGGTCACTAGAAACGGTATCATTTGAAAAGTAACCCTTCCAACCCTGCTTATACAGTATAGCATAATGTGATCATGTGACCATGCATAGATAGATGCTGTCTTTTCATTCTGCTTGATTTTGTTTTTCAAAATGCATCAAATTGAAGTGTTAAAATGTGAAATATTCCAAGGGAGCATGCCCCCAGACACCCTTAGAGGGGTTGAATATGATTCTCACCTTCTTCATCCCTGATCCGTTTTCATGCAAATGATTTGACTTTTTTTCCCCCCTATCTGAGGGTAGACTACCTTCTTGACACGTATTGTTTAGTTTAATGCGTCTATTACATTGTTTTCTGCCTTTATATTTTGTTTTTAAAAATCTCCCGATCTGAACAAGATACATGCTAGTCATGTACAATATTATCCCCAAAAAATCAGTGTCCACCCAATTGCACTGCAAAATTGTGTGAGTCAATTTTAAGCATAAAAATTCAGTCAAATTAAACTCAACAAGTTCCGTGTGTTTGAATTTTTGGGGGGGTCTTGAAGTTGGTCTAAAATTTTTGTCATAATGGTCTAAAAAGGTAAAAAAAAAAAACTGGGTCTAAAATTTAACGTAGTCATTCCTGCAAGAACCCTGTTAAAGGCTTTAAGTCATAAATGTGTGAACGCATAAAAGCTGCCGGGTCAGAACTTTGTGTACACGACCATACTACGTTCAGCCTTCGGTGGAAGAAGCGTTGCGGTTTTAAATGAGCTGCCTATTGAATGATTGAGCCAAAAAACGTCACAATTAATCCACAAGGAAGCATGACAGTAAAGTAACAAAAAACATTTCGATGGGGCTCCCCCTGGTGGAATACTGTCACATTCAAGAGCAGTCATTGTTTAACGGTTGGGTTCCAAGCCAGGGTTATGGTGTCGAATTAGGAATTCCAGACATGCTGAGCATGTAGGATAACGATAACGGTGATATTGTGATATCGCGATATTAAAACTGCCACAATATATCGTCGTCGTCATGTCACGATATTAAAAGCAGCACATCTTTTTTTCAGTCAGGTTGCATTCCATTTGTGCAGTGTTAGTATCCTCTGGTGGCTAGTTTTTTTAAATGCTGTTTAATTTTCACAAGGCATGTTTAAAATCCACGCTATTGGTCAGATGAAGGGGCACGTAATATGCTTGTTAACCGAGTCAATATGTTGATGAACTCAATGTGTGCCTGCATTAGCAAGTAAGTGCCTCAATAGCAAGTCTTATGAAAGATTTTAGGTTGTTTATATGCCTTGCTGTAATGTACAAAAGTATGAGCTCATTTTCTTACAATATTGTGACCATTTTTTGTATCGCCAACCTCCCCACAATATCGTGATAATTATCTTTTTTTTTTTTTTATAATATCGGATCGTGATGTGGGGATGTCGTTACATCCCTATAAGCATGTTAAAAAACGGTTCTTGTTTCAAAGGTTTAAAGCACATGGTAAGGTTTTAAACAAGGATTTGGCTTTCAAATGAACTTTTCAACCCAGGCTCATGGCTCCAAGTCTTGGTTCAGGTTTCTTAGTAGGATTTGAAGCCAAGAGTAGGGATTTCAACAAGAGTTTCAAACGAGGATTAAGGTTTTAAAATGGGGTTAGGGTTTCAATGAGGAATTCAAGACAAGGATTTGGGTTTTAAAATAGCAATTGAGGACAGGATTAGGGTTTCAAATTGGTGTCCGGAGACAAACAGACAGACTGATAGCAAACACTTGCACAAGACAAGTGGTTTTCAGATTCAAACTGTCCATGAAGGCAAAACCTTATAGATATAGATTTGCTAGCTTCAAAAAGTTGTTCATGATTTTTCAGTGTTTGTTATATCGAGTGGAAAGGGGGGTGTTAGCTTCAAGAACGTTTTCTAACAAATCCCGTGTCTCATACACAACACGTGATGTCCCCAACGTGACAAGTTTAGCAAACGATATTTGATAATATGACGTTTAAATAGTTCAGATGTGGGTGATTAGTGACGGGAATTACAAGCTAGCTGTACTCACAATTGCTTGTCGCCAGCTTGTTAGCTCCTCCATGGTAACAAGCAAAGCAGTCCGGATGATTTTGACAGCTCACAAGTTCCTTAGTAAATGTTTTTCTTCACTTTTTAAAAAAAAAAAAGAATAAATCAATGCTTCAGTGAATACAATTCAAAACAGTCGCCATCCATTCCCTTCTGTCAAACACCATGACATACCCAGCCAGGCCGGCTGCCAGGGACATGTCTCATTTACTTGCTGCATAACCAACGTCCGACTAAGTGCCCCCCACACACATATCTTACGTAACGTTAACCAGGAAAATCCCATTGAAATCCGCAGATCTTTTTTTCAAGGGAGTCCTGCCAAGAGGCGCAACACAACTCAACACAACATTATGTACAGTTAAAACAATAAATTAAAAACAGCAACAGGTTCATTACTTCATTTCCAGGTCCTTTAAAATGGCATCAAACTGAGACAAAGTTATGAGATCTGTAAATTGAATTGTATTTCCAATCTGTAGTATAGTATATGTATTCCGTTACTTACTGTTTTAAATAAGGAATTCAAACCAAGATAGATTTTCAAATGCCGGGTTAGTTTCAAACAAGGGTTTCAACCTGTTGTAAAATGACACCAACATCTTTTCAAAGGCATTTATTGACAATGTTAGTAGATATAACATGAGCATAGAAAATAGGAAAATAACATCTTTGCAAATCTATACAGACTTTCTTTTCTTTTCTTTTTTTTTGCTACTTAACTCATCGTGTAGAGACTCACTGGCTTTTGGCTGACATTTAATAGGCTACAATTGTTAGTACAAAGCAATCACTTCTCAAATGACCATACCTTAATGATCTATTTGTCACATATTTGTAAAAATACAAACATTTGCAGGATATTTTTTTTACTCCATCTTTAAGTTATTAAAAAAACTAAACAATTTACCATATTTCCTCAAATAGTGGCCCTCCTCACAGTAGACATCTCCATCTTCCAATAAGAAAAACAAATGACAAGTGTAAGTGTAAAGAATCTTAGTTCACAGCAGGAAATGGAACTTGTTGCTAACCAAAACAGCAACACTAGCGAGGCAATTTCCACAATTTGCGGAAATACGGCACTTACTTTCTCTCTCTGCTATTACTGAAACGCAGTCCATTTTGTTACTCTGTAAACGGTTGTGTTCCTGTTGAGTGTAAAACGCGCCAAACAAAAAGGAGGCCGTCACGGCAAGGCGTCGCGCGTCCCGCGCTGGCCGCTCTTGTACGTCGGCAGGAAGGGCAAATAGCGGAAGAAACGGAAGCGCTGCCAGATGACGTCACAGAAGGGAATGTCGTAGCACGACTGGTCGCACGTGGCCTGCCTCCCCTGGTTTTCCGCGTGCTGCCACTTGCGGAGGCCTCGCTCCTCAGCGCTGCCTGGGGGAGGAAGAGGTTCACAGGGAGGTTCATTCATTCATTTTTTTTGCGCTTTCAGCATTATTTGGGTTTGTAAGAAAAACATTTGTCAACAGGGCACTTTGATCCTACCTGGAATCGTGTTGTCCAGGATGAAACCGAAGAAGCCGCCGATGAACATGTGCGTAGTGAAGAGCACCACAATGATCTGGTCTAGCTCTTTGACACCTTCAAAAGACAACATTTGTCACTTGACGCTTGTAAAGATGGAATGTGACCGGTGTAAATCATGGACATCCACAGAGGTCTCAGAGGTCAAGGGTGAAGTAGTGGAGCCAATTAGAGCAGTGGCTCTTCAACTCGCTTTGGGGTCAACAACATTTGCAATACTTTCTTTTGGAGAAAAAAATAATGCATACTTTCTGTACATATGGGGACCAGCACACCAACAAAACTTTCAAAACAAAACAAAAGCTCCTCCCAATATTCTTAAATCGTTCCTGCATAAAAAAATAAAAATGTTACAAGAATAATTTTGAAAACAAAGTGCCCCTTTTTTCAAGAATATAGTCCTATTTTTCCCCCCAGAATAAAGGTGCCTTTTCCAGAAAAAAAGGTGCAATACAAGTTGTAAATCCATCAATTTTCCTAACCTCTTATTCATTACGAGGGTCGCGGGGGTGCTGGAGCCTATCCCAGCTGGCTTCGGGCAGTCGGCGGGGTACGTACTTTTAAAATTTACTTTCAAATGACTTTCTTCCCTCGTTTAAGATTTGATATTTTATCTATCACAATATTACAACATTATTCTTGTTCATTACAATTGTTTTCTCTAAAATACAATTTTGTTATCGCTAGGTTACAACTTTTCCCCCCCAAAAACAGCAAACTGTTTAATCCTATGGCACACAGGGGAACACATGGTAGTTGTTTTAATTGGTGTTAGGATTATGAGGGGGGGCCTTGGAAAAATGTCTCTCCTGTAATGAACGGATTACAGGACAACAAAAGCCCCCATGTGCCTGATAAGGAAAACCCTCCTGAGGCACCCATTGGGAAAATTTCACGCTAAGCGGTAAAAATGATGAACTCTGGATGGAAGTTTCCCCTTCGTAAAATGCTCTCATTTATCACCAGTCAAAAAGGAAACACTTTGTCATGTTGTAAATGGGATCCCAGTGTAGCGTTTTAAACGCCATTCCTATTTTATGTGGATACAAATGCATGTTCATTATTTGTAGTGTACATGCTCTAGCGTGGAGTAGTAGCAGGCCAACCGTGCAGGTTTACAAAAAAAACAGCAAACAAGGTAATAATAGCAACAATAGACAATTCGTAGACGTAATAGGATTAGGAGTGCAAGTAGCAGTAGTAGTAGTATGTAGGAGCAGAACAATTAGTATATTTAGTAGTAGTGACCAGTATTAGTCGTAGTAGCAGTAGCAGCAGCAGTGCTAGCAGTAGAAGTAAGTAAAAGATGTAATAAGGACAAGCAGCAGCAATAGAAGCCGTGCTTGTACTAGACAGTAGTGGTAGAAATAGCATTAATAGAAGTAACTAATATATTATGGCTAGCAGCAATAATAGTTTATTATTATTAATTATGAATATAATCTTTAGTAATCAGGGATTTTCCTGTGTACAAAAATGAGAGGCGGCCACCTCTGCCTTATTTGCTCGCCACCTTCGGCCTGAGTGACTGATAATGAATGAATGCTTGAACATGATAATAGTCATATTCATATTAACATGTAATGATCATATGTTGCATGTAAAAAATGAAAGTGAGTCAGTTGAATTTACAAAATACATGCACATCATGGCGCATGGTCAGGAATAGGGATGTTCGATACCACTTTTTTCCCGACCGATAGGCAACTCTTAACTCTTTGACTGCCAGACGTTTTCAGAAAAGGGATGCCGTCAGTGCCAGCCGATTTAAGCATTTTGACTGATCTTTCAAGGTCCACAGAAAATGTTCTGTTTGGACTATGGAGACTTTCATCTTTCATCAGAAAAAAAAGTTTGTTTCTACCTTATTCCGTTCTTTAGTAATCAACAATAGAAAATGGTTAGTTTGACCCAATTTCGCCTGTTTAGTGAAACGATATTATTTCATGCATTCTAGTGAATTTTACACTTCTTTTTGTCCATGAATGATGCCACAAACACCTAAATAGTGCTTTACTTCTATAAAACACTACCACCAAGAATGAAAAAGTGTTTTTTGATAGCAAAATACGTTTATTTACATTCAACAGTGTAACAATTTGACAACAATTTGGCAAACTATTTACAAATGTGTGCAACTGTGGTGCTATTTACAAATATGTGGATGTTTCAACGACAGTTTTTCTTTTTGTAACACTCTCCTGCGTGCAAGGAGACGCAACAGCATTTGCACAACAGATTGCCTCTTTGCGTGCTCCACTTTCTTGCAGGCCGTTTTTTCCGGGGAATAGCAAGTATATACTGCAGTGTGTGTTGCCATCAAGTCTAATATCAGGATCATGCTACGGTTTCGTTACGGTGGTGTTACGTCTGGCTTCCTCATGTCCTTCAGTTGCTATACCGGGTTGTAAGAGATGTTCTGATCCATTTTATCCACTCCATTCATGGTGGCATCGTAGTCCAGAAACAGTGTCTTCTCCATGATCAGACTGTACCCGCTCCTCCGATGAATATGCATTGGACTCGGGGTACTCTTCATTGTCCGACAAAATGTCCGCATGTGAAAGCTCCGGCGTTAGCAGCGGTAGCCGCGCTTAGCCGGTGAGGCTTACTACGTGATCATAACAGTCGCGTCAAGGCTTCCAACTTTGGCGTCAAGCTCGGAGTCATCATCATCATCATCATCAATCTGCATTGGTCGATGCCAACTCTCCATCGCCCGATCGAATGTCCGATTGTGTAGAAGTACCCGTTCGGTTATTGTGCGCGTTTTCCGGCCTTAGCAGCGCTAGCCGCGCTTAGCCGGTGAGGCTTACTACGTGATCATAACAGTCGCGTCAAGGCTTCCAACTTTGGCGTCAAGCTCGGAGTCATCATCATCGTCGACATCAATGCGCTTTTTAGTATTGATTGATGCTTTCCGTCTTTGAAAAAAATGCTCAAGCGTGAGCTGCTTGCAACCGGTCGCCATTGTTGCATCACCATTCATTGTCTCCTCAACACTCTAGCTCCGCCTCACGTCTTCTACTGACGCCCACGGTGGGCGGCCCATCCAACCTTGTGCAAAGAGAGTCATCGCTGCCCTCTAGGGGCCAAAACGAGTCTTTTACTAATCAGATCTGCCTGATACTTTCAGCACAGCTGCCCAAGGCTTTCCTGCACCCGTTTTCAAAAAAAAAAAAAAAAACATAGGGGACGTCTTTTAACGTCCTCGGCGCCCTTCCCTAGGTTTATGCTAAACGTTTTATAACGTTTATGGCGGTCAAAGAGTTAAGTAGTCACCGCTACTGATACCAAATACCGATACCACTTGTAAATAAAATTTCCAACCTATAAATGACAGATGATTTTAAAGAAAGACCTATATAACACAATATATTATTTTTCCTTAAAATCGCATGAAGTTAATGGCAACTTTGTATTCACATTTCTAATTTCGGGCCGCCCGATAATGGTATCGGTCACCACTGTGAGTATCGATACCTTAAAATAAGACTGGTATTGGCACCGATACCGATACCTGGTATCAGTAGTCACCCATCATAGTCAGGATGATACTACCTCAGCATCAATTTGGGGCCAGGAAAAACCCTGGAAATAGCAATAGTAACAGAAGAAGTAATGGTTATAACAGTAGTAGTAGCAGTGGTAGAGGAAGTAATGGAATTAATCATAGAAGGAGAATAGAGTATTATCATTATTATTACTAGTGGTAGTAGAAATAGTGGTAGTAATAGCTGGTAGTGGCAGTGGTAGAGGAATGAGTAGTAGTAGTACAAGTAAGCAGTAGATGTAGCAATTACTATTAGTATTAGTAATACTATTATTAGTAAAATTCAGCAATAGTCTTGGAAACTATGATATGATAGGACGTCGCATTAGTACTAGTGGTGGTGGTAATAATATTAGTAGAAGTAGTACAGTAAGTAGAAAAAGTAATAATAGTAATAGTTATCGTTAATGATTATTGTTATTGGTACGAGTACTAGAAGTAATTAGTATTTGTTTCCATTTCAGTAAAAGTAGAATAGTGGTAGTATGTATTAGAAGTAGTAGTGGTAGTAAAAGCAGTTATAGAAGCAAGTGGCATGAGTAGAAGTTGTTGAATATTTGAAAGAATGAATGAACTGAACATTGGACTGCTTTAAATCCACGATGACCCCATTTGAACTCGAGTGTCAAACTGTGCAAGTGTCACAGTGAACATGCGGACGCCCCACTGAGCGTCACTTAAGGTCCGCCACGCCGGTCAAAAGTTCAGGACCTCGTCTCAACGTGTCTGGTGGGCGGTCTGGGCGAGGAAGTGAGCCTCTGGGCCCTCCTCCGGCAAGTGTTGCTTATCTGAGCCGGGCAGATTACAGCTGGTGACACAGGGGGGGAGGCGGTGTAGCGCCAAGAGGATTGGGGGAAGCTAAGCGGCCTAGACCTGAGAGCGGCAGACCAGTCCCACCGCGGATTAGCACTTTCCTCAGGAGATACCAGGATCATCTTCTTATGTCAGCGCCCCTTTCATCTCCGGCAGCGGCGTCGCTCGTTGGCTACAAATCTCAGAGTCATCAAGGAAAGCGTCTCCCCGTTTCACGTTTTGTCAAGCCTCTCCAAAGGTGACATTGCCACCATGTCAGATGCTCTGATACATTTGGGAAGAAGCGCTGTGCATCAGTGATAGACCGATATGGGGTTTTTTCAGGGCCGATGCCGAAACTGATTATTAGTAGTCAAGGAGGCCGATAGCCGATATTGATTTGCAGTGAAAGAGAAAATAATAGCATAAAAAAAGGTTTTCTTTTCATTTTAATCATATAAAGAATAGACAGCTTTGTTTAAAAATTATAACAGTTGTTAAGCTAAATTAAAAACTAAGCAAGTCAAACATTTTCTACTGTAAATAGTTTTCCAAAATGTCTACATAATTTCTCAACTTAATTTTTTAATTATTAGTATTTTTATAAATGAAAAGTGTCAGCATCATCTTTTATAAAATGAACATTTAAATAAATGCAAAAACAAAAAGTTCCCTGTATCCCACCGAGTGACTAATGCATGCAAATGTATCTAATTTCGAGTTTTCATCAGGGTTCGTAAAAGGCTTCTTTGCAGACAGAGAAAATTTGTTTGAATATGTTGTAAATGTCAGTGAACATCTTACAAAGCCTGATGAAAACCCCAAATTTGCTGCGTTCGCAAGCATTCACCGCTCAGTGAGATATCAGCTTTATCGACCTTCAGATTCGTAAAAAGGCCAACATCGATCTTTGTCAGAATGCCAAATATTGGCAACGATAATCGGCACGGCCGATAATCGGTCTATCCCTACTGCGCATATCAGCAATGGTGAAAGTATCCATGTCTGAACAAGTAGTAGAACTAGCAGTTAAGGAGTAGAGGAGGAGGAGGTAGTAGTAGTAGAAGAAAAGGTATTCATAGAAAAGGAAGAAAGCGTAATTTGTCAAGTATAACGGGCTCGAATATGATACGCATGCCCAAAATCTGCTGGATCTGCTGCAGGTATTTAAACAAAGTTTTGACATCTTGTTAAGGTGAACTTGAAAGAGTCTGCATTAAAGCACTTGAGTGACTTGACGATGTTGGATGGTGTGTTGATGACAACAGGTGTTTTCATACATATGTTTTACGTTTGTGGTACAAGTTTTCATGTCTGAGGAAGAACTAGTGGACGTAGTAGTCAAAATGAAAGAGAAAGAGTCTACACCTTAAAGCACCTGATGATGACAGGTGCTGTAAGTCTCAATGTGATGCTGCTGTGGGAGTTGTTCAAGAAGAAACTTGTCTGAAGTATCAGAGACTACACCCTGCAGCTAATGCCAGCTATAATTAATACAGGTAAGTTCAAAGCAATCGTGCGCTTGCCAAGATTATGAGTTGGAAAAAACAAAAAAACATTCGCTAACATTCACGGGCAGCGAGGAGAGGAATGGAGTCGCAGCAGCACATATTGCAAGCCATTACAGTTTGTATTCGCTATTCTTGATATCCAGCTTTAGGTCAATGTACTACTATGATCTTTGTCCTGACTAGTCAGACAATTTAGCACACTAGTAGGATCCTAAAAGACCTCTAAGTTATGAATGACCACTAGTAAGCTTTAAATAAATCATCAAAATGGCTTCATGTCAAGCTGTTTTAGCATTTATTTGCTACACCCTTACAACTGCTGGGTCATTTTTGTAATTCAACTGTTGGGATGGCACTGTTGGGTCAGTTATACTAAACATTGGATTTAAATGACACTAAATTATTATTAACTATTTGTATCACATTTGGAAATGGAATAAATGCCCTCACAGCTTTCTAAAGGTGTCCCCCCTAGAGGCCGAGTTGCAGAGCTGACAACGCAGGTGAGAGACATCCATTCCCTAAAATCCTGACTTCAGCCCAAACAAACAAGCAGGCAAAAGCAGACATTAAGGCAATTAAGCTCTTCAAATCTGAGCCAGGGGACTCAAAGGTGAACAAGCAGTCATTGCCATCTGGGCCCCTGGGATTTGGGAAGGCCTCTTGGGTTTTACAGGAGATTAAGGGCTGGCACTACCGGTGCCATCCTGCCGAGGTATGTAATCTGCCAGCCCAGACGCCCATTCACCAACACACTACACACACAATCACACGCACACAAAACACCGCTACAACCTGAAAGCAGTCAAGCCAAAATCAAACATAACCATTGGTAACTTGCAGCGGTTTAGTACACGCAAAAGATGACTTACTTGGTGGGCACTACTTGTTATGAATGCAAAAATGTTTACATGTATAATGCACACCAGGGGTCTATTTCACAAAGCAGGTTTAGTGAGAATCCTGAGTCAACAAACCCTGAAATGTGGGAAACTCTGTGTCTTCTGTTTCAGAAAGGGAGGTAACTGAAGCCAGAGGAAAAGAGGTAACTCTAGCCTGTTTCATAAAAAGAGCTCCAGGTTAGTTACCGTAGTAACAGTGTTCATGAACCTAACCTGGTCGGTAGCAGGTTTTTCACAATGAACCTCGAGTTTTTCCCTGTACCCGCCTCCTTTCAACCACACACGACATTTCATTTCCTTATTCATTCAGTCCGTTGCGGTGACTTTTGGCGTAAATACGCCTATAGTCCACTTTTGTCACGAGCATGGCATGTCCTTTTGCGCAGGGGAATAAATATTTGTTGTGAGATTGTTATCAGACGGTGCATAGATATTAGGGATGTAACGATATCCAAACATCGAGATACGATATGATCACAATATGAAGGTCACAATACGATAATTATCACAATGTTGTGGGGAGGTTGGCGATACAAAAAAGGTCACAATATTGTAAAAAAAAACAAAAAGACCTGATACTACAAAAAAAACACAATATTGTGCTTTTGTACATTACAGCAATGCAAAATATTATATATATATATATATATATATATATATATATTGAGGCACACATTGAGTTTCTTCACATATTGACTCGCTTCACAAGCATATTACGTTCCCCTTCATCTGACCATTAGCGTGGATTTTAAACATAGAAGGGCCAAAACATGCCTTGTGAAAATAAAACTGCACTAAAAAACTAGCCACTAGAGGGTGCTAAACCACAAATGGAAATCAACCTGACTTTTTTGAGATTTGCTGTTTTTAATATCGTGACATGACGACGACGATATATTGTGGCAGTTTTAATATCGCAATATCACAATATTGCCGTTACCGTTCCATCCCTAATAGATATGCTGGCATATCGAGGACAGTTATCTTTTTGAACGATACCGTTTCACATCACAGTCCATCATCTACATAAACAACTTAATCCGTCCTTATATTTGCAACATTACCAGCCGTAGTAAAGCGCTCACATCACAGCATATATTGTGTGTGTTTTTTCCATGAATTTTTCTCTAAGCTGTTTGAATTAGCAGCGAACTCTACTATTATTATTGGAGGAGACTTTAACACAACCTTAAATCCATTAATAGATCGTTCTAATAAAACAACATGTATAAGGCGATCACAATCCACAAAAGTAATAGGGGAATATATGGATGACTTTGGCCTCGTCGACAGCTGGAGACTTAAAAACCCAAATAAGAAGGAATTTACCTTCTTTTCCGCTGTGCACCGGTCCTTTTCAAGAATTGATTTTTTTCTTACAAATAATTCTATTGCTGATAAAACCGTTACAAAAATACATCCTATTATTATTAGCGACCATGCACCAGTCTCCCTTTCCCTACAAGTTGATTATACCTTTAAACCACCACCTACATGGCGTTTTAACATCTCACTACTAAACGACGCAGAATTTGACAAAATTATAAGAAAAGAATGGGCAGACTTTTTGGAAATAAATGACTCTCCAGACCTATCTCCAGCTCTTCTCTGGGAAGCCGGGAAAGCAGTAATTAGAGGTAAAATTATATCATATTCATCTTATAAAAAGAAACAGGATCAAAAATTAGAAAAAGACTTGTAAGATAAAATTAAACAACTGACGGATGAGTACGCAATAAACCCAAATAACCAAATATGGACTGACTTACAAAATACAAAAATACAGTTAGACGATATGTTAACTAAAAAGACAGAGTTTATAATACAACAATTGAGATACAACAACTTTGAATATAATAACAAATCAGGTAAATTTCTTGCAAACCAACTTCAACGTAATCGGGAAAAATCGCTTATAACGGCTATTAAAGGTACAACTGGTGAATGTACACAATCACCAGAAGAAATTAATCAAATTTTTTATAATTATTATCACAATTTATACTCAGAAACTAATAAACCTAACCCAGAGCATATTGAGGCATTCCTCAGTAGCTTAAGTATACCTCAGGTAACTACTGAATATAAAGATATGTTAGATGCACCACTTACTATAAACGAGTTGTACAGTGCTCTAGATAGTATGCCAAATGGCAAAGCACCCGGCCCGGATGGTTATCCGGCTATATTTTTAAAGCACTTCTGGTCAATGCTTGCTCCACTATTCTTAAGAGTAGTAACAGAAATTAAAACTAATGGTCACATACGCCCACACATGAATACAGCAGCAATTAAACTTTTATTAAAGCCAGAAAAAGACCCCACCCTTCCATCAAGTTACCGTCCGATTTCACTAATTAACACTGATATTAAAATTATCACTAAGGCTTTTACATCTAGATTAGAAACAGTAATCCCGACAATCATTCATAGCGACCAAACAGGCTTTATTAAAGAGCGTCACTCTACTAATAATATTAGAAGGCTCTTTAACCTTATTAGTATGTCACAGCGGCATGATAAAAAGGCAGTTATTATATCATTGGATGCAGAAAAAGCTTTTGATAAAGTTAACTGGTCCTTCCTCTTTGCTGTTTTAAATAAATTTGGCTTTGGGAAGTCATTTATTCACTGGGTGTCAGTATTATATGATTCTCCTAAAGCTACTGTTACTACTAATGGGATTATATCTAAGAGTTTTACTCTACAGAGAGGCACAAGACAGGGATGCCCACTGTCGCCTTTATTATTTGCAATATTTATTGAACCGCTTGCATTAGCCATACGCCAGGAAAGAATGATTCAAGGAATTCACTCTGGGGTAACAGAACATAAAATTAATCTATATGCCGATGATATTTTACTTTATTTAGAAAAGCCTGCTATTTCATTAGGGGAAGTATTTAACTTAATAACTAAATTCTCACAGTTATCAGACTATTCTATTAACTGGACAAAATCAACACTTCTACCTATTACAGAAAATTCATGGAACCCTGCAAGCCAGGACCCATACTACTCATTTCCTATAGGTAATTTAAAATACTTAGGCATAAAAATCTCACCTAAATTAACTGATTTAGTTAATTTAAATTTCACTCCACTTCTGGATAGCATTTATAGTGACTTGGAGCGCTGGAATAATCTTCCTATTTCTCTAATAGGACGAATAGCCACTATTAAAATGAAAGTTTTACCCAAAATAAACTATTTTTTCTCAATGATTCCATTTAAACCTACGGCTAACTGGTTCCAGTTGTTGGACTCAGCCGTTACAAAATTTTACTGGAAAAAAAAAAAAAAAGCAAAGATTAGTCTATCTACTCTTCAGAAAAATAAATCCAAAGGAGGTCTAGAGGCACCAAATTTTATGCACTATTATATAGCCAACCAGCTACAATATATTATTTTATGGGCACAACCCAATAGAGATACTAACTGTTGGCTGGAACTAGAACAGAAGGATTGTAATAACCTCAGACTCCTAGATTTACTCTTTATTACAACATCGATTAAGCGCCATAACTGCTTTAAAAATCCAATGATTTCCGCCACCCTGACTGCCTGGTGGAAGGCACTAGAAATGACAAAAGCCAAAGTGGAGCCCAGCGGGCTTTCTCCCCTATGGCATAACCCCGACTTTCAAATTAACAACCAATCGCTTTATTTGAATGTGTGGGAGCAGAAAGGAATTACACATCTCCACCATCTCTTCTCAGATAATATGTTTATATCATATACATCCTTGCTCCAAAAATATAAAATAAAAAACGGAAACTTTTTACATTATTTGCAAGTTAAAAGTATGATAAAGAAACAAATTCCAACACTCCAGGGTACGCTCCAACCGCCTGTTTTAGCTAAAGATATTACCAAGCTTTCTCCGACAACAACAAAAAAACTCTCAAAAATATATAAGTTACTTTCATATACTGATAAAACGTCTTTACCCATCTTAAAATGGGAAACAGACTTGTCTATAGCTCCGGAATCTGTCTTTTGGATTCAAGTTTGTGAAAATGTTTTTAAAATGACAAAACACACAAATTTACAACTTATCCAATATAAAATTATTCACAGAACATACATTACTCAATATATGATGAAGAAAATGGGACTCTCAGACTCCGACATTTGTCTCCAGTGTTTACAAAACACTACAGACACTTATTTTCATGCTTTATGGTTATGTACTCCGGTTATGTGTTTCTGGACTAAAGTCTTAGAAAAACTTTCCGCTGTCTTGGACTGTAGGATACCGTTCTCTCCAAACTTGTGTTTGCTAGGTGACTTAACAACAATTGACTTACCACATAAACAATTTCAATCTATACTTGTAGCCCTTACTATCGCAAAAAAAACAATTCTTGTTAACTGGAAAAATAAACAAACTTTGAATATCGACCAATGGTCTAACCTCCTCATAAATCATATTTTAATGGAAAAAATATCTGCCTCAAATAAAAACCAAATGTCAAAATTTAAAGAAACATGGTCTACGTATATAGAATTGGGTGTCTGGGGGATTGGGGGCGTGGGGGCGGCTGGGGCTGGGTTGGGGTGGGTGGCGGGGGTGGATGGGGGGCGGGGGGTCGTGGGGGGGCGGGGGTTGGGGGCCGGTGGGGTGCCTGGTGGGCCTGCAGTGCCCCGTCCTGCTGCGTTGGGCCGGGGGCGCGGGCCGTGTTGGGGCGGGGGGCGCTCCTGCTCCTGGGTTTGCTCTCCGGCCGGTGGCCCTGGCGGGGCCCGGGGGTCGTCCTTTGGCGCTGCCGCGGCCTGGGGGGCCCTGAGGTGTTGCGCTTGCTCTGTTCCGGCGGGGGTCGACGGCTCCCCTCTTTGGTGGAGATTTTCATGCATGCCAGATCCACCACACCAGCATCTACCGAAACTCAGACACAATCTGTTTCCTCCTCAGGTTATTGAATCGGTGGAGGCTGGTGTCTGCGGATCTCATGCGGCTTCGTCTGTCCTTCCTTCCTTTTCTCGGTCTCTCCTTTGGTCTCTTGAGGCCTCCCTGATTTTATGTTTTTTGGATTTGTTGGGGTCTGGATGTTTCTTGGGCTGGGGAGGAGTTCTGGTGGGGGGTGTCTGGTCGGTGCTGGATTTCACCTTCCTTGGTTTTCTTCGGTCCCCTCGGGTCTCCTGGTGTTCGATTTAGGTGAACGGTATGAGATTTTTTTCTAATAGGTTTTCTGGTGAGCTAACAAATACACACACGCACGCACGCACGCACGCACATACACATACTCACCCACACACACAAAAAAAAAAAAAAAATATATATATATATATATATATATATATATATATATATATATATATATATATATATATGTATATATATATATATATATATATATATATATATATATATATATATATATATATATATATATGTATATATATATATATATATATATATATATATATATATATATATATATATATATATATATATTAAAAAAAAAAAAAGAGCAATGATGATGACATTTCCGAATGAACAATACTGAGCTCTTAAAAATAAAAATAAAATAAAAAAAGAGAAAAAAAAGAAAAAAAAGAAGAAAGAACAAGAAAAAAAAAAAAAAAATAGATTGTGTGTTGTACTTTTTTCTTATAAACTTTTGAATAATGTTTTTATATTTCATCTAAAGTCAAGTGTGCTTCTCCGCCGCCGCATTAATGAGCTACAATTCAACAGGTTCCCCCTGTAATATTATTGTGATTGTAAAGGACTACATTTAAATTTACATATTGACCCGACACCCGAGCAGCAACGTTCTCCCACGCCGCCTTCTTCTACGGGGAGCCGCTGCTGTGTTTGACTTTTTTTCTAAAGACATGTTGAAATTTGCCATATGATTGCATTAAGATTTTCAGTTGAGAGGGGTTAAAAAAAATAAAAAAACACGGAAGCAGAGGGCGGGCGCAGCGCTTCGCCGTTGCCATGGTGACTTGTCGATTCGTGGCTCCATTGATGTGGTCTTTTTAGTGTAGTGGTAACTCCAGGTGAAACTACTCTGCGTTGATAAGACTACCTCAAATCAGCTGTCCTGGAACCGAAAACGCAGAGTTTGTTCTCTTAGTGTATGTCAACTCACTGTTCAGGGTTAGTCTCGGTGTTTGTTGAACATGCTTTGTGAAATAGACCCCTGGGATTCTCTTGTTAGGTACTCACCAGGGACCTTGGTTGGCACACACAAAAATAAACCAGACATCGGCAATCGAGGCTTAGGAAAAAACCTCAAAGATAATCAAAGCTAACCTTAGCTGATCTTTCCAACGAGAATGGTGATTTAGTATTTTCAGTGTTTTCATCATGCCAATGTATTAAGTCCATCTGTTTATCAAGAGGCCGACGTATTACCTTTTAAGTGCTTCTGTCCTTTTTCAAGTGCACTAAACATTTGCAGTGGATATAAAGCATCTACGCATACCTGTCCGAATGCCAGGTTTTTGTGATATAAAAAAAGTTTGACCAAGATAAATCATTTCAAAACTTTTTCCACCAAGGCTAATGTAGTCTACAACCTTTAGAACTATTTTGAACTGCTCATATTCACCAGTTCCAGCTGGGATTTTTATTTATTTAATTACATTAAAAAACAGGCCAAAAACTTAATGTTTCCATTGCCTGCTTCACAATAGCCATGGCGTTTAAAAAATAAATAATAAATTCAGATTAAAAAAATAACTAAATTAAAATATGGCATGTCACAAATGCTTGCCTTGTTTTTGTTTTTTTCTAAAATAACTTGGTAAACAAATGCTATATTTATTCTTCTCATCCCCTCCACCAGAAGTCTGGCTCAGAGAGTGTCACAACTTTTGACAGAAAATGTTGTCAAGTCCAGCAGTGCTTACGATACCTGTGTGTCAATAGTAGTTTATCTGCAGCAGTGGTCTCAAAATTAAATTTATGTGGGGGCCGCTGAAGCTAAAGTCTGGGTGTGTACTGTATCCCACAAAAAAGGGATTCCAAGTATTCAAAAGAAGTACAACTAATCTTCTCAATCTAAGTCTCAGTTCAGAACAATAGCGGTTCTTCAGAACGTGAACAACATTGATGACCCGGTCCTTTCTCTCATGTCACTGGTACCCTGCATAATGTCTAGCTAAGTAATGACATCTGACTTGTTTTGCAACCACAACAAACATTCCGTATCCTGTTTTTCTTGAAATTGGCTCTCTAGTCAGGACTTGGACTGGGTGACAGGATATATTTTCCTTCCATTTGGTGTCACTTCAGAATTATGATCCGAAAACCTGAGCCTGCTTCACAATAGGCATGGCGTCTAAAAAAAATCTATTAAATTCAGATTTAAAAAAAAACTAAATTAAAATATGCCATGTCCAAAATGCTTGGTTTGTTTTTTTATTTTTCTAAAATAATGTTGTAAACAAATACTATATTTATCGTTGATTAACAAACAATAAATGCAATGATAAAACTAAATGTAAAGATTCATGTCATAACTGCCCTGCTTTTCGTTTAAATTTGTAAATGAATTAATCTTTTTAAACCATTCAATTTAGTTATCTGAAACACACAGAAACAAAAATTCTGTCTGTCTATCCATCTATCTATCCATCTATCCATCTATCCGGCCATCCATTCATCTATTGATTTGTAAACATTTTTGGGCTTAACTGGTCTGTAAGATGAAAAGGCGTTACCTGTGTCGATGACTCCGGGGTTGGAGTGAAACCATGTGGGCAACACAAGACCGCTGAATGTGGAGAAGCCAAGGATGAGCAGGTTACGAGACGAGTTGAGATCCACATACTGAAGACATAAAAAGAGAGTAACGACAGTAGAAGTTTTATTGACAGATGCAAACTATTACAATGCTTTTTCATTTGCCTCAGCTGATATCCATTTAACACTCATGCTGTATGATATAGTCTGGAATGTTGGCATGAAGATTTTTATTTATTTTTTTATTCTGCATTGATTTTATTGTATTAGAAGTCGCAGTCGAACTGTGCGCATGGGTGGCGTTTTGGTATTTTCCCAAAAACTTTGCACAGGTAGAAGTGCGTTTGCACCATTGTGAGATGGAACATAGTCAACGGCTGGCCAATTGAAGCGCACCCCCCCCCCCCCATTTCCATTTAAATCAGGGTGGTGTTTTTCTTTTCTTTGAAGACACATTTTTCTTTTAAACAGTGAAAAAAAATAATTCTTTAAGATAACTATTTTTCCACAGAATTGTAATTATATATATATAATTATTATTATTTTTTCGACCAGTGTGGCCCTAATACTCATTTATCATGGCACACATCTCTGCCCCCATTTTTTATTTATCCTTCGAATGATCCTGTCTGCTTGAAGCATTTAGTTTGTATCCACCAACGGTCTTTTCATCATTTTCTTGAGCCTTCAACACATGCATGTCAAGCGAGCCTTTTTTGCGACATGCGTCCGTCACATAGCCGCAGTGGGACTTGGTATTGACTACGTACGGGCAACGTGGGAAAGATTTCTTCATATTTGTGTTTGTTTTTCCGGATAGAACTCCTCAGCAAGCAGCTTCCCCGCTGCTAAGAATTCTGGGAACGAATGGCGAATACTGCTGTGAGGCATGAAAACAACCAAATGGTTGACTGCATTCTCCTTAAGTCACTTGTCTCTCTTTCATGAGCTTGTTTTTCTTTTCCTTTCTTTATCCTCCTTCCAAATAATTCCCACATGATGTGGGGAGAGCGTGGTATTTATTGGTTATTGTTAAATGCCTGCAAATAATTTCTTCCCAAATGCCTGCAAATAATTTTTTCCCCTTGAAGTGATCAAACGCAAAGGGACTTTTCACGCCACGTCCTGTTTCAGGTCAAGCACTATAGGAAGGTCATATCATGTGACTGTGGGAGCACTAAGGAGGATGTTCCCCACCTCCCTCCTAAAATAAAATGCGGGCTGCTGCTGCACAGCCCTGCAAGCAACGAGTGGTTAACTGCCTATTTACAAATGAATGTGCATCGATTCTGACGCCTGCGTATCGATACGCGTATTGTAAAGAGGCCCGCAACAATATATTGCCATATCGATTTTTTGCACACACCCCTAGTGACAGGATATATTTTCCTTCCACTTGGTGTCACTTCAGAATTATGTTCCGAAAACTGTTATGAGCCTGAGCTACGGTAGCCCATTAAGTGATAAAAAATAACGTCCGGGGCAACAATATGGTAAAAACAATAAGGGTTGCACATTAAACTTTGATGTGGTGCGATGTATCGTAGTATAATTAGCGATTACTAGACCTACGATTATATATATATATATATATATATATATATATGTATATATATATATATATATATATATATAAAAATGTACGTTGACATAATCAAACTTTTTTTTTTCATATTCAAAACTGAAGCAACTCTTGTTACCAGGGGGATTCCCGTAAACAAAATTGCTTGAAGCTTGATCATACCTCAAATTTTGTTGCACAATACAGAACAACAAAATTGATCAAGCGACAGCTTGTGATTCAGAAACTCATCATTCCTGTCACAAGTACTACCGCCAAGTTAAGAACTCATGAAAAGTTGGTTAGGATACAGATAATAGTGTGACCGAGGGGTCAACACTGCAAAATAAGAATAATTAAAAAAAATTATAGATAATTTGTCATTTCATTAGTAATAAATAAACTAATTGGAATTGAGTATTTGGCTTAAAATTCTACTTTCACTTGAACAAAATTATAATACTGTACTGTATCCTGCTAACATTTTTCACATTATTCCAAAAATGAAGGCGTCTCCACAAATAAATACACTCAACTCACTATTGCG
>NC_141242.1:12060376-12252876 GCF_054856555.1 Leptonotus elevatus
CCTCGCTCCACTCACTCCCATCTATTGTGTTTTCCCCCCTTTTTCAGCCCCCTTTCAATCTTCCACTCTCCCAACAAAGAGTAATTGAAAGATATTCCAAAGAGTCTGAAAACAAACACTGATTGGACACTGATTGCGCTTCAGTGTAAGCAAAGGCATTTATTTAGCGCTGATTCAATTCCAGCAGCAATGTGAGCGTGTCGGCGTGACAACCCATCGTTTCATTACGTCTGCGGTCTCTGAAGAGTTCGACTTCATTTCCCATGAGCACCCACTCTTGCAGAAGCTTCTTGTCTAATGCAAGCTGACACCAGCTCTGTTACTTCCATTTATGAGTTTAAAAGCTGCCTCCCCTGCCCTTGGCATGTTTTAGACACATGAGCGTACCATGAATTCTCCCCTGCCTCACTCGAGACAACGGTGATGGATAGCCGCTCATCCATCACAACGCCTGACTTGGGCGGCTGCTGGGCCATGTTGTGAAGTACTTGTCAGGTATTCAAATCTCCATAAATAAAATTGTGTTTTAAACTACAGCGGCGCATTGATTTATGAGTCCCCCAACATACGAACTTTTTGTGTGTGTGCGTGCGTGTGTTGTGTTGCAAGCAAAAATTTGACTTAGCTTTATTTAAGCATGATGCCTATCAGACCCGTCAGCAGAAAGAAATTACCGGTGTGGGGGGTGGGGGGTTAAACTGCTGAGACTTGTTCAACCTAAATCTAAAGTTCTTCAGGCTGAATAGTTGTGTTGTGACAACTGCAAAGTGCTCAGAAATATATTCTGCTCACTGCACGGTCATTGAAACATCACGATTGTCATTGGCTAGCTTAAACTGTCAATCAAAGCCAAACTTGAAAGGAGGTATGTGGTTGGCTGGCATGCTTTACATGAAACAGAAGGTGCATTGGCGCAAGTTAACGTGACTGATAGGAAAAATAGTGAGTTGGCGAGGCCTCTTAAAACAGCAAGGGCTGTCTACCAGGGCGGGCACAGACCCCTAAGGCACGCCCATGCCGACGGGTCCGATGCCTATAATGCCTTCTTTTAAATGAAGAGCAGTGTACTTGCCTATACGTGTGCTTGATTCACATAACAATCACTCCCAGTTGATGTTTACTTTAAAGATCACATAAAACAGATCATTACATTGTTTGACCAAGCTACATAACTTTCTCTCATGAAAGTCTGCTAGCTAAAAAGAAACCCCGACTGTCATGACAAGTTTGCTCTATATTATTTATTTGGTTGTTACTAACATAACTATGAGGTTTGTTTAAAAAAATAATCATTTCCAGTTTAATACATTTTGTAGAAACTTTATTTGGACGTACACCGCCATTGTTATTTATGTCGCAACGCATTCAGTGCGTAGTGACGTAGAATGGCGTCTCTGCCTAGCAATGTGAAATGCCTATAAAGAAAGCAAGGTAAGCCTATTATGTATTGGGGATGTGCCATACCACAATTTTTCAGACTAGTACGACTACTCAACTCTTGAGAAGTCACCAATAGTATTACCAAGTACCGATGACACTAGTACTTTTCATACATAAAATGTCCCCCCAAAGAATAAGGGGATTTCCTCCCAAATGTTTTGAAATTTGTATGCGAATTTTGTGAAAATGTGTATAACGAACTTGCGATTTACGCCTGTTTCCTGTTACTGCAAATCGTCGCTACTATGTGAAAAAGACATATCCTTTTTTGTCTTCTTTTTTTGATTATTTTTTTTACATTTTTATGTTTTGGGGATGAAACTGAATGCAGACATCCCAAAAACATAAAAATATGTTTGTTTGTTTTAAAAAGAAAAAATTATGGACATAAGTGTTTTTCACATAGCAGTGACAGAGACATATGAGATCATATGAAAGCATCTCTGCCACAAGACACTCTGCTGACTGTCAACAACAGATTAATGTTCTGTTCACCTTTAAAAATTTAATAAATAATAATTTCAATTTTCATGTGGAAAGTTGATTTGAGATACGATTGATTTGAGTTACTAGCGTGGTCACGGAACAAATTCAACTTCAAGGATACATCAACCTGTTTTACAATAATAAAAACACTGCCGGGCTGTTGGGTCTCTGCTGAATTGAGTACAAAAAAAAAAGCTTTGCTTGATCCTCTGACTTTTTCCCTCGTGTCCCTCACTGGTCAATCTTTCCCTAATCCAGTGTAAGAGCATTTCTTAAATGGATTAGTAGAACATTTTGTGCCTCCGTTCATCCCCTTGGTAAACCCTGATGACTTTTTGGCGGATTTTTTTTTCCTGGTTAACCCAGAGTGCTCATGGGAGCCAATTAGCATCCAAATTCACATCAATTCTTGCTTTTACTGTTTTTATTGTGGTGGTATCCTATAAGTGTCAAATATAAATAGTTTGTCTGTACAACAAAGCTTGAGCAGTGCCCTATAATGAGATAAGAATGCTCAAATGTTTGATGAATGAAGGTTTTATGATGGCAGCGGTTTTATATTTTAATTGCTTCTTCTTGATTTTTATTTATTTTTTATTTATCCAATTCAGGTCCTGGAATGGACCAAGTTTGACCTTACAGGTTTAACTGCATTATTGCAGCTACTTGGGTTTATTACAACTGTTCTAGAAAATCAATTGAAAATGTTTGACTGGCCATTAAGAAGCCCAATACAAGGTTGTGTTGAAAGTAAAGGTAATGAAATTACCTCAAAATAGCCCAGGGGCTCATTGGGTCCATTAGATGGATTTCCATTACATTTCCCTCAGGGTGACTTTTAATAGCGTGGATGATTCCGTACGTTTTCATTTAGTCCCATTGCTCTTTTTGTCATCTCAAAACGTCTTTAAGGACCCACTACTGGCAAAGGTCAGTCACTCCTATCAGTGGAAATAGTTTGCACATCATGATGGAAATATTTTTTTTATGGTTTGATGGGTTATTGGCTATTGCAAACTATGTTTGGTGGGGACGTAATTATTTAATGTTCTTGCTGAATTTGTAAGAAGTTACAGAGAAATTATCAGCCTATTGTTATGGTTGTTTATTGATTATAGTATTGTTGATGTGTTCAATCAGATGACTACTTGGTGGAGAAACCCTTGTTGGCAAGCAAAGCGTTGTGACATTTCTTGCTCAGGATATATTTTGACACACTCCCCTGTACAGGAACTCTAAATCCTTCAAAGTTTATTGTCTGCCAACTCGAAGCTTCAGCTCCGGTCACAGATTTTCTTTATGGTTAAGGTCAGGAGACCGACGAGGCCACTTCATGACTTTAATATTGTTGTTTTCGGGCAGAATCCTCACATTTCTAAGATCACTACTTTTTAGGAAAATAAAAAAGCCAATTTTGCACATCGCTTTGTTAAAGCTGGTATTATACCTTATATTGCTATCACATACCGTTGAGTGCTAAGTAAGTTATATGCTATTGATTTATCTAAACAAGCGCTTTTGTGGTTCAATTAATTACACAGTAGAAAACAATGTGTTTCTTAAAAAGGTGGTAAGTCAGTTATTAGTTCAGCCTAGAGGTGTTCCTCAAGGACCCACCTTAGGTCCACTTCTTTTTTTCTGTTTTCATCAATCATCTTCCCTGTATTTTTTCAGATGGCTCTGTTCAATTATATGCTGATGATACTATTATTAATAGCTCAAAGCCCTCTTTACTTAAATGTTTTTTTTTTTTTTTTTTTTTCTGGCTGTTGTGGATTGTTCTGTTATTTAAAAAAAATAAGTTTATTTATTACACTGTCATTCATTGCAACCAGTTCTGGGTGTGTACCGCACCTACTGCTCGAAGCCAGCTGGGATAGGCTCCAGCGCCCCCCGCGACCCTTGTTAGGACAAGCGGTTAAGAAAATGGATGGATGTCATTCATTAAAAATGGTACTGCCACATTGCTACTGCCAGACGTGAACATCTACAAGGGCGTTAAAAGGAACCCTGTAATGACAAGTTTGCTCTATATTATTTATGTGGTTGTTACTAACATAACAGATTTATTTTTCAAAAATCATTTCCAGTTTAATATATTTTGTAGAAACTTCATTTGGTATTATGTCATAGCGTTCCTAAAGAAACAACATGTGTTAGAGCCCCCCTCCCCCACACCGTGCTCTCGTCTTTCACCAGATACATTCATCGTCCCTTTAGGAACGCTACAAGGTTTACCTTGCTTTCTTTTCAGGCGTTTCACATTGCTCGGCAGGGAAGCCAGGCGCCATTCTACGTCACTAAGCACTGAATGCGTTGCGACGTTAATAACAATGGCGGTGTACATTCGTCCAAATAAAGTTTCTACAAAATGTATTAAACTGCAAATGAGTTTTGAAAAATTAATCTCATAGTTTTATGTTAGTAACAACCAAATAAATAATATAAAGCAAACTTGTCATTGCAGTCTGGGTTCTTTTAATGCGAAACAGTACAAATGAGAAATCCTTTTCAAAGCATTAAATGACGAAAATAAACTATACGAAAAGATAAGCAGTTACAGTATATTGGAGTATATGTATGCAAATTTACCTTTGTGGCTGATGTGTGTCCCTCTGTAAACAAGCATTACACGATCAACTTTTAACAAAACAGGCCTACTGAAAAGAATCTAAACAAAATATTTTTACTCTGTGTTGTCTTAACACATCCACACTTTCAATCTTGAGGCAGCATAATGCTGCAAGTCTCCTGCAGAATGAGGAAGAGGTGGACTTACATGACATTTCTTAGACAGTTGTCGTCTCAGTAAGCATCTAAGAGAGTTAATATATTTTCTCTAAAACAAATGCTAGCGCTCTAGATTGGTAATAGCATAAAAAATAACACATAACATTAGAAACGTTGAATAATAGCAATTTGTGCAAAAATATGAAATTGACCCTATTCGGACATAGAGAATTTCCACCTGACAGTGATGATATGCTTCTTTAGCCATTCCTTTGTCGGCCTGGCAGTACGTTTTGGGTCATCGTCATGGTAGACGACCCATTCACAACCTGTCTTCCGTGTTCTTGCTGAGGACAGGAGGTTTTCATCCAAGAATTTACAGTCCATGACTTCTCCAAGTGTCATGCGTTTCGGTGCTGCCATATCTATTACTGACGCTGTGATTGACACGGGAAATGGGGCCTGGAATTGGAGATGGCTGAGCGGTGTGTTGGCGTGAAGCTCAGTTGTGTTCCCTTCATTAGAAAAGTCAGAGGAATGCCCCCGACGACCCCGCACTGACCCCTCCAACACAATTACAAACCACAGGCCTGGCCGCCGCTTATTGATGCCCGTCGCCGACAGGAGCTGATGCACACGTCCCGCTTGCTAATGCAGCCGCCTGTCAAACGTATTGAACTATGGACACACACGCTGAAAAGAAAAACAAGAGTGGAATTATTGATTGGAATTTGGATACCTATGGCGATAATTTTCGTGGATCAGGGTGTAATCGTATAACTGGGGTACGACAAAATTACTTCCACTTTGGCAATAAACGTTAAACCAGTTTAAACATTAAATGTGAAATTTTTCCACAATTTAAAACAGTACCAGGTGTCTAAAATGTCTGTGGCCAATGGCAAGTCTAGCTTTTGTTACTATGACGGCCGGGGTCAGAGTAGCCTACAGTGGTTTCTGCATGTGAGAGCGAGTGCATGTAAAGAGAAAAATAAATAAAATAAATCATATGGCGGTAGCAACTTTATATGTGATGCTTCGCAGAAGCTAATGCTAATCTGTGCATCCAACAAAATTCAATGCAGCTCTGCTTACCATTTCACTTGACATGAAAGCATATGTGTCAAATCTGTGGGAGATGTGTGTGTTCCTCATGACAGAGCCACAGCATGATAGGGGTTCAGTAGCAGCGTGACAAGTGGCCGGCATCTTTGTGGAATAAAAAAATATATGGAAGAAGCATGTCTCACAGCTGTAAAATCCATCATAACTAATAAATTGACAAAACAATTAATTACTTATTTTACATGATGTATTCTTCGCATTAATTATGTTTAAGTTGTGTACAAATTAAATTGAGTTTTTATGGCAAGAAACGCCATTTGAACCTCACAGAATTGCGGGCTATACAATCATGCCGATACTGGCCTTGTTTTAAGATACTGTTGTAACGCGCGGTGACTGATCGGCCATGGATGGTTTAGCGGGAGAGCAAAAAAATTAGAGAGCAACAAAAGGACTGTCAGTCCACATATTCTTTTATTAAAAAGAAACAAAAAAACAGTGGGCTCGGCGCCACCACATGTCACAATATTCGTACACTTCCACGGCGTCAAAAACATAGGCGGACAAAACGAAAAAGCGCTACACATGCACACAAAAACAAAGAGGCGCCACCCTGTAGCGCGGTGCCACACTGCGGATAATTACACCGGGTACACGTGGAGGCTGCAGATATCAGCCACCAAATCCTTAAGCCCCCCCCCCAAAAAAATATTGGTCATTTTATTAAATTACTTTCTTAATTTGAAAGCATGTTTAACCAGATTTTCTATAGGTGACAACACAGAAAACATTTTCCTCAGAAAACCACCATACGAGCATCAATATGAAGTAATCAATTAATGAGAAATCAAAAGTGAAAATCAACCAATTGTAATTACAATAGAAGTGTCTTTAACACCCCCCCACCCCAAAAAAAACCCCAAGAGCTGTTTGTATCCTATTACATCTACTTGAAGACTTTTAAATGTGTGGGTTTGCTGTACTTATTTATAGTGCTTGTGATGTAATATCCTGTGCTGTGCTTCGCCCCCCCCCCCAAAAAAAAAAACTAATAAAGAAAAAAAAACTACCTGCTGCTACTTTTGCTTATCGTCTCATTTTTCCCTCAGCAAGTTGGCAGTAAACCAGCACCACTATCGATTTTGACCGCCTCATCTTGTAAAATGAAACCTGAAATTGCTTCCCCCTACACATATCACACCTCCCATCTTTCTCCACTCACTCGCAGGTTGAAACACTTCACCAACTTTGCAGCATTTATTTCACATTTCTCTTTTTAGGCGCAAAGTCTATCTCCACCACTATCGTTTTTCTGTTTTGTTATACACTTTACACCGTAGATGTCATGGCGGGTTGCACTACAACATACCTGATTGGCTCTTGAATCCAAATGCATGCAAGGGATCCCTATTTTCTCCCTCGCCGAGGTAATAATGAGGAGGCCCACACCCGTTAATGAGCTTTTGTGAGCTCTGCAGTGATGGAGGGTGTCCCTGCTCCAGGAAAGTGGCCTGTGTGATTAGTAAATTGTCCTTAATTAGATAGATGGAAGGGGCCACCGGCTGTGATAAAGCCGAGAGAGCTGCTGAATGATGGGGGATGTCAGGCGAGGCTTATAAAGGCTGAGTGCTCGGAGAGTCTAGTAGCCTTTAATAGACGGTCATTAAGGGCTATTAAAATTGATCAGAGTAAGACAGAGCTGTTTTCACCCCTTAAAACCAGCCCTTACGTTTTAATACCAAAGTTAACTCCACTTAAAACCATACTCGGGAACAAAAAATGCAGTCTTTACACCACACACTCCACTCCAAAGATATCAAAACAGCGAGGGTAATTCCTATATTACTGCAGTCGACTGAAAATATCTGTCACTAACCTACGCTGCAGGAAAGTCAGAAATACTGTGTCTGTATGTAAAACACTTCTTGGCTATAAATACAAACAGAGGAAGGCATTCAATGGCGGACGCCCGCTTTGCTATGGAGTGACAAGAAACTTTAAAAACCTGCCGGAAGTCTTTTATTTTTTAAAATATCTTTTTGGGTCAGCGTAATCGTCACAAACCGTGTCACGTACCGACGGACCTCTGAATTCGTCACTGACAGATGTTTGATGAATGACAGACTGGCGGAATGCCCACCTCTTTCTGTTGATACTAAAATAATAGTGACTAGACAAAATAAGAATGACAAATACAGGAATATAACAACTGCATGACAACTGACAACTTCATATATGGGACATAGTAACTGCATAAGACTAGACACTTCCCACTGAACTACGCTGGACTCGGACCGTTTCCTTGGCCCACTAGACGTATTCGGCCATTTTAGTGGTCGACTGTGACGAGAATATCTGTAAATCTATTGGCTGCATGAAGCAAAAATAAATAAAGAATCAGATATAAAATGTGTCACATTTAGACCGCCAGGTTTAAAGTATGGAAGAAAAAGTATGGGTAAAGTACATAAAGTTTCATTAGCCTTCCAAATACAATATCTCACAAAGATACAAATTATTATTACTATACACTTTGGCCACAATTTGGATTTCATTTAATTAATTCAAACCCCAAAATACTTTTTTTTTAATACTTTGTCCTGCACTCCCAAAAACACATTTATACGTTTTTATGTTTGTTTGTTTTATGCTAGAGCATAGGTGTCAAACTCCAGTCCTCGAGGGCTGAAGTCCTGCAGGTTTTGAAGGTTTCCCTCTTCCAACATAAGCTGATTCCAATCAGCAGGATCGTTATCAGGCTTATGCAGAGCTTGCTGATGAGCTGATCATGAGAACGGAAACATCCAAAAGTTTGACACCTATGTGCTAGAGCATACAGAAGGCTTTGATGCATCTTCTGACCTAAAAAGGGTCGCTTAAGGCAATGGCAGTTATCACAAAAAACGACCAGCAGGTGGCAGCAGAGTATAAGATATCAACCAGGGCCATGTTGCAACAAGCTCTTTTTCCCCTAGTGTTTTCAACAGGTTTGTGAATAATGATGAAACTTAGCTATATTCTAATGCTAATCGCTGCAACACGCAAACAGATAGAAATATACTTTTTTTTCCTGATGAAAGAAGAAACTGTCATCTTTCTTTTGGTAGGTTACATGTTTTTATAGCAATAGAACACAATAGTCTGTAGGCCTTGTAAAATCGGTCAAAATCCAGTAAAACAGCCGAGAGCGAAAGGGGTTGCTTCAGTGAAAATGGCTGCAAGTGAATGAGTTAAGGGGGTACCCACTTTTGTTGCCAGCATTTTAGACATTAGTGGTTATGTGTCATTATTTTGAGAAGACGGTACATTTACGCCGTTATACAAACTGTACATTGTAGCAAAGTGTCTTTTCTTCATTGTTGTAAGATAAAACTCAATATTTACTCAAATGTGAGCAGTGTACTCATTTGTCAGATACTGTACACCTTGCTGTTGACCCTGCCCAAGTGTTCCCCACAGATAATCAGATAATCAAGAAGCTCTCCTTCTGCTGTTATTCAGCTACGCTGGAGGAGGACGAGGACGACGTGGGTTGAGCAGAGGCACAAGACGAATGGCAAATATGAGCCAAAGTGAAGAGATTAGATTCATATCGGAATGAGCGTGAAGCCGATCAATCTCCACTATCGCACGTCCGCCTCCTATCTGACTTTGATTTATGTTACTGGCAGCAAACAAGTCAGTGAGACGAGAGACAGATTGAACGCTTGTTTATTTGCAAACACTGGACCCTGTGCAATTAGCCTTTTCCATCATATGGACCAAAGAATGGGATTGGCCCACCCACCTCTGCCATAACACAGATCATATTTATATATGAGCTACTGTATGTGGGAGCATATTTAGAACATGCATAAAGCTTAATTAATGTTTGACCAGCTAGCTGAGTGCTTAAGTGTGACATTACCCGCGTCTTTGAGTTATATCATGAGCTTCATTAGGTGCCCTTTTGCGCTGCTTTATGACATACTGGTGGGTTGTCAGGTTTGCGCACACTGCACAAAATAACTTTGAACAACAAAACAAATCACGCAGTACATTAAAAATACATAAACGTTGAGTCTCATGAATGCTTGGGCTGGGCATTGCCAACAATGTCACGATAGGCATCGTGATATCCTGATACATGGCCTTCATTTCATGACTTCAACGATAACGGCAATATCGTGATATCATGATATTAGAAGTGCCATAATATCGTCTTCGTTATGTCACGATATTAAAAGTCAAGTCATTTTTATTTATATGGCGCTTTCAAACGGCCTTAGCTGTCACAAAGCGCTTTCCCCAAAAAAAAAAAAAAAACAGCACATCCGTTAAAAAAATCGAGGTTTTATTCTATTTGTGCAGTTCTAGCACCCTCTTGTGGTTAGTTCATTAGCACAGTTACATTTTAAACAGGAATGTTTTGGCCGCTGCGGTGGTTATCAGTTCTATAAATCAGTCATACCAGCAAATATTTTTCAATATCTCCGTCAAACAAGTGGGGGTTGTGGGCTAATGGTACCAATTGTACTGCCGTGGTAGGATCTGCGAGAGTTTTGGCTCGTCCATGAGCTACAGCTCCATGAAGACCACTTCGAGATGTACTTCTGGCTGAGCATAATGTAGCGTCATCTGTTCTGTGTCTCAAAGCTTGGGACACAGCATTACCGATTCCTCCGTGCTGTTTTCACTTTTCAACGTACAAATCACTTCGCCACCAACTCTCTCCCTGAATGCACCGTGATGTCGTCCAAATTGGACATATTTTAATTTGGCTGCGTCTTCCACAGCAGTTTCCTATCTCATGACACTGTGCTGTTGTGTACTAAGTGCAGTGTGAAAAGGCCTACGGTGCCTGACCTCGCGTCACTGGTGCGCAGCAATTAGTCCACAAAATGGCTGACTATAAATCTCCAGTGGAGGAGAGAGTTTGTCAGGGGGCACCCCGGGGTTTTCTTTGCAACGAGGAATTAAAGTCGCAGTATTAGCTGGAAGCAGTTTTCACGAGGCGAGGAACAGAACAGGTTGAGGAGGAGGAAGAGGGCGAGGATGCTCTTTCTGCACACTCGCACGGGGAGCTGTATACTTTACAGGCTCCTGTGTCTTGTGTACATATAGTATAAAGAAGTAGTGATGACTCTGCAATGGAAGTGGGTGGGAATTGCCGAGGTGAGACAAATAATCCCATTTGCATGTAAAGAGCAGCCGGAGAGTGCTAAAACCTCTTGCGAGGAAAAGCCAGTTTCCCCGCGTGGATGTCGCTGCTTCATTTACGGACACAAAGACTCTTCATCAAAGCAGACGAGCGACACGTTTGGGATTCATTTGATGGTCGCTGCTTCACTTTTGTCTTTTTACACAATATTAAGTACACTTGCACAATCTTAGTTATTCATCCATCCAGTTTTTATAGCACTCCTCCTCATCAGCGTGAGCTGGAGTCTATCCCAGCTGAATTGGTGAGAGAAAAGGCACACCCTGGACTGGTCGACAGCCAATCACTCATATATTGAAACAATCATTCGCACTCACATTCACACCTGTGGACAATTTAAAGGTCCCATATTATGAAAATGCACTTTAGTTGGGTTTTCTATCAATAATATGCATCCCCGGGTATGAAAAAAGTCAGTCCGCGACTTTCTCCTCCTTTCTACATTGTGTGCTTCAAACGGGCAGATTAAACTCAATTCAAGGACGCACCTGTCGAGGAAGGGCGCACCTGTACTCGCTCCAGCTCTCGCTTGTGACTTCTATTTTGTTGACATTGGGATTTTTAACTCCATTGTTGCAATATGCATGGCGGAAAAACAGCTGACGAGACTGAGGAGATAAAATCTTCTCTTGCAGAACTCAAATAAATGGTCATATACTTGACAAATACTTGAAATGGAAAAAGAGCATCGAGCCACTTTTGCAGGAAATTCAGCAGTTGAAGAAAGAGACACAAGAAAAAGATCGACGCATTGACGTCTTGAAACAAAAAGTGGATGATTTGGAACAGAATCTTCGTATCAACGATGTGATCGTTACGGGGATCCATATTAAACCGCGCCGCGGCCCTCCGGCGAGAGCTGCGGCTGGCACAAGTGCAGTTGATTCTGACAAAGCTTCAGCGAACGAGACTGTGGAACAGCAAGTAACAACTCGACTCAGAGATTTGGGATTCATTGTGGATCTAGCGCACATTCAGATGTGCTTTTCACTTCCAACTGGGAGAACATGACCACCAGAAGTTCTGATCAGGTTTGTTGGGAACTGATTTACCAATTCCAAATGATTGGTACTAGCTGCAACTTATACACGGACATTACTCAAGATGAACTGAGCAAGGAGTGTGCAGACTTAAGTCTGGGATTGATAACTATATGAATCAATGACCTTCATAATCAATGTATATGACTGATGCGTATAGTGAGAATCGATGGGCACGGGTTACTAATACGCCATGGCTTCTACCCGTCAGCCCTTCTTTCGGATGTCAACGCTGCAAATGATATGATGAAACTTCCGTAACTGTTTGACGCCACTAAGTTACGGAAGGAACACCGTCCCCTCAGGTTAGTGGGAAGCTGGCTGCTCATGCGCTCCGTGGAGAGAAATGGAGAAACAACCGATCAGGAACAAGTGGTTGCTTCCTTCATCCGAGTATTTGAGAAGACAGTGGATTAATTTGATTTTTGAAGGACGTGTACCGATAGCATTTCCCCAAGGACTGTTTTGTCAATGAAAAGCCTGTTCAGAGCTGGTTTTGCAAACGTAATAGAATTTGCCACCTAGATGACTAAGTGGTCTCGACGAGACGGCTTGCACGTTGCGACCACGCCTAAAAAGCCTAAATGCTTTTTCACATTTGATGACTATTTTAGCATGTGGAAAAGGTGAATAATATGGGAGCTTTAATGAAGCTAACGTATGTTTTTGGAACGTGGGTGGAAGACGGAGTGATGGGGGGAAAAATAAAACTTTAACACATCGTTTTCAGTCTTTGCATGTTTCCGTATTTATCTTGAAACGTATTTAGAAACGTATCTCTGAATTCACTTTACAGGGTCTTTAAAATTGTGAACAATTCTCAATACATCAAACCTGGCAATAGCATTGATAATTGTGATTAACTCGAGGGAGTTCTTCACAATATCAATCTGGGACTGCTCCACAGGGATTTGTTCGGGAAAGGCGGGACAATCTGTACAATACTTTGAGCTGATTGGACACGTTTGTTTTGACCAATCACGGCAACGGATGAAAATATTGTCTTCGGTCTCGTCTTAGAAAAAAAAAAAAAAAGCACAAACATCTTTACCAGATTAAAAATGCACAAAGCGCCTCTTGCTGTTCAACATTCAACAAGGAAACGGTGAATAATCCTGCAAGAACAGAATTAATTGTAGCGTCCATTCGTCAATGTTAGGTTTTCCCCGGCGTCAGTTCTTTCTTGTTTCATCACAACTTCATGGCCCGCCCTAAACAACGACTGATTGGTCCGACTTAAAAAAGATCTGTTGCAAACCGATCTGCGGGAGCAATACAAGATGAATTCTCGTAGTGTTTGTGAACAAATACCGCAAGATTTCAGCTTGCTGGCAAGGTTACAATACATTAGCATTTTTATAAATACCAAAGTGCGTGTAACCTAAGAAATGTGTTTTTTAAAGCTGTGTGAGAACACATTAAGAATAACATGACTACCCTTGGAATAATATGTTTCCCGACATTAGCGATGTGCTGTCACATAGTCAAGTCGTTTGCAATAAATAAAGTGCCATCTGAAATCCAGCGAATGCACTGGTGACTTGATATGTAGTGCAGAGTCCAATAAGACCGTAATTTAATGAGCGAGTGTCGGAACGCTACCTTCCCACGGAAACACTCTCATGCATTAGCGTGATTTGTTAGCGTCTCCGTGGCTTCGCTTCGCTATGCAAAGTGGCAAAATAAGACAAATGCATAACGAGAACGCCGCACAACTGATATTCTGGGTTGTCAGCGAAGACACTGCGCTACATGATGCATGCGTGTTTCCTCTTACCTTATAACCATTGGCTGATTTGTGAATATTACCCCCCTTTGGTTCAATCCACCATGTGCTGTGAGGCGGAAACTATTCCCAGAAGGCGGGCCCGGGGTGTGGATGGGGGGGTGCTGGTGTTAATTTATCTCCTGTGTATTAACTGGCAGGAGAAAGCATCCCGACCTTCTCTTTGCTAAAGTAAACACGGGGGGAAAGCTGACCTGTAAAACCTTGAGCGGGAGTCCATTAAATGATGAGCCAGACCATCCCAGGGTTCACCCGAGTTTTTTATGTGTCACCCCGCCATGTTGCCTTGCCCTGACAGACGTTTATCCGGTGCTACAGTGTTGGTTATCCCCTCCGTGTATGGCTGCAGGTCTACACTGATGTGGGTCACCCTTACAGATACAATATCTGATTCCTCAAGGGCGACAAAAGAACGCCAGTCAGGGATGGCTGCAGATTTGTTTAAGGACACCCGTAGGCTGTATGAGGTCCATCAAGCAGAACAACAGAAGAATCAATAAAACACTACCATTCAAGATGCGTAATCCCATTATAAAAATAAAAAAAAGGAGCCTCCTAAGATGTATGACCTCGTATGGTTATGCAGTAGCTTTGGTCAATGCTTTAGATTTAAAGCAGCACATTTTTATTGCTGCCGGACATCACTTTGCCTATCTTTTAAATCAATAAATTTGTGCCGTCACAATGATTTGTTACCTCAATAGAACAAATGAAATAGAATATCCAAATTTGAAGGCTCCAGAAGAGCTGTATTTTCCATTTGGAAATTTCCCTTACGATCAGCAAATCCCGGCATCCACATCGTTTTTTGTGGCCCACTAAAGCAAATTAAATATGTTAACCTTGCTGTATGAATTTGTTCTTTTCATTTTGGCAGAAAATCTGGACTGAAATGATCTTGTAATGACCGCCCTATACATGATAATGTGCTCGATAACTGTCTAAACCGCGATGCACAAACAACTTAATGACGTAAATACACGCCATTTCTGCTTCTTATTTTCCACTGTCGATAAAACATTTTCATATCACTCATCACGCTAATAATGTAGTCCGTTTCCTCCAAGTCTATTGCTGCGCTGTGTCAAAATTCCGTTTCCATTGGGTAACGTTGCGCTACATTCTGTATTAAAAAAGGAACGATTCCTTGCGATAGAGCATGCAGCAGAGGTAAAGTGATACACGTCTTAATGTTTTTGGGGTTTTTTACACATGTTTACATAACCTTCCAAAAGGAGAATATTGCCAAAATTCGGGTTTTGGAAGGGTGATTGACTCCATGTTAAAGCTGTGCATGAGGTTTGACAACCCTATATGGTTATCCAAATGTTGTACCCTTGATGGAAAAGTGTGATAACCATAAAACAAAACTCACTTTGAGCAGTGCAATTACTGTATTCAAATGTGAATTTTATAATAGAAATTGATTTTTCCAAGCAGATGCTAAAACGTAAATCACATTAAGCTTAAAGCATAATGGCTAATGACTAGCATGGAAAATGACCATGAAAGCCTCTCACCATCTCCGTTCAAATACCGACTGACGTTACTTTATTTTAGTTTACGTTTAATACTATAGTTAAATTATAATAATTCTTAGCAGTTATTTTTGAACACTTGAATGACAGTTAAAAAGTTCAATACTAGTTAAAACATCGTCTGTACATTTCATATTGCTTTTGTGATATAAGATTTAGAACCAGGAACACAATCAATTCATTTAACATTATTTTCTTTGGGAAAATAGTCATTTAAATTTAGACCAACATGAAAGCCAACTCTTCTGTATTTATATTTCGAGGTTCCACGCTCAATGCAAGATAGTAAAATATTTTGTTTCAGTCTAAACTATTGTCATAGTGGTCAAACTTTGTCGAGTTGTTAGCATGCTAGCTAGAGGGCTAGCTAGAGGCTTTGTCAACCGCCTACGCAAAGTTTCCAGTCTTTATTTTATTCATTTTTTTTCTCATACACAACATTTCTATGTCAGGAGCAACTGGTTGCCATGGAGACTCAAACCAACTAGCGCTGTTGTGATGCTTGATCACACGAACGCTTAATCATTTGGCGTCCGATAATTTGGTGTTGATTGTAAGTGAAAAATCAATGGATACCCTTTGGGAGCTTGAAGAGTTGTGTTTGTTTGGTGTGCGTCCGCCATTGATTGTTTTTAATATCAGCTAATTAAGATCGATGACCTTGTCTCAGGCTTTTTTTCAGTCTGTAGTTGCCACGTTAAAATGTGATGTGCTTTCAAATATAGGTCACCTTGTAGGTAGTTTAAGTAAATATTTGTTGGGTCACTTAGACTTAATTGCGAAATTAGTCATGAAATTTGTTTTGTAGGTCACTATTAAAATCAAGATTCATATCTTTATACAGATGCCTTTCAATACATTTGATTATTGTTCAAAAGGTGAAATTCATACAATATACACATTCATTAAAAAATAAAATACTTATCAAAAGGCCAATTCCTGCCTAATTTCTGTTTTTAAAAATCCATTTGATTGTTTATTTAATATTCTATTTTAATGTGCTTGTAGCAATTTTGCTACTTTAGCAATAAGCGCTTACTGTAAAGGGTTACATTTTAAAAGTGCCTGTACATTTAACAAAGTTCGCGTGATGCAAATGGGAATTGTTCATTTACATTTTTGAAAGAATTATTATTGTTATTCCCTAGAAATGTTAATTGTTAGTATGGTTAAAGCTGTATTTTGTTATTTGTAAAAGTTGACCCAAGAGTGCATGTATGGGAGTTTTTTTTTTTATTATTTCAGAATGAATTCCACGATGAGTGTAGAAGATCAAGAGAGTCTGTTGCTCGAACGCAGTCCGTGTGTTTTGTCAGCTCTGACGCTGTAACATCACCCATCACACACTATCTGACTCATCGCGTAAATTGGAGTGCCAAGGCAGCAGCGTGCAGCGCAGCATGTTAAATCACACGCATCTCCCCTCTCCTGCCTTTTCTCCTCCCGCTGCTTGTCGTCTGCTTTTGTTATCTTACAGGAGGATGAAAAAAAAACAAGATTCCTGCCCCGTGGGTGTCATCATAATTCCAGACTAATCTGTGGCTGAATAACAAGCCTGTGATCCATTGGCGGTTTTTACTCCACAATGTGTGGCTATTGGAATACTGAAGTTGTTTGGATGTAGGCTTTAAGGATGATCCTCAAGGTGCGCAGATGACTCTAACAACATGTGAGGAAAGGGCTTTTGAGGTGGTTGGTATTCGTGTGTGGCTTGGTGGGCTATTGGTTAGCATGCTAGCTTCACAGTGGAGAGGTCCTGGGTTTGACAATCTGAAAGCGTAAACGGGGCTTTCATTTGTACAATGGAACTTTGTGTTATGAATTTGGTTCTGTGACTCCGTTGTAATATCATTTATTTATCTTGATGAGTTTGGTGTTGGACAATTAACTGGAGCCCTGACCTCAACCCCTTTAAAGTAGAACGTCCCAAAAGTAAAACTGCCGAATTTCCCAATACTTTTGTTCACGAAAAAAAAATCTCCCAACATGTTTTTAATGGATCAACTTCATCTCGTCACAAGCACAAACCTCTCATGCGAGCATCAGGTGTTCATTGGCGGGTTATTGACTAGCATTCTCTCTCTCTCTCTCTCTCCCTCTCTCTCTCTCTGTGAGAGAGACTGAAATCAATGATGCGACCGATATGCATGTTGGCTTCAGTGACAAGTTCCACCATTAACACGCCTAACAATGCAGTGACGCTGAAACATTCACATTTGAATAGCATACAATGAATTTACTTGAGCTGCTTCATTGATTTAGAATACTTGTTCTTAACAGTTTGTCTATTGGAATTTGTCTATCGATTTGGAATGTTATGACTTAGAATGGTCAAGATGGTTGAAATCAAATATTTGATTGGGAGATGGGTACTCATTGGCAACACTATGTAAATGTACATAACAAGGTTAGAATCTCACAGATTTGAAATGATGCAAAGATGCCCAAGGTAGCAATTCAAACGTCAAATGGTATGATATGCTTATCCCTCAAACCCAACAAATTTTCAAAGAATCTTTTTGCAAACATAAAGGCTCAAGTTTAGTCTATTAACTCATTTGCTTCCAAAAACGTATACATATGTTCTATTTTAAATAAAACCATGCTCCCAACGACACATATACATATATATATATATATATATATATATATATATATATATATAGAGCTACAGAAGGCTTTAATGCAGCCTCTGACCTGAAGAGGTCGCTTAAAGCAATGGTAGTTATTTAACAAATGGCCAGCAGGTGGCAGCAGAGTATAAGAGATCAACCAGGGCCATATTGCAAAAAAGCTCCTTTCACCAGTGTTTTAAACAGATTTGTAAATAATGATAAACTGAGCTATATTCTAATGCTAATAGCTGCAAAACGGAAAGAGATAGAAATATACTTTTCAGTGAAAATAGCTGGGAGTGAATGAGTTAATCATGCATTACTATGCGAGTGCGTCAATATTAAGTGTTATTAGTGATTGTAGGGATAACTATTGTATCGTGAGGTTCATTTTGTTATAATATCGTATCGAGAGTGGCGTCTCACTAAAATCTTATAGCATTCTTGTCCACTTGTCCGACGGTTCTAATGTTTGATTGATGACCAAGATTGTTGATTAGCAAGGACGTCAGGCACTGCGTTGCTACAAACGCAAACGTCAACCTGAGCAAGATCCCAACATGGAATGTTCAAACGATCAACTTAATCATCCTTAATGAGGATTATACATCACATAAAGTCCTAATAAAACACTTGCTGCACTTGCGTGGAGCCTCTTCCGCTGACAAATGGCCCGTGGCGTTAACATATGCCTCGGCATCAGCCTCCACTTCGCGCTGAAAATCCAACATCATTGTTTGTGTGTTTTCTAGTAAAAAAGTTCATATCATTTTAAAATCCCTGTGAAATTAATTCAGATTTGTTGCAAAATACATTTACATGTTTGATTACTACGCGTCCTTCCCTCAATACATCAAACTTGAGAGCCTTTTACGTTATACATAGTTGCATGCACAGTTGTCTAGCTAGCTATGTCTACAAGCCAAAAATATATTTTTCCTTCAGATCGTCCACTGGCATGGCCACTTTAGAGCGCCTCATTATTAGCAAAGATGGAAGAATTAGGTGGAATAATAAAGATAAACGTCTAACTTAAGCTTTAGAGCGCCTCACTGTAGGCTCTAAGTGCACTAATACTTTAAGGCAATGAAAACAACCTGCTAATTGAGAACTTGTTATCAATAATTTTAAAAAATAACAAATAACTTTAACTCATTTGCTCCACAAAACATATAAAAACGTTCTATTTTAAATAGTGCCATGGACCCTAAAACGTATTTATATTTAAAAAAAAATTGCTAGATCATACAGAAGGCTTTGATGCAGCCTCTTAACTGAAGAGGTCACTTAAAGCAATGGTAGTTATTACAAAAAACGGCCAGCAGGTGGCAACAGAGTATAAGAGATCAACATGGGCCATGTTGCTAAAAAGCTCTTTTCCCCAGTGTTTTAAACAGATTTGGGAACAATGATTAAACTTAGCTATATTCTAATGCTAATTGCTGCAAAACGGAAACAGAAACAGATAGAAATATATATTTTTTCTTGATGAAAGAAGAGACTAATCTTTCTTTTGGTAGGTTCCATGTTTTTACAGCAATAGAACACAATATTCTGTGGTCCTTGCAAAATCAGTCAAAATCCAGTAAAACAGCCGGGAGCAAAGGGGGTTGCTTCAGTGAAAATGGCTGCTAGTGAATGAGTTAATTTCACACTTGATGCGTGGGTAGGCACTTTGGATACCCAAGTATACAAAAAAAATAAAAATTAGTAAAAAAAGTAGGAGTTTTAACGAAATGATAACTAGCTTTGAAATCAATTTGAGCAAGACACTGTTGATTGCCTGAAAAGCAACAGTGGGTGTGTTATGCAAAGCTACACACCACAATGTGCTATTTATATCCACGGCCATGTTCCCACATGAATTAAAGATGCAGTTAATAATTTATCGCCTCTGAGAGAGATGTTTTGGTCGACTTCCCGCCGTTTTTGACCACCAAGCGCTCGCTTTGAAGCCGCCACCTGTGCACGTTGCATGCCGACACAGCTGGACCGACCACTGTCAGACCCTCAGGTAGCATCCAGTGATGTTCATTCGGAGATGCTACCCGTTTAATTACTCCCAAATCGGGTCATATAAGTTCTCAGGAGGCAAGGGGTGATCCATTTGTGTATCAAAGTCTGGTCATTTGATATTCCATCGCCTCGCACTCCAAGGATCACAGCCTGGAATGCTTTTTTATTACATTTCCCACTCTTTAAAGGCGCTACCTTGTGTGTTGCCTTGGTTACGGAAAGCCAGCGTCGGGATAAAGATGTCTATTCATCCAGCATGTGATGAGCCTCACTCATCTGTCCTAATCCATAGCTTTGCATCCATTAAATGTGATTCTGATCTCTCTGCTTTATAAATGTGGCTTCTCAGCCACGGCCTAGCTTGTTAGTTGATGCAACAGATGGAAACGTTACTGATGAGGAAGCCGGAGTATTCGGATAAACCTCACTCAAGAACAGAGAACATGTAAACTTCACAGAGAGTAGTTTCAGTGGTGATTTAAACCCAGATCTCCTGACTTTGCCAACCACAATTTTACTGTGAAGTTGTGTACTCACACTAAACTGTAATGTATGCTTAAGAAGTGTAAAAACATATTTGATTAATCAATGATTCACAAGAGTTCAGTTAATTCGATTTCAATTCAATCCGATATTGATTAATTATGAAACATAAATTCTTCTTAAATATCAAGGTCATGGTGAAAAACTCCACAAACATTAAATTCAAAATTTTATTTTGCGGAGGCAAAGACTGGTTGAGTGATTTAATTAATTAACAAAAGTAACAAAAATATTATGAATTGCGATTAGTCAGGTATTTCATAAATGTAAAAAAATAGTTTTAAGTTTTTGTAAACAGTACATTTCAAGAAAACTTAAGATTTAAAAAAAATCGGCCTTTAAAATTCTATTTTCTTATGAATTTATGAGAACAAGATATATTAAAATAATCGATCAATGATTTTATGAATCAATGTCAGGCTCAAAAAGGAAAATCAATTTGATATTGATTATTAAAAAAATTTAAGCCCAGCCCTATTCAATAGTAATAGCCGAAAAACATTTACATTACGACTAAACACATTCAGCACATGTACTTTAAATTTTTTTTTATTATTCATAGGCCATACTTTACTGAGCAGCCAGGACAGAAAAACTTTTTAATTTTATTTCAACCATCATAAACAGGTAGATAAAAAAAAAAAAAAATAAGCATTGCAATAAGTTTCCAGTTCTATAGTTACCACCATATTTTTGCTATCACTGGTACACTGAAAAAAATAAAAAAACAAAAATATATATAAAATAGGCATGGTTTGGAACTCGACCTCTTTTGTAATGTATGTATAAAGTCTGTTATGACGATTTCCTTTCATTTGTTTCTGATATGTTTACATTCACATACACTTTTCAAGTCCTTTCCTGAAGGCGAAGACGGGTTAAAAAAATGAATCATTTTTTTACCGGCATATCTCAGGGCCTGCAGGTTTACAACCTGGCTGTAGCTGCATTCCACACTTGGCTGAAGGTTATACCTTGAGGTTTTAGGGGAGCTTAAATATCAGTTTGTCAGAAACGCAATTGAAGAGGGCTCAAAATACAGCCATCACAGCCAGGACGGATCGGCTCGCCGTGCCTTGTGATGTGAGGCCCATTAACTGGAGGAATGAACACGGTGGCGGGCTTGTTTCTACCTGAGCGGGCAAAGGGAACTGATGAACGACTGGCAGATACTGGGAAAGGGCACTGAGGAGACTGGAAGGCCGTTCGTATAAATTTGACATAAACAATAGCAGTGCAGACAGTGAATTAATTGAAATATTTTTAACTTAATAAACTAAACGACCCCCACGGATCTTAACAGCTTGCATGGAACAAACCTTGACATGCTGAGAGAATATTATACCTCGGCTAAGGAAACTCGATGTACTGACAAAGATGTCATTCAGTAACTCTCGCTAGGGCAATGCGCAATTCCATATGACGAAATAAAGGATTACATGACAAAATAAGAGTGACTAATAGGCACATAGCAACTGACCACATTATCACATCAACTAATGCTAGTTTTGTTAGCTGGTCTATGTCACATTTTGTGCTAGCATCAAGCTATCGGACTTTCTTATGACAAAGTTGTGTGGTTTGGTTCAATACATATAATTACACATTGTGTAATGGAAAATAAACAGCCCAAAGCAAGCACAAGTTCCTCTTTTTTTGAAGAACTATTCATTGCAAAAATTATCCACCAAACAACACACTTAAAAATGACTTTTTTTAGGACTCAATTGGTTGGGGATTTTTTTTTTTAAGTACAATTCTTTTTATAACAACCTAGCAATAAAAAAAAATAGTAAATTGAGGCACTCGTTAAGTCAGTACCACTGAATGAACACCCCAGACTCCTTAGATCTAGAATTCAGCCTGTCCCCATGTAAAACCTGCGGCCGTAAAGTGCCTGGGAAGCGCTTTTATCAGTTTGAATGCACTTTCCAAAGAGCATCAGTCACTTGACGAGTCCCATGGAGTGGCGCTGCTTGACCGCAGGCAGAGGGCTACTGTATCGGTCTCGCTTCACAGATGATGAGATGGACCGTTTGGGTGACTGATGAGCGTCTTAACCTCAGGGGTCACTGATTGCCGCGTCACAATGCAATGGTCATTTCTCTGCGCCAGCTAATAATGGACATTGTCAGCACATTCCGGGGCGCTTGTATTTGTCTTTTTCTGTGCAGAGAGCACATTGTCTTTGACCCACGTCACCTATCCCTTCAGGAAATAAAAAACGGCCTCGTACCTTTATTGCAATCGAGCTTTGCAGCTCAGTCATGTATGGTCTGTTTATCAAATGAAGTGCACCTTGGTTGTCAAACATAATCCATTCCAGGAGATTATTTCAGATTCCCAATACTCGCTTGAGAAAAATACAGTTGATGATGCCTTGTTTGTTCCCCAAAGGGAATAATGAAACTTGATTACAAACAGAGAAAGAAACATCAATTGATACAAATTTCGTAACATCCTGTGTTATTCCTCCGAGCTGGAACTAGGCCTCGATGTTGCGACATAGATGTTTGCATTGAGATCGATCATAATTGCTCACGTCGGGGTCACCAATTTCGATTTCGATGGACCACTGTATAAAATGATGGCCCCTTTTACACCGCCTGTAAAAGCCAACACTTACACACCTACGATTTTTTTAAAATTAATTTGTGTGCTCTATGCAAAATGACTTTTATGAGTAAATTGAAAGAATATAATTGCTTTTAATTTCAAGCAATTTTAAGGAGTGCGAGTGTGTGCTCATTAATTCACCTGAAACCTATTAAAAATCCCATACAGTACACCTAAACCGAATACTTCAGAATCCAGCTAGAGTCGTGAGGTTGTCAGGAGACACGAGGAAGGATCAAAGACAAGAAATAAAAGTGAAATCCAGCACCGACCAGACATTACCTACTACCCTTCGGGTTACCAACCAGAATCTTTCACCAACCCCAGAAATCACTAACCCCAAAAATAAAAATATTCTTAAATTGCCCATCCCTGCCCTACTATATTTTCCTATTAAGAGCCCATCCTTGAATTTTATAAATTGCATGTTCCTGTTTATTTGCATTACAATTCCCATAAATGGCAAATAATTCCTATGTAAAGGTATCAACTTTGAAAAATGTCCAAATGGGCTCTTCGCACAAATCCACTACTTCCTGAACTCAGTACCACTTCTTCATTTCCTGAGCTCAGAAAATAGGGGATTTGTGCAAAGAACCCATTATCCAACCCGAGTTGTATAAAAGCTACATTGCAAACAAAGCCAGATCCATTTTTCAAGATTTTTGTGTGAAAGTGGCTTATCCCTCCCAACATGACCCGCTAATGTCACTTTTTGGGTTTACCATTGCCTAGCAACAGCAGAAAGCTCTCTCCTTGTTAATTCTTAAGGACATTTTTATATGGATGGTGGACACAGGGTACAGCAGAGTGCTGGATGGTATTAACCATAGTGGTGCCGTGTGATGTGGCTTTCTATTTGGCTGTCCTCCAGGCAGTCGCACAAAATTAAAGCAGAGAAAATCGGATTACGGGCGTCCCTCGGGGACGAGATGCCCGCTAGCGCTCATCTACTCTCTTCAGCGCAGCGAGGCCCCGTCGATGGCTGGGAGGCCAATTTGTTAACAATTATTGCTCATTAGCAGGGCTTCCCGCTCGTCAGAGAAGATTTCACGGCGGAGACAATAATAGCGAAGGTATCGGAATTATCACAGTTTGAGGGGAGATGTTGAGCTGATGTGGATTTTCTCTGAAAACCATATATGATGTTGGCCAATTTGCGGCAAACGTTGCCATTAGCACCGACTCCTTTAGTGTCCATCATATTATAAATATGCAATAAGCTGTTTTGCCCTCAATTATTTTCAACGGGTCAGCGTTAACGAACAAGGTCAATTCACGTTTTTCTGTTGGGACGCTTGGGTGCTGCAGCACTGTGGTGCTACCTGTAACGACCTAATAAAGCCCTGAAGACGTGTGCTTGCCTTCAAATATTTGATCCCTTTAGTGAAGTCTTGTCTTCTTTTTTTTTTTTTACCTCACATTTTTTCAGCTGCTTGACAGATGAAAAAGTAGAATGACTTGAGACCTAAAGCATATTATGTGCCAAAATAACAAAAAAGCAGAGAGGCATCTCAGTAAATTAGACTATCGGGATGTTATTTTATTTCAGTAGTTTAAATTTTTTTAATGATATATAAAGATTTATTAAACTTGATGTACTTTACAGAAAACCAAATTCTGCTTAATTTCTATATTTAAAATAACTCATACTTGAAAATTTCTAAATTTCTTAAGGTAATCAAGGTACAATAATGCAGTTTGGTGTACTTTCCATGATTGCATTTTTTATGTGTATTTTTAATGCATTTGATAGATTATAACTAATGCCCCCCCCCCCCCCAATATTAGATAAGAAACAATCAAAATGATGTTTAGTAAACAAATTAAGTAAGCATTGACTCACTGAGTTAACTGGTTCAATGTAATTGTATTTTATCTGATTACCAAAAAAAAGTTTGTTACAGTAACATTAAATTATTTGTTGTTCCTATTCAATTGTACAGGTGTATCTCCATCAATTACAATTTTGTAAAATAAATAAATAAATAACTTCATTAGTTCAGTTTAAAAAGTGAAACTCATATTTCATACAGATTCACTATAGAGTGAAATGTTTATTTATTATTAATTTATTTTATTAGTATAATTTAGACGATTAACTTACAGAAAACAAGAACCTCAAATCTCTACAAATGAATATGATACATTAGAAACAATCCACATGATTTTCGGTATAGGAAATGGCCTTCTGAAATGTTTTTTCAAGTTACACTATTTGAATAGAATTACTGAATTAAATGAACTTTTTTACTATACTGTAATTCATTGAGATAGATAATCCGCTTGTGGAGCATCCAAGCAGCCTATGAAAAGCTCCTCACACAAAGGAGCCTTCCCATCTAACTGCTCGTCAGTCGCAATGTCCCAGCTCCCTCAGCATCTCTGGATCCGCCCCTCTCCTCCAGTCCCCGCCCTTGCTGCCGCCAATCCCTCCGCCTAAAACGCCTGCCTCATAATTTATGAGCTGCGAGCGTCGTCGTCATCACGTGGAGGTGGGCGGGGGAGTGTCCCTCGCGTGGCCACAACTCCGGCGTGCGAGCGCGTGTGAGCGGAGCGCAGCACACGGCGGCGGATGCTGAAGCTGCGCGCACCTCCCAGAAGATGCTGGCCGAGGAGTGACGGATGAGAAGCAGCGCGGTGTGGACCCTGAACTCCCACCTCTCCCCCTTGTGCCCGTCACCGGGGAGAATTGGACGCCCGCCGTTTCCACAACAACTATAATGGGCTGCAATCTGTGCACTTTACAGAAGCGTGAGGAACACTACAAGCTGCTGTATGAGATTGCGCAGGTGAGCTTTTGTTGCCGCTGGTTGGATGAGGGATTGAAATGAAATGCGAAAGAAAGAGAGAGAGAGAGAGAGAGAGTCTTCTTCACTGGCCAGCAGATGTGTTGGCGATTAATGAGCTGATAGAGTTGCTGGTGTGCAGCTCATTCATCGTGCTGGAGGGGCTTTGCTGAGGGAGCAACTTTTGTTTCATGGAATAAAACCCTGAGGCGTCCGGGAACATCCCCACGGTGTCGTCGTGCACATTTGTCATGCCAGTGCCGCATATAATTTTGTTAACTCTGTAATGACAGTAAAGATGTTTATACAGAAAAATGGAAGGGCTACTTTGAAATTATTTGACTTTTGTGTGTGTCGAGCAATTTTCAAGCTACGTCACAGTTTTGTGTGAAAGGTGATTTGGGGGACTTTTCAGAATTTTAGGGTGGCTCGCTGCACTATATCCCATAAGAATAGCTCCACCCCTGCACTAGGCACTTAAATGAAGATCATTATTGTGATATGTTCAGAAATAAGACCTTGACATGGAGCAGAAAGTAGAGGAAACATGTTTCTGAAACGGTATTAGCTTTATTCACCTCTAGAACGAGAAATGTTGTTACTCTTTTCATTATGAATAGTTTTTTGCATCTCGCATAACCAGAACATCTTTAACATCAATTTGTCATTAATATTAGTAGTCAAGTAATAGTAGTGTTTTAAGTATAGGCCGCAGAAAACCGGAAGGTTACCCAAAATTCGGCCCCGGGCCATAGTTTGGACACGCCACCTTACTACTAAGTCCCCGTTTTTCAGGACTGCTGGAAGATATACAGAGTGCCCCCACAAATCCTTTGGATATCTGAGCAATTCAATGTTACATAGAATTTGGATGTCATTATCCAAATTCCAACAACATATTTAAATGGATGTCGATTTTATAACCAATGTGTGCTATAATTCTTGGTCCTAGGGAGACTCATATGGTATTAAGACACAGAATGGTTGCAAATTGTGGAAAAAAAGGCACAAACTTAGTTTTGATACATTTTGTAAATGTTTTGGGGGACATTTTTACTCATTTATAGAAAAAGTCAAATGCTTGTGTTAATCATTTTGTATTTGTTTGTCCCACCCAATAAACAACTGATAGAGCATTGACACGTGCATGCTGAAAGCTATTCCTATGCTACGCAAAAAAGCTCAAAGATGCGCGTGTGAGTGTGTGGGTTTGCCTTGATACACAACCAAGTACTAACCTACCCACCTCCGCCACCTCTCAGCAGCCTTATTCAAGTGGCAGGCTAATAACTGTGAAGCACCCCGTTCCTTCGCCTTCTCTCTCCGTAACGCCTGCCTTCACGCCGCTGTGATCACAGCTCTCATTAGCGGTTTTACACAACCGCCCCGTGCATTAATTAGACGGGGGAAAAATATCCTGCGTGAAGCATCGTTCTGAGTGCATGTGGAGGCGGCAAACAAAAGATGGCTCAACCGCTGCCTGCGTGTGTGCAACTTGACACGTTGCCAAAGTCAGGCCAACGATGTTGTTGTTCAAAAAGTGTGCACGAGACTGGTGTTAGATTTGGAAGAAAGGAATGTTGCATCCACGGATGGTATGCTAATTACGTTTTATGTCTGAACACAAGACGTACACAGCTGCCTTCAGGTCCCTCTTGGTATGCCTCTGTGATTGACTGATGATTCGTCATGGATGATAATTGATTGAAATCTTGACTTTTTAAAATCACGGGAAACCGTCAAACAGGTAAACGACCCATGCCTAATCCGAAGACTCAAATAGTTGATCCTCAGGTCCCCACCGTTTCACAATCATGGAGTCCGTGGCTTGACAGGTTTAACATTTACGATTGTCATCCTGACTGTTTTATGAGCAATCCGTGAGCAAAAACTTCACTCTTAGTACACCCCACACCAGAAGAGATCAGGATAGTCTTTAGAGACATCCATCAATCAAGCCAATAGCCCGCTTGACCAGAACAATTCTATGATTCTAACTATGTAGGAACCATTTGGAAGCATTCGGTACATTTCTCTTACCCAGTGCACAAAGCAAAGAACTCTTAGATGACGAAATAACTTCTTCCCAGAAGAATGTAATGAGAAACCAACTCCCTATTGCCTCCCATTTTCCAGAACATTTTTTATATTGTGTAGCTAACAAAGGCAGTCAAAGCAGTATAAAGCGTGGCATTTGGGAGCATCTCTTCTCCTTAGGACAGCATGTACCCTCTGCACAGTGTGCTAGCAAGTAGCCTTTTGTGGTGGACTGGCGACGGGGATTAACTCCACTAGGTGGGGGTTAGGCTGAGGAGGTAGCTCACAGCTGCGAGAAGCTCTCGGCCGAGTCTGTCCACCCGCTGATACACTGAGCCTCTTTAGACGTGAGTCACAACATCAGCATCTTCTTTCGGATCATCCACTGTGAGGGCTAAAGCTGGGAAGATGCGGGGGATAAAGATTGTGAGGAGGAAAAGAGGAAGTGAGTCTGAAAAAGGCCGCTCTTGAGTCAAGTCAAGGACTGAGATAGAACCCTAGTTCTTACCAAGACACTATGAACAATTCTCTTTGTTCTTTAGTTATGTCCTAATGAACAAAGCTTGGGTTGTAATGATAATTAGGCGGTACTCTCTAAGGGTCATAATGAGTAACTTTATAAATGATTCTGAATGGACGAAAATTCCTACAATAACACACGCCGATGGATAATCAGTTACTCCGATTCATCTGTAGAAGTGCGTTGAAACAGCAGGAAGCACTCGCATCATGACCTAATCCTCACTTCTCATCTGTCCAACTGGCTCAGTTTCATATTTTTCTGATATATATTGGATCCCCACTGCTGTATTTTACTCAGATACATATAGAGAGGCACGCCGTCTTGGTTCAATGTGTAAATGCAAATGAGGCAGATGTGGTTTTGCTGGTGTCATAGCGTGACCGACTGCCGCTTGATTCGGGGAGCAGAAGTCGGTCACGGTGGTTGGTTCGCCACCACCATCCTCCCTTTCCCTACCCACCCACAGACAATTTTGAAGACACCCCCCCATCCCATTCCCTCTTGCCTGACCCTATGAGCGGTGGGAGATTTACGACTTGCTGGCACCTTCCCATTGCCTCCTCGCTGTTCTCACGACTGTGGGTGTTCTGCATGGAAGTGTGTGCACCTTTCGCAGTGTGGCCTGCAAATCTCCGTCTTGTAAGGAGAACATCTTTTATTTACAGCATAGTATCAGCTTTCCCGCATCAACACAAAGATGCATTTTTTGTTGTTTTGACTCCACTAAGTAAGGAATGGAAGGGCTTTTGATAAGCGATAGCTATAATTCATCAAAAACTTAACAAGAAAAAAAACATTGAATTTTAATGACCCCCCCCCCCCCCCCACACACACACACACACACAGTTAATTTTCAATTTCAGAGATATTCGAGATTTCAAACTTGATTGGTTCATACCAGCAGATACCGAATAAACCGGATCAAATCCAGGTCCAGTAAGCTTGACTTAAGACACAGGGACTTCTACTCAACCAGCTCCCTGGGAGCAAGTTTAACTGCCGGTTGAATAGAAGCACCTGTGGCTAAAGCTAAACTGTGGCAGGGTTTTTACTTTCTGGACCTGGATTTGACAACTCTGGAATAAACTATAGGATCTAAGAAAAAGATGATGAAACTAAGATTAATGAATGAATGAGAGATATTTGATGTTCTCTTTCTTGACCCATCATAAAACTGGCACAGCAGGGGTGACTTCAAATTGTATGGGAACCATCGCATCATTCATTTCACAGGCTGCAACGCCAACCCAGCAACGTTGGGAAACTCCAGCGTGTTGTTCATGTCTATCACAGCCAAGACTGGTGTTTCAAACAATCAGCTTATGAGCAAGATCTATATGAAACCTGATAACGATCCTCATCTGTGTTGGCTGAGAGAAACATGGAAAACAGGCTGGATAGGGGTACTCGAGGCCCGGGGCTGAGAACTAGTGCTCTGGTTCTCAGTCTTTAGTGAGGAGTTCCTCAGTTTAGGACGGAATTCCATTCCTACAATGGTGACGTCACCCAAATTTGTGAGCATTTTATAAAGTCCCCTGAGCTAAGAATTTAGGTTTTAGACTGTAACTGCAAAACCTCATATGTCAGCACCGTTGTAAAAGATGTTAGCTGTCCAGTGTTCAGCTTTAACTTCTCGCCTCGTTTTTGGTCAGCATGTACTGTCGATGAAACATCATTATAGACCCAAGTTTGGCGGATCGACAGCGCGATCAGCCATACGCTTACAGCTTATTTTCTCTGACACTTCAGCTAACAAACTGTATTTGATTCACTGTCTGCTCCCACTCAGCTTTATCATTCCCGTCGTGTAAGTGTGCCCACCCTCCCGTTCGTGTCACACATCTTGCCTGGACTAGTGAAGCTCAGTGATGTGTGTCTTTTTGGGCTCTAATTAGTAGAATGGCAGATGTTGATAAGCAGCACTTGAAACTTGTGTGGGGGATTGAGCGATTTTTGCATTACATTACATGGTCCGCAATGTCTTTGTAGCAAAAACTGTTCCCAAAACTATTCAAGTGCACTTCTCAAGGTGTCACAACTTAAGTCGATGTGAGCCACAAGCAAGCAGCCGAGTAATTTATTTTCAAGGCTCAGCCTGGCTTCTTGCAACTCGTTTTGCATACAGCATAGCTGGTTGTTATAAGTCTTATTAGACAGGCAGGGCACTTCTCTGCTGCATTTGAGAAATAAATGGGAGGAAGCTTCACGGCTCAATGAGGCACAACAGTCCCTGATAACTTCGGTCGGTGTATTTGAATGAGGTACCCACGGACGCATACTGTATGGATCGGCATGAAACCAAAGTTGGAAGACACTAAACTCCTGGAAATAGTGGAAAAACTGAGAGGAATTGATGTCCTCATAAAAAATTGTTTATGTGCCTATATTAATAGTATTAAGCTTGTATGCTGAGCGGGGACACGGTGCGCCAGGCAGTAAAAAATGGAAACGGTACTAGCAAGATGCAAGAGTTGTGGCCTGACGGGGGATTTAAACTGCTGGCTAATGTTGATGTTGGCTAGTTGTGTGGGTTAGCAAGTCGATTCCTACTGAGCCGAGTTGGTGAAGGTTAACTTTAAATGGTAAGAAATACGACTTACTAGCTATTATAGCTAACTTAACAGGTGAACAGCTATAAATAATTACAGTTAGAGACCAACAATTTGATAGACGCATCATGTTTGTGTTGCTAACACGGAACGGAGTCCTCTTTGCCTGAACATACGCTAAACATACGCACTCTCACTCTAGTGCATGGACTTCAGAGGGTATTTCTGAACATTACCTTAATCTCTCAGTCAACAAGTATCGTTTCAATTTACTTCCTTGACACCAATTACACCTTTTCTATTAATAAGGGTTCTGGTGCCGTCTTGTAGCTGAAGATAAAAAAATATATGCTAAAATGGTCTTAAGAGTGAATTAAAAACTTGTGATCATGACTTTAGGACTACAGTTGAACTCTGATGTTGAACCTGTTTCAAGACTAACCTCCAAATTATTTGGATTTTAAAACAATAGAAATAATCTGTTCCAAGATCCAACGGACGCCTTTATGAAGTGAAGCCACCACTTTGCAACATACCAAATTGACAGGAGTGAAATCAAGCACATCCAGCATTCATTTGTCAGGGAAAACCTCAGGAGTTATATGTCTGTGTGTGGGCCAGAGATTATTATGTTCTTTGAAGTAGCAGCAGAAGTGAAACCCGTGGACCGGAGAAGGTCCAAGGGGGACGGGGCAGACCTGCTGCTCGCTCATATGACACCACTGGTGGCCATGTGTGTAATGGATATGCATTCCGTAAAAGGTTGAGAAGCTATCACCAGCAGCAGGCTTTCCTTTAACATGGCCCAGAGACACTGGGGACGAGGAGTTTGTGTTGCCAGTGCTTGGAAGCTTGTAAGGTAGCTCGTATTATAAATAAATACAATTGTGCCAGTAGCATGGTTTGCCTTAAGTTTTAGCTTAACATATTGTTGTGATTGACAGCGGCTCCGGGTTAAGTTCCCTGAGGGAGGAGAAGCAAAGCAGGAATAAATTTGGAACTTCCTCAAATTAAATACAGGAAAGACGACCCTAGGGCCATGTTTCCACCAAGCTGTACAGTTCAGATCACATCAGCATTGTATGATTTGGAACCTACTTATGCACATAAATATGCTTATATTTGGCCGTGTCAGCTGTGAAAATAATGTGACAGCGTAGCACTGACACCTTTTAGAGTCGACAATTAAACAACGACACTGTATAACTATAAAGGATGCCAGAATTTGATGCTTTTTTTCTTTATCTTTTGTTTAAAACTAATTGTTGTTCTTACTTAGCGTAACATATAGAATATAGCTAAGTTTTATCATTATTCACAAATCTGGTGAAAACACTGGGAAAATGAGCTTGTTGCAACGTGGCCTTGGCTGATTTATTATACTCTGCTGCCACATGCTGGCCGTTTTTTGTAACTACTGCCATTGCTTTAAGCGACCTTTTTAGGTCAGAAGCTGCATCAAAGCCTTCTGTATGCTTTAGCATAAAAAAACGTATACATATGTTTTTGGGAGTGCTGGACAAAGCATAAAACATTTATTTATACATTTTTGGGTTTGAATGTGTTATGGGGGGAGAGAAACACCAAATTGGCAGCACATGAAAAGCCTCTGCGACCCATGACCAAAATTGAACTGGACATCAGCCATTTGGGTTTGATGGCTCACCGCTGGTTCAGGAGGGCACACCTGCGACCGAAGCAAGTTTATTTTAGTGACGTGAAGATATACCTGCAAAAATGTATCAAATAGCCTAAAAAATACATGGCCATATTAATTTCCTTACAAACCATTTCTGGAGATTTTGTCTTGAAACAGAGATTGTGCGTGAATTCCAAGACTTCTATTTTGATAAACACCCCAATCGATAGCAGGTATTGCAGGCAGAAGGGGACACTTAAATGCTGAGCAATTTTCATGTGCTGTCAAATATAGGTGGCTATAGGTGCCTTCAAAGTGATCATTGAGGCTCCGCCATGAAAATGGAGGCACGTGGGCTCGTTCTGCTTTGATTTTCTTGCATCCTTTGCAATTTATACAAACAAAACCATTCAAATGGACTTGAATAGCACAATTTATAGAGATATGTAAGCTTACAAAGCCTTTAATCATGCCGTGAAAGAATGTCTTGCATTTCTTACCTTATAGCTACCATGGCAGATGGATAGTTTGAATTCTAACTACAAAGCTGCGCAGTGCAATGAAACAAATAACTCTGTAGGCAGCAGAAACGGATGGACATGATGCAATTAAAGGCACCCAAGCATTAGACAGGCCCTGGTAGTTTTTCAAGGATATAACACAAACTTTTCCAAGTCCCTCGTTCAAAAACAGTGCATACACACATGCATGCGTGCAAATATTTCGGCCTTCCCGGGTGGAGTTTGCATGTTCTCCCCGTGCTTGCGTGGGTTTTCTCCGGGTACTCCGGTTTCCTCCCACATTCCAAAGACATGCATAGCAGGTTAATTGAACACTCCAAATCGTCCATAGGTGTGATTGTGAGTGTGGATGGTTGTTGGCTGGCAACCAGTTCAGGATGTACCCCGCCTACTGCCCGAAGCCGGCTGGGATAGGCTCCAGCGCACCCCGCGACCCTTGTGAGGACTAAGTGGTTAAGAAAATGGATGGATGTTCATTCTGTGGAGTAAGATTGATGGTCCTTGTCTTCTTCTTTTTTCTCTGCTCTGATAGGCTTTTCTTTGCATCGGAGTCACGGTGCTGACCTCAGGTGACCCTGCATTGACAGCCTCTGTGATAGAGGCTCAGTTATCTTTTTTTATTTGTCATTGACACGCCAGTGGAAAAGCTTGGAGAAAAGTGTTGTTTTCTTTGCCTGCAGCTCTGACACGTTCACCTCAATTTCCGCTCATGTGAAATTTCTTCTTTTAAATTTTGGAGCCATCTCGCAATTTGAAACCTCCTTGGTGGTCTTGTTTTGATGCATCAACTGGATGTTATTTTGTCAAGGTGGGGTGTTTATACAGATTGCAGATCTGGGGTAAGAGTTCATCGATAAGAACAAATTCTGATTCATTAATAAACATGCGGTGGGGAGAAGAAAATTGGCCAATGAACATGTGTCATGAATCTGACACTGAACTGGCCCAATCATAGCAAGCAAGCCGCAACATTAAGACCACTGAACCTTGCACTGCTATCCATTGCACCCCGCCCCCTCCATTCCTTCCTCACAACCTTCCAGACGGTTAGCTACAAATGTTGTCATCCATCTTTGGTGTCCCGTTATGTCTTTTGAAGGATGTCTCTCAAGCACTAAAAGCGATTGCATGAGTGAAGAAAGAGCGAGCGCAGAAGAGAAAGAAACATCGCTTGATTGATCTGCAGTCTACCGGGAAGGCAGGGGGAGAAAAAAACGTATCCCTAAATGTAATCTGGGCTTTCGGCACCGCTTTTTGTCGATTCCCAACAAATAGACGCATGCATTGTTTTCAAAGCCTGCAGACAGATGGTCAAACACATAAAACAGCATTCTTTTTATTCCCAACATGCATTAGGACACCCATTTTTTTCATCTTTGTGCACTTTATCTTACAGCCTCAGGTCACATTGGATTGATTACAAAATTAGTTTAATGGCTTCAGCTGTCTACGGCAGCTCCAGTTGAGATCTACTGTAAAGTTCAGAGCATAGGCCACAACTCAAACCCTGCGGCTTAAACAAAGATTCTTTAAGGATTTTAACAACTGAAGCAGCGGCACTTTCTCATCTATTCTTCACTTCTCTTTAGAGCTGTCAAAATTAATCGATTAATCGATAAGTAATTGGTTATCAAAGTAATCTACAGCTATTTTAATAATCGAGTAATCATTTGGAGCCATTTTTTAATTCAAAATTGTCCAAATCCTCTGATTTTAGCATATCAACAGTAATTGTTCACAGATTTCGGTAGTCCTTCATGGAAGATTGTCTTCTGTGTTTAATTAAAATAAAACATTTGCAAACACCTGTTTTTACTTTGGAAAACAATGGCCGAACCAGTAACATAGTACGTCACCCCCCCCTCTCCTTTTTTTTTTTAAATCACTATATGAATACGAAGCACGAAATAAACACCAATCACTGGTTAACAAACAGTAATCGGGGGGTGCTTTTGTAATACATTTTCATGCAAAATTAAAGTTAATCTGATTAGTTGATTAATCGATTGAATAATTGATAGATTGAGTCTTTTACTACCAAACGTTATTTAAATAAAAAAAAAACTAGTTCAGCCGATTTTGAGCATTTTCACTCATCTTTCAAGGCAAACAGAACATTGTGTGTTATGACTACATAAACATGGTGGATACCATATGTAAGTTTGGATTATATTCTTGCATTAGGAATAAAGGTATGATTCTACCTTTATCCATGCTTTAGTAATCATCCTTTGAAAATATGTCATTTGAGTGACATCAAGCAAAAATGAAAAAAATAAAGATGAAACAAGCTTTTTGTGAAAAGATACATTTTCTGCATAACAGTGACTTCGACACTAATATTTTTTTGTTTAGTGACGCTATGTGAATTAGATTTAATGTGACAAACGCTTTGATCATTCACGTCATCCTTGAAAACATTCTATTTCCTAAAATCCGCCATGTTTTCATGTAATTTGATACCCGGGAGCCCATTGAAAAGAGATACAATGCTGCCATCTGCTGGCCATATTTAGTGTTCTTAGATTATTCTAGCCCATTCACAAAGCAGCACTGCACAAAACGTCGCACTGCCCATGAGAAAGAAAAACATAGTTGACGTTATTGGCGGTAAGAGAGTATCGATTCTAAAAATATTCGATAGTGACAGCACTACGTCTCTTAAAAGGAACCCCGACTGTCATGACAAGTTTGCTCTATATTATTTATTTGGTTGTTGTGAACATAACTATGAGATTAATTTTTCAAAACTAATTTCCAGTTGAATACATTTTGTAGAAACCTTATTTGGACGTACGCCGCAGTCTGCCGAGTAATGTGAAACGTCTATAAAGAAAGCAAGTTAACCCTCTTAGCGTTCCTAAAGATACAACATGCGATCGGGAGAGTCACCCTCTCCCACGCCGTGTTCTCGTCATTCACCAGACGCATTCAAGAGTTTTGATCGTCCCTTTGGGAACGCTGAAACGTCTTACCTTGCTTTCTTTAAAGGCGTTTCACATTGCTCGGCAGAGAGCGACGTACGTCCAAATAAAGTTTCTACAAAATGTATTTCAAATGCAAATGATTTTTGAAAAATGAATCTCATAGTTATGTTTGCAACAACCAAATAAAAAATATAGAGCAAACATGTCATTACAGTCGGGGTTCCTTTTAAACTCACTAAAATCGTATTTCCAACAACCAACAACTTTCATCGATGTAATACTGCTCTATTACCTCTGCTCAATCAGCTTTGATGGCCCGCGTGAGAACAGAAGGTCCCGGTCTTACTCACAGGTGACGCCACACTGATGTCATCCCCCACCCACCTGAGGGAGAGAGACTCTCTTATCCCGATGAATTAACGAGATAATCGAAATGAAAGACGGGGAGGGCGGGAATCGGGCTTTAGATGATAACCCCGGCGCTTCCATCATCCCTTATCTGCGTCTTCCAACAGTGAAGGCTAAAACAGTATGTCACGCCTTGTTTGTGGTGGTGGTGGTGCTCTCACAGGTAGCGGATGGATGGAAAAAAAATAACATGGGAAGGCGCTTAAGCCGTGAGGTGTCAGCCGACTTGATGTGTGGCTGAAAAGGTCAGCCGGGTTTTTATTGAGATAAGGGAAGGATGAAAGGGAAAAGGTCAATTCATCATTAGCTCCCCTCTTCAATCCACTCCTCTCTTCCGTACTGAGATTTAGTGCAGTCGCCGATAAAAACTCATTGACTTCACGTCTCGTCTTCCTGTGTACAGGCGTCGTTTGCGGCTGAGCCGGATTTTGCCGTGATTTTCAATTCCACGAAACGATTAGACTATGAAATATCCAATTACACAGTCAGCGTGAGGCTGTGCTTTACGCAACAGTCGCCCCGCGGTGGCATCTTCAGTCTGGTAAGTGGTGGAATAGCATTAGCAGGCAGCCGGAAAGTGAGGAGGTAAATAATGCACCTTTGGAGAAGAACATACACTATCATAAAAGTCCGTCTTTCGAGCGCATCCTTCCAGCAAGTACTTTTGCAACCGAAATATTTGTTCCAATTGTATTGATTTATTCCTAAGGTTTCATAGCCTTTCTTTTGGTTGATTGCAGCCTCATTGTGCTGCCATGTCATCGTAATCTGCCCGATGCCTTCATCGTCAGCTGTATTGGGTGACGTAACTTCAACTAAATCAGCAACGGAACCATTTCTCGAACCAGTCAAATTTGACATTTTTTCTCATAGGGCCTGCTTGCTGGCATAAATTAACATCAGCATTTTTCCATCCTCAATAGGTTGGACAATGAACCCAGGTTCAACTAGCAGATGTCTGGAGCGATTGTCACACATTAATACATTTAATATTCAGCCTTTCTGGTCTATATCGTGTTTTGCAGTGTTTCTCGACCACTGTGTAGTGTGCCGCGAGATACTGTCTGGTGTGCCGTGGGAAATTGTCCGCCTAATTGGTAACAGCAAATTAATTATTATCCGCAAATAGTGCGTCGTTGTCGATTAACTCAAGAAAATCCCGCAAAATCGCACTTACAAGCAACTTTGTCCAAACAGCGCAACTTTGCCGCAACAAATACATTTTTAAAATGCATGTTTCACTTCAGTTTTGGGTTATTTTGCCTGAAATGGCTCCGTGGGTAGTAGACAAAAGCTTTCACGAAGAAAAAAAACTACACATCACATCCTGTTTAAGCTGCTAGTGAACATTGATATCTAAGCTAGTGAATGTGTTGACATTGACCATGGAACGTATAACATACACTGTATATACGAGTGCTACGTAAAAAGCGTTGAAAGAAATATGCAGTCTCGGCAAATCACAGTCAAAGGCGATGGAGACGAGGTCTGTTGGGAGCACCGAATGAATTAAGGTGAAAAACGGTGCGCAGTTACATAACATTTGTATGCGACATTGTGAATGATGCATGTTTAGCCTAGAGTTGGGCAATTAATCATTAAACGTGTAAAATTATAAACTCAAAATATATCACCAGACTCTTTTAATTGAAAGTGTACAAAAGTATGTTTTTCAGAAAGATCAAGTGGAAGCTGATGATTTCGAGGAGGAAATGGAGTAGTAGTTATGGCCATTTTAAGAAATTATTTGCAAGTTATGTGGACTTGTTGTTCAATGATATACAATAGATATAATTTTAACATTAAAAAATGAAACGCCATAGCCATTTTAGTTTAGTTAGGATTTTTGTTGTTTTTTTACATTTTCTATGGGGGGGGGTGCCTCGAGATTTTTTCAATGAAAAAAGTGTGTCGTGGCTCAAAAAAGGTTGAGAAACACAGGTGTATTTTATTACAGTGGTGAGGTTTTTGAACTGCTCCAGATGATATCTATGGCAGAGTTGATTGCATTTGGGTGTCTTTCGGTGTTGCAGCCCTAATATATATGTATACATCCAATGCACTGAAATTGTAAGAATAAAATGAATAAAAAAGTAAGAGTAAATAAGGAAATTAACCGTAAAACAAAAAAATATTTTAACAAAGGAATAAAAAGTGTATAGCTAGTGGGTGGATGGACATGTGAGTAGGCAGCACGGTGCGCTAGTGGTTATTATGTCTCACAGTTCTAAGAGATTCATATCTCAGCTTAGGCCTTCCTGTGTGGAGTTAATGGCTGTGTAACTTGTCACCCTAAATGTTTCTCCACAAACACTGAGGTATGCATGATAACATGACACATTACTTGTGCCTTTGTCTAAAGAAATTTGCATTCATTCATGAGCTGCATAGTGCGTGCGTGCATGTGTGTGTATATACTCCAGAGTACGTGTGCAAACAGACATGACAGTTTGCGCTTGGGGTGAAAACAAAGAGTTGCGGACCCGCACACTTGCTGGGGAAGGGGCATGCGGCACATCTGCATGCCTGCGTGCCTTTTAACTGATTATCCACGTTTAGGCAGACGGAAGAGTCCTCATTAATTTCTCGGCATTCAAGAGAATGCGTCTTTTGAACGGCATTCACCCTTAGCATCCCAATTAGGGGATTCTGCCGCATGCCGGCAGTCCACATGAGACTCCAAACATCTTCAATAACTGCTGTGAAGGTTAGAATGAAGATGTGCGCCAATGTGGGAGTCATTACCGACTGAACCAATGACGGATCAACTTTTGGGATCATTATTGAAATCTTCTGACTAGAGATAAGACTGATATGGTTTTATCAGGGCTGATACTAATGCCGATTAAAATGGTCAATGAGGCTGATAACCGATATTTGGACCCGGTATTCACTTTCACTAAAAGAGAAAATGTTGGTGTCAAAATTTTAAATAATAATAATCATGTATTAATCATCAATGATTACTACTGTTTTGTACAGTAAATAAAGTTTTTCAAAATTTCAAAATAACGGAACTGTTAAATTTTCACTTACTTAAAAAATAAATAAAAAAATACAGAGTTCCCACGGCTAGCAGCATCTCTTGCAAAGTTAATTAAAAAAAAAATCCCTGAAGTTAAATAAAAACTTGACCTAAAAGTCTGTGGATTGGTCAAACTTGGATTGATCACACATTTTTACATTCCTTTTTCGAGCAAATTTGTGAATAAATAATCACTTTAACTCATTCAAGCTCCCGGCTTTTTTTACTGGATTTTGACGGATTTTGCAAGACCCACAGATTATTGTGTTGTGTTGCTATAAAAACATAGAACCTACCAAAAGAAAGATTAGAGTCTCTTCTTTCATCAGGAAAAAAAGTATATTTGTATCTGTTTCCGTTTTGCAGCAATTAGCATTAGAATATAGCTAAGTTTCATCATTACTCACATTCCTGTTGAAAACACTGACAATAAGAGCTTGTCGCAACATAGCCCTGGCTGATCTCTTATACTCTGCTGCCACCTGCTGGCCGTTTTTGTAATAACTACCATTGCTTTAAGCTTTAATCAAAGAATAAAAAACATAATAAAACGTATAAATATGTTTTTGAGACCATGGCAATATTTAAAATAGAACGATTTTTACGTTTTTGGGAGCAAATGAATTAAGTACCCCATTCCATTGGATAATCGAACTTTCTAAGGCATCCGACAATCGTGGATTTGATGATTTCTTTAGCAAAATTGCTCAAACTAGTATGTGCGTAACCCACTTCAAGTATTTTTCTTTGTCTTCCCACTAGAAAGGATAAAGAACCCGGGCTCGTTGTCGGCTTATTTATCTGCGCCTTGCAACATATGTTGCGTCCAAAGACCCCCACCCGCCACGCCATCCTACCCCACCCCGAGCTGTAAGATATCATCCGCAACACCTGCGCTGACATTTGGAGAAATAGGACGGTGTCAGGCAAGTTGCTGCCTTCGTGATATACGGTCGATAAAGAGATAAAGAGTTCATGGATGGCCGTGCTGATGCCTCCCTACTCGCTTTCTCTTCCATTGCTCTTACTTTCATACCCCTGAGACATGGAGGTGCGTGTGTGTGAAATGAGTGACGTTGTGTGTGTGTTACGGGTGGATGAGGTGTCGCGCTGGAGGTGGCAGGGCGTCACGAGAACGCACCTCATCCCCCCCTGGTGAGGCGGCAGAGCCGGGTGTCACTCCGCAGGTCAGCGCCCTTCCCCTGAAGCTGCCGCGATAAGCTCAGCATGACAGCTATTTGATGAGAAGGCTGACGTGTATTCACACCCTGACGTGGTCATTGTCTGTCTGGGGACCGCCGGGATAAGTAAGACCCCCCGTGCCACCACGCATCTGCTCTGCCTTTGAGGTATAAACTTTTTAGAAGAAATTGTTTTTCAGGTATGGTTGCGAAAGGGTACAAAATGCACAGTAAATTTACTGTAAGACTTTACAAATAGGGTTGGGTTACGGTACCTATTCTATTTTTCTCAATCGATTCAAGTTTGATTCACAATAGTTCAGTTCGATTCGATTTCAATTTTTCCCGATTCGATTCACTTCAGTTCAATTCGATATCGATTAATTATGGAACATGAAATATTTATCTCATTTATCCCAAAAACGTATGAATACGTTCTATTTTAAATGTTTTAAGTGTCCCAAAGATGTATTTATTTTTATTTTTATGCTAGAGCATACAGAAGGCTTTGATGCAGCCGCGCAACTGCACAGAACGGTTGAAGCAATGGTAGTTATGACAAAAACGGCCAGCAGGTGACAGCAGAATATAAGAGATCAACCAGGACCATGTTGCAAACAAGCTGATTTACCCACAGTTCTAAAGAGATTTTTTGAATAATGATGAAACTTAGCTATATTCTAATGCTAATTGCAGCAAAGTGGAAACAGATAGAAATGTACTTTTTTTCCTGATTCAAGAAGAGACTCTAATCTTTCTTTTGGTAGGGTCCATGTTTTTATAGCAATAGAACACAATATTCTGTGGGCCTTGCTAAATCTGTCAAAATCCAGTAAAACAGCCAGGAGCGAAGGGGGTTACTTCAGTGAAAATGGCTGGGAGTGAATGAGTTAAATGTCAAGGACATGGTAAAAATCTCCACAAATAAGTTCCAAAGTAAATTTTGCAGAGGCAATAACTGCATCGTCAAATGTTGACAAACACTGACATCAGCAAGGATGAGATAATTGTAATTTAATAATTGTAAATAAAAACTTAACTAAATTCTGAATTGGCCTAAAGGGCAGTAAGTCAGGTCTTTCATAAATTTAAGAAAATACTTTTAAATCCGTGTGAACAGTAAATAAAAAAAATAAAAAAAACTAAGATACAAAAACAATCTGCCTTTAAAATTCTATTTTCTTTAGAATTTATGGGGGGGGGGGGAATAATTGGGATATTTAAATAATCGATTCATGGTTTTATGAATCGATATTGGGCTCGAAAAAGAAAATTGATTCGATATCGATTATTTTATTTTTTTAAACCCAGCCCTATTTACAAGGATAAGATCAGATATTTTGCATAATCAGTGATCGGTTGTAATATGTCATAATTTTGCCAATCGATCAATGACTTAATTGATTGGATCTGCAATTTTTGTATATTGAATGTTGATCAGCATTTTAGGGAAAATTCCAAGGGTTTAATTGTTCTTATTTTTCTCATGCATTTTAATGGGCGTCAATTATGCGTACATTTTGGCTATTTATAGCCGGTCCCAATTAATTCCCACGAATAGTGGGGGTTGACTGTACAGTAAATAAACAAGTTGTTGAAATAGATGGTATAGATTGGCCCATTATGTGATGGACTCGGTGATCAGATATAATTTCTTTAAACTTGCTGATCGTGATAAGACTTCAAAATCCTGATCATGTAAAGCTTTTTTTACGAAGCTCTGGTAAAAACAATCAATGCTACCAAATGCACAAAATAAAAACTTAAAATAACAATACCATTGTGTTTCCCCCAACTGTATAGCCAATCAAACCCGCATAACAAGCTCTTAATGATGTCAGTTTGTGTCTTTAAACTGCAGTTTCCGAAGGGTTTGAGTCGAGCATACGTAGCGGGCGGAGCCATGGCTGCGACTGCAGCTGTTGCACTTCCAAAGGTTGCACATTTAATGAGCTGCATTTACAATGAGAGCATCACAATGGCCTTCTGAAAACTCCCATTGTCACCCGAGATCCTCAAGCAGGCGAGTTCTGTCTACGCCTGATTTCATTCCAGTCCGATAGCATCAGAATCCGTGTGTTAATTGATTTGTCGGCGCTCAAAATGAATTGTTGGTCTCTTATTGCCAGTGTGATGACAAGCAAAAGCAAGGTGACACATTGCGCATAACAACACGAGCATGTGATCAAACTATTTTTACACCGCAATATAGTGGCTCGCAGAAGTTCACAGTCGGAAACGGATGCAGTTTTCGTGAAATTGGAATGACGACTGTTTTCTCACCCCTGCGGCACGGTAGTCCAACCCAGCACCTCCCACGCCAGCCAGATTCTCACACGGAGTCAAGCTGGCAGACTGAGCGATATCAGAAGAGGAGCGGAGAGTTGCACTGGGCAGATCCTTCTTTGGCATCAACACAAATGTAGCTTTTTGTTCCACTCGGGGAAACACAAACAGGTAATAACTGTAATTACCTCATTTGGTAGACACTGTTGATCACACACGTACATTAAACCTTTGTGCCCATTTGAACTTTGGTGCTAACTAAAACAGCAGCTCCAAGCTCTTAAAGGCACTTGTATACACAAAACACTACAACATGCACGGTAATGTATACATTTTTTCCTTGTAATTTGTTTTTATGGGTTCAAATATATATATATATATATATATATGTATATATATATTATATATATATATATATATATATATATGTGTGTGTGTGTGTGTGTGTGTGTGTGGACATATAACCGTAACCCGTAACCTTACCGTACCGTATAACCGTAACATAATGATTATATATATTATATATATAAGGAAAAAAATTCTCCTCTATGAATCAAATTTTTGAGGGCCTAAACAACACATTGGGCGTGGTAACAAATTTGATATTTTGAAGTTGTGTTGTGTTTACAAAATTGGTTGAGATTTTAAAAAATCGGTACCTTTCACTATTGAACCGGTTCTGTTCCAATACTCTGTATTTATTTTCAGTACTTTTATACTTTTTTTCTTTTAATTTTTCTTTTCTTTTATTTATTTATTTGGATGATAATAAATTTTCATCATTGTTTATTTAACAGTAAAATATATATTTTTTAAATCAATTTAACAATTACTTTTCAATATATAGATCTTGACTAATAACTAAAATTTTAACTTAAATATAACAACAACAAAAATTACAGTTGGAAGTGGACATGACATGAACAAAGAGAATAATTGGGTTCAAATTAATAATTTAAATGCACCCAAAGTGGTCTGTATTGCTCGCTACATTTGAGTATTCACGGGTGCCTAATTGCAAATATGCACTTAATGTTGATTTGCTGTTTGGTAGTTTTATGCTATCCGCTCTTGCGAGGGGGTGCATGATTTTATCTCCATTAATCCCCGTTTTCTCAGAGAACCGAACAATGAGGTTGTATCTGCGTTTTTTGGGGGGGGGAATTATTTGTTTTTGTATGTTTATTTGTGTAATTAATCAAGGGGCAACTCGAACGACGTATGAGGAGGCACGGGTGCATTTTACGGCAGGGGTGCAGTTTGCGGCACAACACCTGACTCCCGCGAGCCCCAACCGCACCCTTGGCCGAGTTCTTCGCATGTGAAATCCTGCGCTAGTGGGTGACGTCAGTGTTGCATTGAAGTGCGCCACGGAAAATTAGCAACTCACATTCTCCCGCACAGTCACGAGTTCACAACTTAAAACGACATGCTTCAAAACCGAAACATGGCACCGTTTAATTTTACATGAATCGATGCTTGGAAGTACCGACCACAAAAAGTACAGTCTTCGGTTCTTATACTCATCACCTTCTGGCTCTCCAAGTCCTTTCAGATTGATCAAAGGCTAGACCAGCTATGGTTGAACATTCAGCTCTCATGATCTCTCAAATATTGCGATCTTGGGACCGGTCTCATGTCCTTTCTGGCTACTCTCTAAATGCTATTGCTTGCGCGGGTTCACTTTGTGTACACACACCATCGGCCTAAATTGCTGCGACTGAATGAACATACAAGTGTATTAAAAATACACAGTGATGGTAATGAACTTGTGCAGCTGACAAGTGAAGGTCTTTGTTTGTTGAGTAAACACTGCGTAAGTGAGGCTTCAGCGGACGTCCTTTCCCATCGATCGGAACGTCCTCTCGGGTAAAATGGTGACTGGGAGACGGCGGCGCGCATCAAGAACGACGAGACGGGATAATGTCAGGGGAGTGCCGAGTGTTAGTCCATTAATGTCACTAGCACATCACCAACTCTGGCCCTCAATGGTCCATGTCACTGTCGGCCCGTCACGCTGGAGGACACCGGCAAGCAGTTTGCATCAGGCAAAGCTGCAAACGCTGCTTTCCTCCGCTGATTTATGTGGCTTCCTTATGATTGGCTGCGCTAAAAGGTCTGCTATTGACCGTGGCGCTGACATCAGCTCAACGTAATCGTCGTTAAACAGAAGTAAATTCAATGCAGGAATTGTGTTCTCCTTGGAGGTATCTTGGGTCTAAGGGATGCCGCCGAGGGGGATGTAGCAGCGAGGCAATCAATCGCTGGGTTGTCCGTTTTTATACACTGAGTATTTTAAACTGTAATAATCAATAGCGGAATATGTTTGGAAAAACGCGATGTGAAGTTGGGGGTTGGGAGTTGCTTGATGCGCTTCCTCCTGAGGGCTGCGATCTATCGGGGCGCTGACACTACACGGAGCAAGCAGGTAGATCCTGTTTGACACTTTGGTGTTTGCCTTTCTGTCTGGGAGTGTGTCCCAGTGAGTGTTTGTATGCCAAGATGCCAAAACGCCTTTGATATCTCCACTACATTTGCTCGCTCTTGAGGGAGACTTGCAGACAGTGTGGAAATACCCCAGTTGCTTGGGGAAAATCTATCACGCGAGCACTTCCTCGGTGCAGAAATGAATTTGGCAGGGAGTGAGGGGAGGGAGGAAGTGGGGTTGTCTATTTATTTGACACAATACTGTCTCATAGAGCTGTCCTCATCGTTGCAAGTGTTCACATATGAAACATCACACACCGAAAGCTGTCTGAATGAATTATTGATATTAACCACAGGATGCTGTAATGTTAACAATGTGGCATTTGACCCACATGCCCCAGGTTCATTGGGATATTGACACTCCGCACACCCAACAGCCGAGGTACCCTTTGGCAAGGCATTCAATTCCTTCAGGCTCGTGCGGTTGGCTTGTTATGATGGGTCCAATTTATTCAATTAATTTACACTCTTCACAGTTGTGGAGGATTTTAACGGGGAAATCCGACTTAAGTCGAAATTTGGGTTACATCGCCAGGGTAGAAACGGAACTCAGCTGTAACTGGAGGGCTCCCTGTCGTTTGTTAATTCTTACAAGAAATATTTTGGGTAATAACTAAATCCAACGTCATGTTGTTTTGTGTGGACTATGATTCTATTTAACGTCACCTTGATAGATTCTCCTCATCAACAGGGGCATGTACTTTTAAGTTAAAAGCCAGCTGTGTATTTTTTGTGAAAACATCACTTTTATTTTTTTAGTTTATTATACAAAGGTTAACTTGATTATACACTAGGATATAGGGCCACAAAAAATATTTGATAATTCGATTACAAAAAAATGTCCAAGCAAAATCTCGACGCAAAACCTTCGTAGTGATCATTTTTCCACACACACACCACTCCATGAAAAAGTTGGCACATTAGTGCTAAACTAGGAGTAAATAATTTGGCAACGACAAAGAATGTTCAACGTTTTAGATCGTTTCACATTGTTTCACATGAATCGTTTTATTGAACATACAGTAACAAAATAGTCAGTTAGCATGTTTATGCTGCTGCCACAATTGACCAACCAAAGTCTCAACATGCAGCCCGGCTAGGCTTAGCTAACAAAAGCCAACGACACTCTCCTTCACTGACCCACATCACTTAGCAAAAGAAGCCAAACACACTCAAAGTCACAGCTACGACAGCGTAGATTAGATTGCCTTTATTGTCTTTATACAAAGTACAATGGAATTTGAAGCTCTGTCATGAGTGCACACATACCAGACAGATAAAAAATATAAGCAATGAAATAAAATACAAAATACAGTACTTAGACTGAAACAGATGTCTGTGAGCATATTGCTTAATGAGATGGATACGGCAGTGCTATGACATTACACAGTCCTTAAAATGAGTCCAGATCAGTTATTCGGTGTAAAGTTGAATTGAGTATGGTTTTAGCTTTTGGAAAGAAACTGTCTCTGAGTCTGTTTTTGTCGGTATGGCCCTGTAGCGCCTACCAGAGGGCAGCAGGTTGAAGAGGTGGAAGCCGGGGTGTGTGTAATCTTTTATGATTTTCTTTGCCCTTCCTAGGCACCGGGAGTTGTAGACGGTGGACAGCGGAGGTAGGGGACAGCCGATGGCCTTTTGTGCTGTGTTGATCACCCTCTGCAGTCCTCTCCTCTCCGCTTCTGTGCAGCTTGAGTGCAATACTAACACAGCATAGGTCAGCAGACTCTCAATTGCTGATCGGTAGAAGGTCACCAGCAGTTTGGTGTCGAGTTGCTACTTTCTGAGCAATCTCAGGAAGTGTAGTCTCCGCTGTGCCTTTTTGACCAGTGCTGTCGAAAGCAACTCTTGCACCTGAAATGTTATTGTTTAATAATTATAAATCTTTTTTTAATCTAAAAATCTGTGGGATACTGGTTGAATGATGGATATTAAAAATGTTCAATAGCTATATACCCGCTGGTATGCCAGTAAGGAATCTTTTTACATTGCCTGTACAGTTAATAGAGCTTCTATGATCCTGATCCTGGAAATGAATGACGTTTCTGTTGTTTCTGATGGGAAATACCGCTTGAAATTTGAGCTCAGAATGGATCCTTCCAGGGACAGAAAGTTACTATCATTACACATCATGCTTGTGAGGGAAAGACAACGGTGGCTGAAGTCCTCGTCAGAAATGAGCTTCCGTCACTCAGGTGTCTCTCTGGACTCCCTCATGCCGCAAGTGTCTCTTCATCAGCGGGCGATGAGCTCCGCAGAGAGACACTTAATTACGTCCTGAAACTCATCATACCGTGTCCATATGGAGTCGGCTTTTCCCCGCCCACTGAGCTGTCACGCTCCCTCGCTAGATGTTGCCGTTTGGCAGAGAATTAAATGTGCAAAACAGCGAGCGAGGAAAGTCGGCGTACCAGATGTGAGCGGGTTTTAACAGGTTGCCCCTCTGCTGTTTGGGACCAATTAGCGTTTGTGATGACACACTTCCACCCCACTGCACCGCCGCGTGTGTGTTTGTCTTTTTGAACACGGCTTCATTTTCACTTGCAATATGGTTCATATTTTATTAGTCTGGCTAATTGTTTCTGTTTACAGCCTGTTTCCAAGTGGCGGAATTGTTATCAGAGAAGCACAGTGGAGCAGACGGAGTGTTGCCAAGCAATTGAGCTCATCAAATTAGAAAACCTGAGCAGATGCCTTCCACCGATGCAGCAGTCTGCCCTCTTTGCTTTCCAATTGCGAGAGCCATTTGGTCTCATTCTCGTGTTACATTGGCTTCACGTGGAGCGGTCATCCCTGCCAAGCGGCCGCCTGAACCAACGGAATCTCCTGCCAAACCTGTACGGAACAAAAGCACAACTTCCACTTTTCGCTGCACCCCGCCGTTAGCCGGCAAGTCAATCTTCCTCCGCCGGTGGTTTCTGGTTTGCAGCGAGAAGGGAGAGTGAAGTGACTGTAGCGCAGGCGTTTGCTCTACTTCCCAATGATTAATCGTTCTTACTCTTGACAGGGATGCGCCGCAATTAAGCCTTACAAGGGTTGCAAAGATAAAATGGCAGTTTTTGAGAGCACTGCACCCACCATCTAGTAAAAGAACACTGTGTAGGAGTGTAAAATGCTTGAACCCATTCCAAAGTAAACTATTAGAATAATGAAGAAGTTTGGGTGAGGGTGATTCCAAATGGAGCCTTCATCTTGGCCATGTTGGCTCCAATCATTGTAATTTACCTTCTGCACTCTCGTAGAAGCCCAAATACAATTCTTCCATTTTGACCCAAGTCGTCTTTGGTGGTCCAAAACATGTTTTGCTCTGTCACTTCCATTACCTTCAGCCGCGATTCGTTGAAGCGAAACAAACCAATGTGGCACACGCCTGACTTGTTCTTGTTGTTCTTCATACAGTTGGCAAACTTTACAGCATGAATGATAGTTCAACTTTCAAAATGGTAGTATCTATCCTAAAACGTTAACATTTTGAAATCTTTCATCCAAAATGAAGTGATTTCAGATTGATGGAGATTGTTTTAAATACTGTGACTTGAATTTATTGTATTGCAGAAGTACAATATAAAGCTGTACTGTTGATCTTTAACACAGCTGGCAGAATCATTTAATAATGGGGTCTTTGCACTTAGTTAAACATACTTTACCGTTTATCCTCTTTCACACAGTAAATTCTGGAGAGTAAATTTGACTCTATTTGGAGTGAGACCAAATATACTCAGTTTTAGAGTAGGCTAATATCTACACTTGGAAGAGAGTAAAATAAAAAATTGAAAAAAATACAAATAAAAGTCACTCACGGGTTGAGGAATGAACTCACGACCTTCAGCTCGGGAGACTGTCACACTACCACCTGAGCTATGCCCCTCCTACTGTTTGCATATTGCTTATTGTTTGCTTTGTGTTTGCTTGCTCAGGGAGTCTCCCAATCTGAAGCACGAAAGTTTGTTCCTCAACCCTTGAGGGACATTTATTTATTTATTTAATTCTTTATTTTACTCTCTTCCTAGCGTTAATATTACTCTAAAACTGATTCTATTTGGTCCCACTCTAAAGAGAGTCCAATTTACTCTACAGAATTGACTGTGCAGTTTGGCGAATTATGACAGACATCTATTGATAATCTCAAGTGAACAGCTGAGTATGAGCCTGATAAAAGATGCTTGTTTCCATTCCAAAAGCAACACAATCCATGTACATTATTGTGTTCCAATCGTCCTATAGACATCCAGATTCAATGGCATTTTAAGGAGCCACAGATTTCCTAGCGATGTTGAGGTCATTCCTGATTTAGTGTATTGTTCTTCACCAGAGCTTGTTGTCCTGGACATCGCAGTGCACGAAAGCATTGAATTTAAAGAAAGATCAAGGAACTAAAAATCAACTTTACATTTGGATTACCAAGATTCCAATGCAGTATCAGTCTGAACAGAGGCCCAATGGTGACTGTGGAAAATTAGAAAATTGGAATCAGATGATATGGGTGTGAAGTTGACGTTTCAATCTTCTGTGCTGTTGCGTTGAAAGCCGAGAAAAAGAGCTTTGTAAATGTTAGACCAGACACTGATGATGTTGTCATGTATCAAACTGTATGTCGTGTTGCAGTAATATCCCACCTTAACTGGTTTGTGTGTTAAAAGCAAATGTTAATTAATGCTTAATCTTGTTTGAAGGATCTGTATGTAAAACGCGTTTAGAGAAGAACAGCCAAGCTAATAATGGACAGTTTTGAGAGTTTTCAACACTATGCTTTTTCAATAGCCATAACATCTCCGTTTCAGATAATGCGTTAACATCATTGCATTCATAGAAATCCCTCAGGATTCCTCCAATGTCCTAACCAAGTCTTGGTCTGGATGTCGTATCGTTCCCATGAGTATGTCAATTTGTCAAAGACATTTTCTTTCCAAGAAAGCACACAAAGCGTTATTTATTTTAACACGGGTGTAAATCCCTCAGGCCACCTCTTTTTCTCCTCTTCCAGCACTCCCATCCTTTCACTGGCTTCATTACCCATCATACCTTGTGTTCCGTGCTGTGGCACCAGAACAGCTGTCATTCCTCTCTGCCAAGAGATTCTGTTCGGTCCATGCTGTCCAACCAGTGGCCTGGAGGACAGGCTGCACGGTCCAGTTGTGGGCGTCCGGTGCCCGTGTATGCTCTCATGGGATCCAAAGCGTGGCAGTGATATGGTTGAACAGCTGATTACATTTTAATCTTGGCCTTGCAGCAGTAAGGATAAAGCCTGGGCCAACAATACTAATTATGTGGAGGAGCAATCGCACTGCAGACGCGCGGCATAAATCTACCTCGGGATCAACCGTGGAGTGGAGGCAGATATCCCTGTAGTGATGCTGCACAAATGCAAGCTAGAACACACAGGTTGAAACATACACGCTCTCATTACGGATCTTGTGTGACAGCGTGAAAACGCCTACTGCTACCACACATGCATACAGTTTACCAAAATACCCATCACCCCTTGATGCAAACGCACCTCTTTTTGCCAAGATGAGAACATTTGCCTGCACACTTGTTGGAATTTCAAAATAGCGCCACCCTGGATTGTATCCATTAGCTCAACATGTTCATCAACACATTTCTAGCAGAATCACTCAATAGCAACTTCCGTGTATTTGATGTCGGTTATACTGGAGCCTGAGATTTAGGACAGACCCTGGTCTGGTTACCTGTCAATCACAGGGCTGACACATGGGAATTATAGAGATTTGATTTATACGGGTCCCCACATGCATGGTTGCTAGTGGAAGACGTAAATATAAATTACTGGCATATTTACATTTTGTTATTTGATATTTATGGTATTGAAGGGTTTTTCATACAATTATAAACTGTAATTAGATCACGCCTTCATTGATAGACAAGTATGTTCTATGTGCCAAAGACGGCCCCCGAAATCTATAATGTTTGATTAGTGAGAGTGCTCTAAACTGTTTCCTGCTTAGCGGCTGTGTGTCAATGGTTGTCTGTCTGTATACACCTGGTTCCAGTCCAGCTGGGCTAGACTCTAACGTACTGACTCTAAACAGGATAAGTGGTAGAACGTGGATGGAAGGTGTGCTTTTCACATAGAAAGCCCTGCGATGGGATTTTAAGTCAGAACCATCTTACTAGCCATTCTCACTGTTCCTCATCAGACACTTTGCAGCAAGTAAATCATCTTCCAGGCCATCTTAAAGGAAACTTGTTGTTTCAGTTTTTTTTGCATACATTACTAGCATCCGCCTGGTGGACTCAAAGGGAAAGGTAATGTTACAGCTCATTTACTGCGGAAAGCTTCAGGTAGTGCAAATACGTTTTGACAGGTGTTTCATTAAATTCTGAGCTTAGTAGCGGACAGTGTTTGCTATCATCAGAAGGCACACTATTATTGGACAAGACATACGTGAGCACTGGCCAATCAAATCCTTAAATGATCATTATGTCTGCCTTGACAGTTACTCGCACATTGATATTCTACAAACTGATTCCTTGTTGAAGTCTGACAAGAAGATGGCAAGAACGCAAGCAGCAGTCAGCGTGTTTTCTGAATGTCCGAGACTGACAGTCACTCCCCCACAAAAGTATTTTTTGTGCATTCTGGCTCTTAACTTTTGTCTGCTTTCCAACTAAAATGCCCTCAAGGATCATTGAGTTGTTTCTTCAATTGTAAAAAAAAAAGAAAAGAAGCAAAAACCCTTTTCACTTTTCAAGATTGTTGACTTTAGTTCCGTAATCAAAGGTCTTCATGCACCTCTGGTCTGATGCAATCACGACTCCGTATTTATTTAATACATAAAGTGGCTCTTCCTCATTCTCATTCTACTCATCATGTCTGAATCCTCTCTTCCAACTGTGTAATCACGACACAGCGTGAAGCACTGAATTGCCTACAATTTCCTCTCACTTCCCTTCGTTTATTGACTGCGCGACCTGACAATGGCTGAGTAAGATTGGAGTTTGTTGAGAGAGAGAGAGCAGAACAAAAACTACTACATCCACTCTGGCAATCTCTTCTTCTCTCGCATGGCACTTTTTTTTCATGAGCGACCCAAGACCTGAAGGCAGATTGATTACACTGGTGATCACTCTCGGAAGATAATGTCCTTCCTTTTAATTGTGCATTGTGCCACAGCTTGTTACGAGGAATATATCAGGGACAGCAGCTTCATCAACGTCTCCTTGTGAATGTCGTGGAAGTTTGGATCTTTAAAACCACTTTGCGCCTCTTCTTTTTGTGATCGCTCTTACTGAGACATCATAAAGTAGTCTTTGGGATCTTTATTGTGTGACCCTGAAGGCACGAAGACTTTGATTTCCATTTGTCAGTATTTGCAGCGTGTTGGCTTGAGTGTTCGGTAGTTTACAACTTTCTATTTATTTGTTCGCCAACGCTTTTGTAAGTCCAACTTCAGACGGGACGTCTGCACCCCAAGGCCATGTTTACATGATAACAGTCATCCCACCAATCAAAATGTATTTTCCTTGTCACAACTTTGTGAAAGCAATAATTGTGTGCCGTGTCTGCAAAACTGACAGATGAAAGATGTTATAAGCTTCACAACATCAAACTAAATGAGCAAATCATTATTCCACCATTCTTCTGATGGTAGTCATACTTGCACCAGGCTGAATGGCCGTAATTATAATACGCATATTATGCAAATTGCGTTGGTCTTCAGAGTAACCATATTTTGTCAGATGAGAAAGATCTAACCAAATTATGCTCACATGAAAACAAACAGGACGCCAGGCTGATTTGAGGCAGTAATTTTCAAACAAATTTGGCAATTTCCAGCGGCCATCCTTTAACAAACTAATCCTAAGGGAATGATTCCATCAGTACCAAATTTGAAATGGTTATAGTAGACAGATGGGAAGTCCTGAATTACAAAGCTTTTGAATTTTTTTTCTTTGTCAATAAATGTGTGCAGAGTGTGGCATGAGATTTGTAGAGAATGATATTTTCCATAACTCCACTCCAAATGCTCAGATGTCCAGCGGGGCAGCGGCACAAAATGTTATGTGCAATAATGTGTGGGCATCAACGGCATGATAACAACAACGTTAGTCGTATCATGACACGCACCCAAACATCAGTTAGTTCTTTTGGCTGTGCGTTGCAATATATTTTACGTGAAACCGTTCCGTGGTGCAAGGTTGGCAACACTGTAGTGTGCTCAAAAATATTAAGGATGACATCGACTTGGACTCGATTTTCATACCATTATGATCGACTACAATAATTAAAAAACGAAATAATTCCAGGGACACATTTGCATATCCCACTTTCCGTCCCCCACACCCCCACCTGCCTTCCAGTTAATTTCTAACGGGCAAATTATTCAGCAGCTGCGGGGGTCCTCACTGACCTCTCAAACACTCCTTGTTCAATTATTTGTCCTGTCAAAGCTGCACGCACCCCCGCCTGCCACCACTCTCGCCACGCCCTGTCCTCACAGACGAACAGCCTGTTGGAGAGGGAAGGACTTAGTTAAGTTATCTTTGTTGTCCTCGCCGTTGCGTCTGGAAATGTGTAAATAGTGCTTATCCACTTTTAATTGCCTCATCTGCCATCTTCAGCATGGAGCAATAAAAGGGGATCATACGTTGTTTTCCAAGTCTTCCAGGCCACCATGAGGGGACCGTCCCTGGACGATGGTGGCACGACTCATCTACCATCTGCCACCTGTGTTGTGTCGCGTTTGGAACCCCGCGGGAATTTTTAAAGACACTGAGATTAACAAGGAAATTTTGCATTGCTTATCGCCTCGCTCTCAGTATTTTAAGAGGTGGTCCGGCACCATTAGTCCTTACAATGCTGATACGCACATCTGCAGCCAGTGCCCCTTCGCCAATTACCAGTAATTAACAAAAAGACCACCCCACTGCTGCTTTTGCCGTAATTTGATTTTCTCCTCCATTCCACATTAAAACCCGATCCAAGATGGCAAAAGAGATCTTTTGTAGTTAAGTGCAAAGATTAAATGAGCATCCCGAAATCTCCCCGACAAATATACCCCGCTTGTACCATTAACCTTGAGCAAGCTTATTAACTTGGCACTCCCCCACCAGTTGATATCCGCCATAAGATTTCCCAATCCGGCTATTCTCCTTCATTGAGCAATAAGCTGTTTGTGATGACGTTGAAGCGGAAGATTGGTGGATGGTCGTGAATATCTTTGCATATGAATTTCTCCACTCTCCATCTTGCTGTGGTCTAACCTGACTCGCCAGACAGTTTTTCAAATCCTCGTGTGGAAGTATTGCATGACGACTGCTTGGGAAAATGTGGAATGTGATTGGCGGAAGATTGCGTGTGTCGCATCTATTTGGGGCCAACTAAATGAATAATGGATATGGATAGATATTGCAATTTTTGTTACAAATCGGTGATGTCAGTAATAGCAATGTATAATTACCTAGTATCACAGCATATGACACAACCAGGAAATCTCCCAAAGGCTAGAACGTACAATTTGTTATGGGTTGACATGTTTTAGTGACGGTGCTTTGAGATTTGTTCTGTCTATAGACTATTTAAGCTCCGAAACCCGCAGTCCAATCATCACCCAAGATTCATAATGGTTGTTGGGTCAAAACTTTTTATATGGAAAATTGGCGAGAGACTTCTACTACTTGTAAAGCCAACTGCATAATGTAGTTCAGGTAATTAGTACAGGTTTGCCCGCGATCCCCAAACAGAGTAAGTTCATCAGGTGTGCGGGAAATTATTCCATTTTTGGTATCAAAATGATGATTTACAAACTACAAATAATGTATCTTTGTTCATCTACAGTCCCATCTGTATTTGTTGTATACTGAAGACAGTTTGAAGAAGAAGCTTGGGGTTTTAAATGTGAAAACTGAATCTGTTGTTATGCAAACATGAAGCTTTCTTTGAGAGAAAAGCAAACCATTTTGAGGCTGAGAGTAGAGGAAGAATCTATCTATGCCAGCGACGCGTACAGACAGGCAGAACAATTTAAAACTCCTCCATCGGATGGCTGAAGGATCGTCATTTTTTTTATGGTGTGACGAGATGTATGAATGTAAAGATAATGACTCAGTGAAGGTTGGGAAATACTGACCTACGTAATGGAAAAAGCTGACCAAGCAGCTGCATGTGAAACATAGTAGGGATGACCAGACAGTACAAGTGAGCCTCGTTTACAATCTGTTCATAACTATCACCATGTTGCTCTGCAGATTTAGCACGAAGAATAAATGGTCTTCTTTTACAACCAGCCATCTTTGCACCAAGCGATTGGATAGTAAAAGCAAAGCAGGAAGGCGGTCGGCTAGAAAAAAGTGATACACGTTGAAGGTGCAGCACACTCCATACACAAGATTGGTGCTCTGGGAAGAAAATTGGCAGAATTCATCAAATCTTCTGCTGGTTCAAAACGGTGGCAGCAGCCTTGTGCAGAGCCTTTAAATGTGAAAATAACCCAGCCGCCCTGTGGGAGTGTGTTTTATGTGGTTGGAGGGGTTCAAGTGGGGCCCATATATTGGTTTGTGCAGAGATGTCGGCGGGTTTGTCAGGTTTCCCTAGTGGCGCGTTCGCCGGCGCTCTCAGTTTCATGTCACTGGAGCGTTTCTCCGACAGTAGCGCTGACTATGTAAGAGTGATTTATGCAGTCATAAGAGCGAGCAGCCCGTGCTTCATCCTGACACCTATTATTAAAATGAGACATTTGAGTGTGAAGATGAAACAAAGCTGGGAGAGTATGAAAAACACTAGATCAGCCTTGCATCTATTCATAAATAGGAATAAAAATCTTTGAGTCATTTTTGGACCTTCCATTGATTACAGAAAGAGATTCTCCCATCCTACTAAAACTATTACCAAAATAATAATTTTGTAAATCGAACACAAATTGCCCTTAAAAGCGATTTTGTCAAAAACCCATCCCAAGAGGTAATATATTCCAAACAAGCAAAACCACTTATAATTATTTATATTTATTAAATGTAGCTATATTGGCTATATTATGTACTGTTTGAATATTTTATTAAGTGATTATTTCACGTACCACGAGAGGGCGCTTGCTTAACATAGCAAGCTAGCATACCAAGACGGGCATATGACTGATACTCCTCTTAAATTGACGAGGATTTACACACATAAGCCAAATAAATTGCAAAGATCAGTTAGAAAACTGAGTTTTGGTTTATTAGCCCTGGAACTTATCACAGCCGACTTTGGACGAGAGGTGGGTTGCACCCTAAACTAGACATTGGCATTCAAGGACGTAGTGGTAAACAGGTTGGTTCTACGGACTTGAGGTGCAAGCAGAGAGAGCATTCAGCAGTGCTCTTCCACTATTCTCTGCTCCATTGTCGTTCAGACTCAGCTGGGAAAAACAACAAAAGACGATAGCAATGCGAAATGGGAAGGGTTATTTTTACCATGCCGGGCTCCCAGAAGTATTAGCCTTGTTTATTCTCCGCGTAGACGCTGCTACGTGAGTGGCAGTGGCACTACGTCTGAGGCAGACGAATACTCTGAAAGGTTTCCCGGGAGATTCAAGGCGCACACCATATGAATGTCTCCCTCGTTTTGCTTTTGTGCAAATTTATCTCCATCCTCTCATTGGCTCTTATCTATATGCTGCCATTTCCCAAATGAAATGCCTCCAAATACGGAAACAAATGAAGCGTAGCTAAACAAAAACATCTGCAACCTCACAGGGGTTTGATGGTAAGCTCGTAAGGATGCAAAATTCCGTTGTGTGACACTCAAGCTTTGGTGGCACAGTCATTACTGTGTTTCTCTTCCAGACACATTTAGTGAATGAAACTGTGTCGGAATGAGTCAAAAGACAGCTGAAAACCTACATAACAGCATACACGACAAAAGTTACATATGATATATCCGTTCATAGTATTAGCATTTCACCTCTTCATCTGTCGCTGTTCCTCATTGCCTGTCTTCATGTGAGGACTCAGCACAGCTGAGTGAACCGCTACACCGAGGGGTCATGTTAGTCCTTTATTTTCCTCCTCTTCCTCCTAAAAAGAGGAAGAGCTGGCGTGTAATCGCTGCTTGTAGCGCCACACTCCCGAGGCCGGGTGACCTACATGTTAGACTTCCTCCATCTGCTTGCGTTCACTTAGCACTCGGCAGGCCGCCACTCGCACAGCAGGTGCCGGCGCACGGAAGCTTGAGGGGGATGCGCGTTGAGTGTAATGTGGATTTATTGCGAGTAAAGATACTAAGAGTCAAGGTCACGCTAGTTGGCTGAAATGAAGCCCGGGATGCTCTTTTCACTGTAGCCTCGTTTGCTTGTGAGTAACGATAACCTTGCTTCATTCGTTCCAGTTCTAGTCTGCATTCTCCTGCACCTTGGAATTGAAAACAATTAATTAGTATTCAAAGCCGTTAAGTAAAATATGCAGTTAATTCAGAAGCGTTAAAAGCTAATGGACTCGCTGAGTCTTGTGCCCGGGGCTGCCACGCAGAATGAGTCCATCAATCACTTCTATCAGTGATCCTTTGCAAGCTGACGGCTGTGTTGGAGCATCTTGACAAGGAAGCAGGGCCGGAGCGGCGTCCGGCGTGGCTTATGTTGACATCTTGAGAATGAACTGGAGCCATTTTACTGCCTCTGTCACTTCATTCTGCCCTCAGTCTCTGATGAGGAGTTATTCTTGGATAGTCGGACACAATCTGTTACATCCATGGCAAGTCCATCCATCCGTCTATGTTCCGTACTTCTTATCCAACAAACTGTAGTCTAGCCTAGCCCAGTTGACTCCAGGAGAAGGGAGGACGATAGCCTGGACTGGTGGTCAGTCGGTCACAGGCCACATACAAAGACAGGCAACCCTTCCACTCTATTTCACCCCATCACTGAGTGAGAACTGAACCCTCGCCTACGCTCAAGTTAAACGAATGTACCATTTTCATCACTGATCCATAGTACGTCGTGAAATATAAATAATCATCATTGTCACGGTAAAATCTTTAACTGTTCTCAATATTTTTTACATTAAGTACTCTCTCAAACATACAGTAATGTCATAGTGTTCATCAAAACTGTTAGAACCCTGGGCCCAACTATGTCAATTAAACACGCGAGGGTTTATGAGTGGAACTATTAAATAGGTTTATCGTCACCCTTAACACACCCCACAACACAGGATTATCACTCAAAATAATCCGTTAGAAACATCCGATAATCTGGCCTTTTCTGACTTTAATCGGAAGTGGGGTAAATGATCAAATTCGGACAGGTTATCATAATGGCAAAGCACTGTCTGAAGTCAAACCAGCAGGATAAATCATAAAACAAGCACAAAGGTGAATACCGTAGCCACGAAAATGGCAACTTTTCCACATGAACGTCTTTCGGTGATATGATGTTTGCCAAAAGTAAACAACTGTCTTCAGAAAGGGGATTTCCTCTATTAAACTAAAGTTACTCTCTTACATTTACCTTGGCGTAGCTTCCAGTTGTCTTTTGGGGGGGCCTCCTTGAGCGGTAAACCCGCTCCAGGCTACAGCTACCGAATATTCTTGTGCAAACAGCCGGCAGATGCGTCTTGGCCTCGCTACTTCATTCAGCCGCCTGATCCTCTGCTGGCTCGCCCGTGCTGCCAAATGACTTCTCATGAATAATTGTTAGGTTCCGGACTGATTGGATACGTTGACTCCACATGTGGAATACTTCAAGCCATTAAGCATCTGCACTCGATCAACACAACAGCTGCTTTATTGCCTGCATGAGTTTAGGAATGTAAGAAGGGGGTGAGACACGTTAGATGTGTAGTACAGTATTAAGGATTGCGCCCTGGCATGAATAGCAAAAACCGGCGAGTAGTACAATTGTCTCTTACTAGTTTAAACTTTAAATACACCACAAACTATAATCTCTAAAGTCAAATTTCATTTAAACTCATTTTAAATGAAATGTGTTGATAAGAGACAAAAGGTAGCCAGCTATGCTAAGCTAAATTAGCTGGAGAAGACCAGATTGTAGTACTGTCAAAAAGAGGACTCCAAGATGGAGTGCTGTAGCACATTTTAAATAAAGTCAAAACAAAACTTTACAAATATTAATAATAATGTCTTCTCCCAAGACATTTACTCCTGTCTGCCACTTCTTTTTCAGATGATCCAAGCTTTTGTTAGCAGTCTTTCATTTCATGTCAAGTGTAAATGAAACTCTTCGCATGACATGTGCACAGAAGTCCCCTCAGTGAGTCCACAGACAACGTATTCCTATCCTTTGTCCACTGGCTTTGCATCAGTGAAAATATTCTCTCTACATTAGCATTATGTGGAGAAATAGCAAAAAAGAACTCTGCAATTTTAAGTAGTTTAGAGTGACAGTCAGTGTCTTGATTCTGAAGTGTAAAGGCTCTCCGTCCCTGCAGCAGTAACTTTAACATCAATTTTTGCATTGACGAAATAGTCCACTATTTTACCTGAAGAGCTTTTCACAACAGCGGCTTTTTTTTTTTTTTTGCTTACCGGGTACTTGAACTTATAGGGTGGTCCAAATTGCCGGCCCCTTTTGTTGGCGATGGAGACAGCTCGACCAGCTTTGCACACCAAACATTTTGCATCGAATGAATCCCGACCAGAACGGGGGAACGTGTATATTTCTTCTTGAGGTTGTCCGTAAACAAACATACATTTTCGGTTCAGCATTTTGTAGGTTTAGCCACGGCGTCATTCCTGCGAGTATAGAGATGCAGTTGCTAATGCTGGGTTGAATGCAGGTCACACATGCGCTAAATATGCTGAATCCGCCCGGATCATTTTTTTGCCCCCAGAAGGAGGACATGTCTGGACAAAAACGGACGTTTGATCACCCTATTTAACATAGATTGAAGTTTAACAGGTCAGAAAAATTTTGTGGAAGTTACTTGGCTCCCGTAAAGTAATGATGTGACGTACTGTGACGAGGCTTACATTTCTTTAATGCTTAAAAATTCCAAAACACTAAAAGTGAGTTGTTTACCTCTAGCAGCGGACATCGTGTTGCCATCTCCAAGCTGCGTTAGCTTTCCTTTGCTGTAATTCCATGAAACTTTTTGTCCTTTTTTAGTTTAAAGATGCATTTTTTTATATATTTGAGGAAGTCAGAAATGGCCCGTCAGCAACAAATGTCTCTGTGGAAACACAAAAGTAGCCAAATACTGCTTCCGGGTGCCTGAACTACAGTTTTAAAATTCTTCATTAAAGTTTTGAGGCAGAAATTATTGTGGTTGACTTAAACGAGTTAGCCGATTATTTTTTTTCTCAGCTCTCCTTGAGATCAATTCCTATTCAGACAGGGCTTTGGTGCTTGAATTTCTTTCAATACAAAAACACAAATAGATGAAATTACAAACTACAAATAGGTGGTGAAATAATGTAACACATTTGAGTGGTTAGCATTAGCGCAAAAGCTAAAAGATCACAAACAAATAATGTACAGTCAAACACACAATACTAGTCAGTGACATATGATAGTAATTGTTCATAAAAGTCTGCCTGTCCGAGTTGTTCCAAACCAATAAGAATGGGAACACAAACTAAAACTAACAAAACCGACACTGAAACAATCGCCAACGCTAGACGAAGTACACCACTCGAGTCTTCTCTGCTCAGAATGTGAGTCTTTACACTCTGCTGGATATTTTTATTCTTCTTTTACCGCTGTCATCCTTTTAGAAAAGGGCCGCAAAAAAATCCAAGAGGAGAAGCAAAACACACACGCAGAGTTAATCCTTTGATGCAGGCTGTGAAATGAGGTCCACTGAGAGGCATTTTTTGTTGCCTTTCTTGAAAAAAAACTAAAGGTACAACATACATCAGCTCACAATAGTGTTCCCCTCTTTTTGCGAATCTCGACAAGGCTCGGTTCCTGTCTAGCAATAATATTGAAAATACATGAGTAATTAACACCACTACTTAGAAAGGTTTATAAAATGCTAGTTGTCTGGCTCATAAAGGATTTTAAGTGAAATATAAAATGTTTTTCTGGGCCACTTTATCATCATTTTGCTCTCTGTTTGGAGCACTGAAATAATTCTCAGACAGGTTTACTAGTTTTCTAGATGAGCCTAATTAACTGTTCTACTGATTAAAAAAAAACACTTGTCGTATTTGTTTATTATTGAAAAAATCAGGCTCTGAAAAATACTAAATGTCTTATTTAAGGAATATAAATCACAATAGTGTTCAATAATTTCACTCTTTGTTCTGATAAGTGTATTAAGGAATTGCATGGTATTAAAAGGGCAGCTGTTAAAAAGCCATTTGAGAGCAGCAAACGATGCTGCGCTACTTTGGTTTATCTAAATTGGTGGATTGTGGCTGGTTGAATTAGTTTTGGGCAGGAATAATGGGAATGTCAATGGTAGGACTGCAGTGTTTCCCAACCTTTTTAATCGAGGCAATACAAGGCAAGCTTTATTGATATCACACATTTCACACACAAGGCAACTCGATGTGCTTCACACAAGTGAGGACGCATCACCTAAAACACAACAGTTAACGGCTTTCAGAACTAAAGCAAAGAAAACTAAAATAACAAAATTATTAAAAGTACTTACAATGACAACATTTAAACACATTAACAGAAAACTTGAAAAAGATTCAAAACAATTAATAAAATTGGTTTCTAAAATTACGAAAGAAAAAAAATGCTTTAAAAATGATGAGACAACCTTAGTCAAAGGTCTGATAGAAAAAAAGCAAAGTTCTTCACCTGGATTTAAAAGCATTTACACGTGGGGCTGACTTCACTTCTATTGGCAGTTTATTCCATTTGAGTGCAGCATAACAACTAAATGAAGCTTCACCATGTTTACTTTAACTCTGGACTCCAAGTGTGCAGATCTCATAGATGTATTGGAGCCCAGGTACATATTTTACAATGGGAAAATATCATGGCACACCACCAAACAAATGGGCCCAAAGTGTGTACAGTAAATGTACTTAACTCGTTTGTTCCCAAAAACGTATAAATATTTTATATATTTTTTTAATGTTTTAAGTTTCCCAAAGACATATTTATATGTTTTATATGTTTGTTTGTTTTTAATGCTAGAGCATACAGAAGGCTGCTCTGCATCTGAACTGCAGAGAACGTTTGAAGCGATGGTAGTTATTACAAAACGGCCAGCAAGTGGCAGCAGAGTATAAGAGATCAACCAGGACCATGCTGCAAACAATCTGTTTTCCCCACAGTTTAAAACAGATTTGTGAAAAATGATTAAACTTAGATATATTCTAATGCTAATTGCTGCAAAATGGAAACAGATAAACTATTTCCTGATGAAAGAAAATACTCTAATCTTTCTTTTGGTAGGTTCCATGTTTTTATAGCAATAGAACACAATATTCTGGCGGCCTTGCAAAATCTGTCAAAATCCAGTAAAACAGCTGGAAGCAAAGGGGATTGCTTCAGTGAAAATGACTGGGAGTGAATGAGTTGACGTGAAATGTGGACCTGTTAAGATGAACACAAAGCTGCTTGTTATTTTGTTGTATGAAAAGCAACAAGTGGATAAACGGGTTACTTGTAGCTTCTAGCGGAAGTGCATTTACCAAGTTTTAATTGTTCTGCCTGTAACTGTATGTCACAGATGAGATTGACAAACATACATTATTTCTTTCTTCTATTCTAACCATTTATGTGATTTCCCAAAAGATAGTTGTAGGGAATGACTACTTTAGGTTTCCTGAAAGTGACAAAATAAGTATTTCCAGCCGGCACTGTTAGTTTTTGCTGCTATGGGTATAAATTGAAGAAAACCATACCATGACGTCAACCCTATTGATAATCTGTGCATGAGCGTCTGTTAACTCAACTAAAATCCACCATCAGACTGCCTCCTGCACTACTTAAGGCCACTTATTATTCATGTGTTGATTGAGGATTATTGTTCCATCTGGTTTACAAAGGGTACAGAGGATTAGAAAAAAAAAGTAGGAGGCGCACCTGATGTCGGGTTTAAGGATGTGGGGCTAGCAAGGAGCTGAAGCACAGGGACCGGCCGGGCTCTCCAGTGCGGGGGGAGCCAGGCAATGCGATCATTTTTCTGCAGGACTGTCATACACCATGGGCTGCCTCATTTGTCTGCGCCTTTGTTGCCAGGTTCCCCCGCAAAATTCCAGGATTAGGCCGCAGGCCAACAGTAAGCAGGAGAGGGGGGGATGTACTGTATCAGCTAATTATGATAGCGCCTCGTTTTACTTAAAATGTAGCACATGATGTACATTTTGCATTCTTAATAAATGCTGAGTGGCTGAAAACGAACCCTAATGAAAGATGCGGGCGTGTTGTTGCTCCACATTGCTGGAGTGTGTGACCCAGTTTATCTGCTGCTCAGGTGATTAATGCAGCATCACTACAAATAAAGGTCACGGCCGGAGCACAAGAGCTGAGGGAGTTGCATATGATTTGTCTGGGGGAGTTTTTCAGGGCAATACTCACTGACTGTACAGCCAGGTAATTATTTTATATACTGCTTCTGCTCACTTGCTGTGGTGAGCTGGTGCTGGAGCCTGCAATATGAACATTTGATTTGGACTTTCCGACTAACTTGAGTTGAGCAGTGCAAGCAGGCCTAATTAAAATACATAAAGTGTGATTATGCATCTCTACGGTTTACCGAAATGATCATAACCACTTTCATATCTTTGAAGTGCTGCACACAGAGACTCGCACGGCGTCTTTTCCAGAGAAATTACCGCAGCTAAATGAAGCGATGATTTTCTTTAGCCGTGCCAGCTGTAGTGCAAATAGTCTTCAGTCTGCCGGAAAATTCGTCTCCTTTCTTGGAGATTGGAGGGATTTAAGGAAGACGGATTGATGAGCATGAGGCTTTTGAATGTCTTGATGGTGTTGTAGTGTCAAACTGGTTTTTGCATGCCCTGTAATTTCTTGTATTTCTATAAATAATCACATATTGTGTATATATCAGCATATATATTTATTATCCTCCTCCTTTTCTCTTCAGGTCAATGGCAGAGAGCTGTCCAAGTCCAGCCATGAGGAGACGTTGGAGAGCTTCCTTCCGGCCAAGGATCCCGTCGTGGTTCAAGTCATCCGGCGGACCCCCAGCGGCCGACCTCATGGCCCGCCTCAGGAAATCCGCGTGGTGGATGTGTGCACTCAGACCGACATCACCTTCGAACACATCGTGGCGCTGGCAAAGCTGCGGCCTACGACGCCACCCGTGCCTGACGTCTGTCCCTTCTTGCTCAGCGACAGGTGGGCTCAAGTTGTTACATGCTCACGTTAGGACATTTGAACTGTACTAACTTGCTTAATTATTGTTGGTTGTTTTCTCTTCTTCCTTATTAACTTTTTGCACATCCTCAATCTTGTTTTATCATCCTACACCGCACAGAGAAGCAGTGATGTGTTATCACCAAAACTAATGACACCATTATTGACATTGAAATCAAATAGAGTATCAAGAAGGGGTTTTCCTTGAAAAACTACAAAAGAAATAGGAGTTGTTATTTTCCCTGGTGTCACTTTGATTTTCTGTTCTGCACATCACAAAGCAACAAACAGAAAGAGTTAAGCATATTTTCAAAAGTAGTTTTCACCTCCTGGGACTGGAACAACAGGGACTTTCTTTTATTTCTTCTTTACTTTTTTCTTGATTTTCATTATTTTATTTTTTATTTCAGCCACTATTAATTCATTTGTACCACACTCATTGCTGTGGATCAAAGAATTATTGACACGTAATGTATTGCGCAAATAAAAAATCCCCCACAGGACCTTGTTGGCAATTATATAGCAAGAAGGCCCATTTAGACTCATCCAAGGTTTACAACGTGATTAAAGCAAATTGGCTCGTAAAAAAACAAACAAACAAAAAAAAAATTGGACATCACATTGGATCGGGCAACTCGTAGCCCGCGGCCCCGAGCCCAAATGTAATCAATGCGCCCCATAAAACCCCCATTTTACTCCTCTTCATCGCTGCGATCAGGTGCACAATTCAATATAGCGCCGATTTGATAGATATGACAAATGTTGTGTCACGCGTGATTATGTTCCTTGCAGCTGCTGCCAGAGGTACTTATGTTTCTAAAGTGGAGGCATTGTGACAAATCCTAGTCTGGTTCCTGCTGCTCCGTAATCAGACCATGACATGGCGCTGCTGAAGCAGACCACATACGATGAGCCTGCCATTCGAGTAGCGAATATTTTTTTTGTCATTTGACGTTCCTCTGCAGGCAAAAAAGTTAAAAATTGCCTATAGTCATAGTTAAAACTGTAAATATACCACAAATATGGCCACAAGAAATTCATCTTTGATCACCATTAAATTAACCAGATTCACCATTGTGTCAAACTGCCGCAGTGTAGCGCCAACTACTGCCAAGGAGGACTTACTCAATGTCAAATTTTGTTTGCCTCATATATCGGTGGATAGTATCAGCACCCTCCACAAATATTAGAGCCTGCGAGGGCCCTTTTTAACTGCTCGCAGCTCTAGTTAGGGCCCGAGCAATTATTGTTCTTATTCTTATTCTTATTCTTATTCTTATTCTTATTCTTATTCTTATTCTTATTCTTATTCTTATTCTCCTGATTAATCACATTTTTCGGGGCCTAAATATGAACAATACCCTAAAATAAGGCCGGCATCAGCCCCATACTGATTGATACCTGGTTGTCCTTCAAATCACAATCAAAATATTGTAGGGTCACATGGTGGGTTGATGGTGGGCTAGGAATACCCTAAGTCATATCAAAGCGACAACTGTTGTTGTAATGCTGAATTCTAGCCTAGGGGGCACCAGAAGCAACATACTGCAACTTTTAACATTTCCAAATGCTGTCCGATTGTTTTCAGCCATGTTGCGTGTAGCCTGCTTAAGTGTGCTTTCAGAGTTTTTTGTTGTCTTGTGTGGTCCTGATGCTGCCACTCAGTAATTGATGGCATGATAATAGGCTGCACAATAAGTGTGTGCGAGGGGGCGGGGGGGGGTGTCAGTCAATTAAATTGCAGCAGGCAAATCACGGCAATGAGCTGTTATTAGCGAGCGGCTTTACTTTTATCGCACACACTCAAGCCGCAGTGAAAGCCCTCGACGGCGTCTTTCTTCGCCATATTGCAGAGACAAAGGCGACAGGAAATCCTGTCACTCACCGCCGTTGAAGGGCTTTGAGAGAAAATAAACCAGAGGATGCAACTTACGTCTGCCTCTTTGTGTTTGCCTGCCTCCCCCGACAGCTGTCACTCCCTTCACACCATGGAGCAGGATTACTACGAAGGCACAGACTACCTCTCGCCACTTCCGGTCGACGGCGACAGGACGGAAGAGTTGGAATATGAGGTAACAATTTCAATTCGTCTTTTCAAATTACAGCATACTGTAATCAACGTTTCCGGTTCTGCGGCGTTTCCGGTCCTGCGGCTTTTCTGGTTCTGCGGCGTTTCCAGTTCTGCGGCGTTTCCGGTTCTGCGGCGGTGCCCCGCCATTCCTAAATCGTAGCCGCCGCTCCTTCAAATTTCCAATTAAAGCAGTTGGGTGCTGGAGAGGAGTGCAGCCACGCAGTGTTACACCGGATGGATGGTGGAAAAGACACCAGACAGCAGGGCTCGATACTGCGACCAATTTACCATAAATGTGGTCAACAGTGTTTGCTGGTTTAAAGAAAATTAAAAAATGATCCGTTTGCTGGGCGCAAGTGCACGTTTTAATTAGTAGTGCAACGGATCTTTGAGCCATAACTCGTTCTGATCAAGTGCGAGGAGGTCACGTGCTGCCTACTGAAGGCCACCCAAAATAAATGGCTACGAACTAATACATGGACGTCAATGCAATAGGGGTGGTAGGCTTTTATTTTGAAATGGACCTTCGGAGCGCATGGTGGCGTGTCTTCTAACTTGACTCGTTACGTTCCACGGTATTTCGTGGCTGTTTGTTCTCGACGCCATCCCGAAATCATATTCGATCGCTAATTAAGGACACCAAGAAACCGCTATTCAATCACGCCGCCATTGAATGATACGGCACAACTCTCCGGTGTTGGCAGTTAGCCCCTAATGGGAATGTAAACATTGACCTCTTTTGCAAGATGTGCGGTGCATTCAAATGCATTCGGACATTTCATACTCACACAGAAAGAAGTCCATCAATGCATTAAACGTTAAAAATTGCAAATATGTAAACAATGTGAAATCCCTTTGCTATTTTACCTAATTACAATCAATGAACATCTAGTTACTTATGTTTACTTATGTTTATTAGTCCCCTTTCACCAGCAGGCAAACAATGAACTAGAATAATATTCCGAGTCATACTATAGCAGTTATATTTTCATCAGTCTTCAATGACAATGTGTGGTTTTCCCAAAGTGCAAGATGGTTGGAAGGCCTCACTATAAGAGCTGGACCCTCTGTGTTGAACAAAATAATGTTCATATAGACATACTCTATTTGCTCTGGTCACTGAAATAACTTGGATGTGACGAGACTTATATTTGGCATAATGCATAGTGAAGAGTCCCAATGCTTCTGGGAGAATGTGTTTTGGACAGATGAGAGAAAAATTGAGCTTCATGTTCAAAGTTATTCGATGACTGGTGCTGTTTCTTTGTAGAATACATCAAATCCAACATTTCTCTACAAATATCATTTTAACTAGTCACTAAAATGTACCTTACATTTCCACTTTACATGTCCTTCTGTGATCAACAAGTTGCTGAAGTTGCCCTAATCACATGTTTATGTGTGAAAACACACTGTGGCTGCGCACATTTTCCTCAACAGCCAGTTTTCGATTTTGTTTACCAGGCGGTGGAAGCGTCCAAATACTAATTGACTCCCCAAGCATCGTAAGGGCGACAGATTGGAGTGGGGAGGGAGAGGGATTAGGAGTGGCAGATGATATTCCACATTGAACACACCATGAATCATTTGCCATTGCGATTCCTTATTCATCGAGGCAAGATGTAGAAGAAGCTCTTTGTCGGCCGTTTGACACATCAGTGACTCATCGTGCGTCAGAAAGACAGAAAGGTCTTTCTTCACAATTATCTGTCATGTTACCGTAAAATCCCGTGAATACAATGCAGGCCTACTGTATTTTTTTCCATATAAAATGATCAAAAATCGTCCCACCTTACAATACATGGAATCCTAAAAATACCCCCCAAAATTAAACATTTTATAGACGTTTACCGGTACATAGATATTAACGAGGCGTACTTACATTCCAACATGATATTTAATGTCTAATGTTTTACAAATTTGTGTAATTGAGTACCTCGTTTCCAGGAAACGTTCGTGTGTAGCAGTGACGTGCAATGAGCTCTAGGTTTGGGTAGGCAGCCAGACGCACACACCAATTACAAATTTGTGTCGGCAGGCAAGTAAGTGTACAACGTATCCTAGGGTGACCATATATTCATTTCCAAAAAAAGAGGACCTCGAGATACTTGATACTCAGATTTAAGATGTCGTACATTCAAACTATTTTAACTTAGCGTAGAAGGGTACAGTATAGGTAGAAAATAAAAAACAAAAAAAATATTACTCTCTTTTAAAGTAAAACATTTTTTTCCCGCAATCGTTTTTTTTTTTTTTTTTTTTTTTAACTTCGAGCGGGGTTCGTACCCATTGCCTCCGGACTGCGGCAGCTCAACACTTGCCACTCAGCTAAAGTTCTGGGCCACCGTCAGTCAGTCTGACAGCCACAGTAAACGTTGCAGTGCAGTCTGCCTCTCATTTGCCGCACAACGAAAAACTGACAATTTCAAACCCTCCCGGACAGAATGTAATAAAGTGAATATCTCCCTGTAAAACAGCCCAATTCCTCACAAAATCAAGCTAGCAATAGCAATGCCAAACACCATGTCAAGTGAAACAGCCAGTTAATCGAAGCACATCCACAAAGCCAATCTTTTCTCTTGCACCATTCTTTGTGAAAAGTCCGAATAATTATTTGTCCCTTACTTTGCTGAAGATCCGGTAGCTAAGGCGTTGGGCTCCCATCTTTCAAAAGCTGACGTTTTCCCTCAAAAGAAAGGCGTGAAAATAGTTTTATATTCTCCACAGTGGCGTCATTTTACTGCTTTGCTGTGCACTAAGTGTGTTACGTTCGCATAGGAATAATACAGCGACATAAAAAGGCTGCGTAGCGATCTGCCTATTTGCGTAAAGGACTTTTCTAATGGCAAACTGACTACGCATGCGCGGACACACATCGCTACGCGGACAGGGCTGGGAAAAGCACAGCAGCGGTGTGCCTTCAGGAGGATCATTTTTGTAGCATTTTTGCCTGCAGGCCAGACAAAGTAATGAATCATTTGTAATTGAGGTATGAAAATCACCAAATGTTGTCACTTCTAAACCTATACGTAGTGTAGGCTTTCTGAAATGAAATAAATAATTAAATTAAATAGAAGAAGCCCAAACTGTTTCAACTTTCATTTCAGCCTGGGGTAGGCAGTGCCTACCTTGCCTATCCTGACCGCACGTCACTGGTGTGTAGAGACCCTCAGCAAGACTAGTCAAGCTGAAAGCAGCAACAATTGTTCATGCTATCCATGATGGAACATTCAGCAAGAGGTCAAATTCAAAATAAAATATTTCCAAATGAGCGCTTTTATTTTGAAGTGGTTCCCGATGGCGTTTCATGGCGTGACCACTGACTTTGTAGTAACCTTGGTAGCACTGTCGCTTTAGCCACTGAACTCACCAAACAACGTCATTCTGATATCGAGCTCAATCGCTTAACAACGCAGAAAAAAAAGCTAAGCTAGCTAATTACGCTGACATTGTATTAATATTCAGCGCTAACTCCAGTGTTAGCGTCTCCAGCTAGCTCCTGGCTAGCCTGCAGCAAGCGAGACGGCGAGAGGCGCAAGATCCATTGGATTACTTTTGAAAGGCAAACACTTGCAAGGAGCTGCTGTTGGGCCAGCCCAACTCCACCTCCTCACTTACTAGGCCACGCCCCTTAAAGGCACACATTCAATACACAAATACTACTGCTCGTACAGTAATATGTACATGTCTTTTCGTTGTTGTTTTTTTTAATCCACTTTGTGGGGTATTTTAACTCATTTCAGAGATAAATCTGCTTGGCCACAGAACCCACGCAAATCTTGAGTCAAGGAACCATTCTAGTTCATTTCCTGTTTTAAACCGAGGTACCATATGCTGAAACTAACTGAAGGTGCTAAGAACACAAAGCTGACGTATTCTTTTATATGTTGTCGTCGGCCACGTGCCCGCCTCATTTCCCTTTTTATTTGTTGCATTTGAATTAGTTCTGAAGATTCCCACCCACTGAGACATGGCAAAAAGATGTGTGCCCCCGCTTAGATCACCGTGACACGTTGGTAACAAATATCACACGGTGTATTAAAGCCTTTGTGTAGCCCTCGTTGCTATTTACAAATCCTATTACACTCAGCGGGCTTTGTAGCTCATGACGGCGCACGTCTGCAGCCGCAATGCTTCTCATGGAGAGAGTCTGTCTGGACTAGGGAAGACATTCCTTGAAATGACTTTACTTGGAGGTGGAACGTTTTGCCGCCACTTCACAGAGGGACCATTGAAAAGCAAGTCACCTTTCCAACACGTCCACGGTGCAATTCCCGGCTAGCTGAAGTCGTTTGCTTGCAATCCGAGATCACTTTGTTCTTGTTAAAAGTGGACACAGGCTGCGTCGGAACGTTCTTTGCTATCACTGCGGCTTTCGTTGCAGTTTTCGGTGCTGTTTATCACATTCCAAACTCAAGAACAGATTGTCAGGCTAATGTCAATATTGCTGACCAATATTGCTCACTTTTGATTGCCTTTTGTATGTTGGTGGCATCAAACGACATAACATTGATGACCGTCAAATGGAGTTAAAGAGGAAGTCAACCTTAAACATTTATTGACAATAGTATGTTAGTTGTGACCTCACTGGTCTAAACATGACATTCTGATTAATATTACATTTGTGAAATAAGAAGCAAAATCCAGGGGGCGGCCATTTTGCCAGTTGCTGTCGACTGAAGATGACATCACAGTTGCTCAGGTAACAAAAAACAGCTTCAGAAAACAGGTGAGCTGTGATTGGTCGTTGTCTGCTGAGCAACTGTGATGTCATCTTCAGTCAACAGCAACTGGCAAAATGGCCGCCTTATGATATTGATCAAATCTGCTGGATTATGCTGCTTAATTTATATAACACAATATTAACCAGAATACCATATTTAGACTAGTGGGGCTGCATAGAACATATTATTGCCAAGAATTTTTGGGAGGGTTGACTTCCCCTTTAACTCATTCACTCCCAGCCATTTTCACTGAAGCAACCGCCTTTGCTCCAGGCTGTTTTACTGGATTTTAACTGATTTTGCAAGGCCCACAGAATATCGGGTTCTATTGCTATAAAAACATGAAACCTACCAAAAGAAAGATTAGAGTCTCTTCTTTCATCAGGAATAAAAAGTATATTTGTACCTGTTTCCGTTTTGCAGCAATTAGCATTAGAATATAGTTACGTTTCATCATTATTTACAAATCTGTTTAAAACACTGGGGAAAAGAGCTTTTTTGTAACATGGCGCTCGTTGATCGCTTATACTCTGCTGCCACCTGCTGGCGTGTTTTGTAATAACTGCCATTGCTTTAGGCGACCTCTTCAGGTCAGAGGCTGCATCAAAGCCTTCTGTATGCTCTAACATAAAAAGGTTTTTGGGACCATGGCAATATTTAAAATAGAACGTTTTTATATGTTTTTGGGAGCAGATGAGTTAAATACCAAAAGCAGGATGATAGTAATGCTTTTCTACACTACAATCCTATTCATAAGCTATAACTGTTAAATAATGATCTCTCGATGAGTAACTTATTTCCTCATGTTGAAATTCTAGAGTGATGACAAGCCGCTGTTAGTAATTAATCACTTGGAGGCAATCAACGACAGCAATAATTGATGGTTGTTTTGGTTTATTACACTTATATGAGAAGCATTAGACCCTAATGAGTCCCGCATTTTAATGTTGGATACGTTTTGTTTGCGATATCACCCGCTGCCTTTGGAGACTGACAGCAAAAAGGAGCCTGACCACCTTTTTTTTGTTTTTTTCGCCAACTGCGGCGGATCACCGCAGGAAAATGACAACTTTGCGCTTGTTGACAGGCTTCCCTCTCATTCTCAGTGCATTTGTGGCTGCTTTTTCAATTACTGCTAATCAAAGGCGCCATTATGATGACAGCCCACAGTGCGCTTTGATGGCGGCGCGGCCGCGAACATTTTTTGCGCCGCATCACGCCACCACCACCGTCGCCGTTAATTTACTGTCAGCTCTTATCTCAGTGCCGTGCGCTGATCTACCGGGAACTTAAAAAAATTTATTTTGGAAGACAAAAATGAATTTAAGTATGTGTGGCTGTTGTATCCTGACGCTTCTTCTTTGCAACATTTTTCTCGTTGTGACCTCTCAGCCCAATTCTTTGTGACATTTTCTTGAAAGCGTGCCATTCACAGTATTTTTTTTTTACACAGAAGGTGTCGTTTGTTCTCACACATAAGTTGAATCTATGAGGCAGAAAGGTGCGATGTCGCGTCCCGCTCACAGCTCATTTGTGTTTGTTATTCTCGGATGGCTGGGGACCTTGCCGACGATTTCAACATCCTTCTCGCGCGGTATTAGCATGCAAGGCGTGCCGCGCGGTCTCTGGAGCTCCTATTACCACCTCCACTGCGTGACGAGGTGCGCCGGCATCATATTTCTAATGGCTCTTGGCGCCTGGAAGCATTTTGAGCATACGGCGCTATTGAGATGACACGTTCATTTTCTTGTCCGGTCTTCGCACTTCCACAAGCAAGATTTGAAGCTGTCACATCTGCAGATTTAGTCGAAGATTGCAGCTTTGTTTGATTTCGTTTCAAGGTGTGTGCTCACGAGTGGTGAAAAATGTGTGCAATATGTTGGAAATTGTATCTTTCAACGAACCATTACGCGGTGCAAGTTCTTGAGCATTTAGTAGCTGGTGTTCGACAAAAGTCATTGCAGCTGTGCTTACCTGCTTTGACATCAGCAGGGATGGGTGGGAGGATTTATGAAGAAGGCGGGGCTAGTGGGTGGGTGGGCAATCCACAGCCCAGAATCCACAGGTTTGAGGGGCATCAACACAGGAAAACTTCCATCCGCCACACCCGGGCTTTCACAGGTTTTCACTAGTGTTAGGGTTTCAAAGTGGGGTTTTAAACTAGAGTTGGGCTTTCACACGGGTTAGGGTTTTAAATTACGCTTTCAAACTATGGTTATTCTTTCAAAGTAGGGTTTTAATTAAGTTAGGGTTTCATGTTGTTTTTTTCACTTGGGTTAGGGTTTCAAATTAGAGCTTCAAACTTGAATGATGGTTCCAAAGTAGGGTTTTAAACTAGGCCTAGGGTTTCAAAGGGGGGTTAGAGTTTGAAAGTAGGGTTTTAAGCAAGTGTTAGGGTTTCAAAATGGGTTTTTTAAATTAGTGTTAGGGTTTTTATGTAGGGCTTTAAACTAGGGTTAGGGTTTCAAAGTACGGTTTTAAAACTGGAGTTTGTGTTTCAAAGTAGGGTTTGTAATTAGGGTTTGAGTTTTAAACCAGAACTAGGGTTTTAGAGGATTTTAAGTATGGTTAGTTTTAGTTAGTTAGGATTTTAAAGTAGGGTTTCAAACTCAGGTCAAGGTAGCAAATTGGGGTTTTAAACTAGGGTTAGGGTTTAAAAATACGGTTTTCAATCTGGAGTTGGTGTTTCAAAGTAGGGTTTCTAATTAGGGTTAGGGTTTTAAAATACGGTTTTCAATCCAAAGTTGGTGTTTCAAAGTAGGGTTTTAAACCAGAATTAGAGTTTCAAAATAAGGCTTTAAACTAAGGTTAGAGTTTTAAAGTATAGGGTTTCAAAGGTGAGGGTTTTAAATTTGGGTTTTAAACTTAGGTTGGGGTTTTAGAGTAGGGTTTCAAATTTACACTGCATCACTTTCTGTACTAAAATCCCACAAAATTCTCCCGCGTGATTTGGACCCAGAAGCAGCAGGTGTTGACTCTCCAGCAGTCTGCCCCTCATCTAATCCAACCTCTATTAAACCTCCCCTTCCCTGACAAGTCCTGTCATACGTGACATGTGAACACACACACACGTGGTCACGAAGAAATGAAAACAACCGTCCCGTTCTTTTTTTCTTTTCTTTTTTTTTCACCTTGTTTCTGCCCTAATGAAGACCTCAGGTGGAAAGGGCCATTTCACACTTGATTCCCTCCAGCGCTGTTGATATGTCGCCGCATTGGGAGACGGGGCCGCCGGTGCACACACCGGAGGGGGAGAGAAATTGGATGGCGACATCCGGAAGGCGGGGATTTGGAGACGGGTGTCCTGCTTTTGTGCCCTGAAACTTGAATGAGGACTCGATGCAGATGTGTGGCTCATGTAAGTCAATAGTTTGTTGATGCCTACCAGGACGAGGCGAGGAATTATTTAGTGTGCCGCATTATCATACGTACGCTTGCTCGCATTTGCATAATTTGATCATATTTATGGTTTGATGATCTATATTTGGCGCCGACTGGAAAGAAAAACACTTGATCTCCTGTGACATTTCAATTCCCCACGCATGAGAACGTCTCTTATGATCAAACGCATTCGCACTCCCCAAAGTCAGAGGGAAGTTTGCCTTCCAGTGTGTTCAAAGTTAGTCTGAATTTTCTGCTTGAACCAGAAGAATCAAACTTGCCATTTCATTTGATCTTCATTGAGTCAGGTTTTTAAAGAAAAAGTAAAGAATAGCGCCAATATCACGTATTTCAGACAGAATATTAAGAGTACTTACATTTGAGTACTGGCTGATAATTACTCATATTTGACAATGTCATTCAATTGCCATTTTGATAAAAACAAATAAAAAAAAGTTTAATTTCAATGGAATATTGTTCAAAACTTTTCAATGAAAACACAAACTTTCATCAAACATGGCATACGTTTCCCACAAAAAACACTCCTTTTACACACTATCAACTATGATTCAAAAATAATATAAAATAATAAATAAATATTTATAAATAAATACAGGTACATACAATAAGAATGTCACAGCAAAGCTGCAGTAATATAACTCGTTTTCACAAAGTAGAAGTAATATATGAGCATTCTTATATAATATAAGATACAGTAATCTTTCTGTATATGTTGCGCCATTTGTATTTAACGTTACGTGTTAGCATTAAGCTAGCAGGTACAAAGCTACAGTATGTCTTTGTAAAACTTTGTAAAACGTGTTTAGTTAACTATGTATGTATTTAATTATCTTTATTGTGTGTGTTAGTTTTGCAGTAAACTTCAATTCAAGCTCGTTGACTCTTTTTGAAGAACTGTTTGCTATGTCCCAAACTCCAGACTGAACACAACGCCTCACGTGTGTAACAGGCTGGTATTAGCATTTTTACTAGTCCAAGTAGGAAGTAATTTAAATGGAAATGATGTAATTATTTTTTTTTTTAAATAGAATAGATATGAGGTACGTTTTTGTTCAGTACTGCACACAATTCATTACCATCGCTAATGCTAATGCTAATGTGACTTTGAATTTGTTGTTCCCAGGTTTAATTTTTAAATATCATTGCTTCAATATGATATTTGCGATATTAAGTTTTTAGAGTGTGTTTAGTTTTCACTTCCTAAGTTGTGAGCAAGTGAATTTTGTAATATAATCACTTGATACATACTATAGCATAAAATGTTGAATAGCTGGATCATTTTTCAAACTGTTTTGTTTGTATGGACGTTTTTTGTGTCGTGAGTTTGAATCAGACAGCCCGACACAACTCACATAGCATGAAAAGCGCCGGCATGAATTTTGATGGTCCAACTTTTCATCGCGCAAGCGGCTCTCCATCATTTATAGATCGTCTTTGTTGAATCGATGATCAAGTAGCATCGGCTTTCCTTTGAATGAAATCCCGGCAGTCTCTCATTTGAGGCTCTACTCTGACATTAAGCTCCGTTTTCAACTACTGTTCCCTTAATTAAACCGTATGCAAATAGGCAATCGGCAGCAAAGTGAGCATTAAGACTCATTGTCTATTTCCATCGGATGCACTGCGATGGCATTTCCATCTTTTTCCGATTCCTTTCACACGTAGGCCTTGATAATAATGTGCTGAAATGAGCTATTAAAGTAATAGAACAACTTCAACCTCAAAGAATCGCTGAAGAACCGCAGTTTCTTTCATCTGCACAACACCTAGGGCAACATTTGCGTTACTGTATTCTCCCCTTTCCTCCACACAGGAAGTGGAATTATGCCGACTCAGCAGCCAAGAAAAGCTGGGGCTGACTCTGTGCTACAGGACGGACGAGGAAGAGGACGTTGCTATCTATGTCAGCGAGGTGAGGACATGCCAAAGTGTGAAAATATAACAATACGGGGGAAATCATACCCTGGAAATATTTGCTTTAGGAGTCCAAAACCCGCCTTAGTAACACTTACGAGTCATACATGTATGTTATATTTGGACGGGTAAAATCCGATTTTACAAAGTACATGCGATCATGTGGACGAGGCCATTTTTTGTTTGGAAGATATTCAATATTTAAACATTAAACTACTGCTGACACTATCGAATAATTTTAGAACCGATTAATCTATCGATTATTAAATCGATTAATCGACTAATTGGATTCATTAAAATTTTGCTTTAAAGTGTATTACAAAAGCCTTTTTTTTTTTTTTTTTTTACTTAATTGCTGTTTAATAACCAGTGATTAGTGGTTATTTCGTACTTCGTATTTGATGTTTACTATGTTACTAGTTGGGTCATTGGTTTTCAAAGTAAAAACAGATGTTTGAAAAAAAAAATATTTTGAAGATAATCAGACTTCTTTCATAGGACTACAGAAATTAGTGAACAATTAACTGTTGATATGCTGAAATCAGAGGATTTTTAAATGACAAAATGGCTCCAAATGATTCAATTCAATTCAATTAAAAACAATTTATTTCATTATTTAAAAAAAGAAATAAAAGGGGACAGAAAAAAGTAAAACTTGTGGTATCTGCACCTGGTCAAAAAAAGGAAATAAATAATAAAAATAAAATGAAAATGAAAAAAGAACAATAATAGTAATAATAATCAACACAAAATAAATGACACTAAGCAGTCAAGATGCTATTATGGTAACAAACAAAATGATTCAAGAGCATTGCCTTGTGCTTGATATATTTTGCCAGTAATTAAGCTTGAATGGAATGAGATGATTTAGTTTTATAATCCAGATTGTTCCACAAACTGACACTTTGAGTTGAATGAAATGCATCGTTCATTTTGTTTTGTTCTATATTTAGGTTTGGAAAAAAATATCTGTTCCACTTAATTTGTACTCACTTTAACTTTTTTTTTTTGGATTTGCATGTTAATTTGTAAAAATTTCATGATGGGCTTTATACATTGTTTTAAGGCGGTTGAACTCCATCAATTCATTGAATTTTTAAGGTTTTAGTTGTATAAATATTGAATTAGTATGCACATCCAGACACGACACGAATAGCGCGTTTCTGTAAAAGAAAAATGGGTTCAGTATAGGTAACTCGATTCTTAAAATAGTTGTTGATGAATTTGATAATCAATTACTTGTTGATGAATTGATTCATTTTGACAGCTCCACATCAAACAACAGAATGACGAAGTTGTGCTAGCTTCATGCTAGCCTTCAATGTGAAATGCCATAAACTGGCTTTTAAAAGTTAGCATCAATGTTGTCACGGCAATTTAAACATTTCATTATCTTATCTAACGATCCAAACGATGAAGGCAACCTAACGTTGAGTCTCTTTTAGCAGGGATGAAGACACGAGCTGACTTTCGCGCGTTGCTTCCATTTCTCTTAACTTTTGTCTCGGATTTGTTTGAAGTTGAAAGCCGAGCGGAATATAAATCTGCGCTCGACAGCTACTGGCAGCGTTTGTTGGGAGAGGAGGGGGAGAAAAAAGTTGGTTTCGGAAGAGTGCGCTGCATTTCGATGAAGCGGTTGAATGTGACAGTCTATCGGAGGTGCTGCCCTCGTTGATTTCACGTGTGTAGAAGGTCGTCTGACTTAGTTATTGGGCAGGTTAGAAAGAAACATGAATTTCTGTACAGCATCGTTTTTCTCAACACCTGAAAATGTTGACATCAAAATGTTGTACTAGACAGCTCATCAACAAACCGCGGTTTCCGTTTTATTTCATTTCTGGTTCATACCATTCTTCTAGAGATGCAGAGCCATCTATAAAAGAAATCATCAGCGTCGCTCTAATTCTACACTTTGCCTTTTATACCTTTTATATCTTCTGTCTTATTTAATGTCGCACTATTTTTGGACAGGTTTAGAGCAATCGTCTTCTGCCTCCTAAACAAATACACATCATTTTCAGCTCCCTTAAAACCTTTTTTTATTGTCACTTTGCAACTCGCATAACATCACAGCTCTTTTCTGACTTTCTCATTAAATGACAAATGCACTTTTTCTCTTATGACATCTTTATTCTAATATTACAACTTCCTGTCGTTTTTGAAACACAACTTTTATCGCGATAGTGTCACTTAATTCTTGTCAAAATGACAGTTTCATTCTCTTAACACTGCCACTCTTGTATCATTCTGACTTTTTTGGTCTTTTTTTTTTTTTTTTACAAAGTATCTTTATCGCCCTAATCTCTCAATTGTATTCCTTTAATTAGCATTGCATCTTTTTTTCCTTAACCTTTACTACCAACATGGCAACTATATTCTTGTCAAAAAAAAATCTCTATATTACTATATACTCATTATTAACTTATCCTTACGAGTTTTTCTGGTAATTTCGCAGAAACATTACATGCGTATCATATGTAGCATAGCATAGCATTGCCTCTTTATTCCTGTGACCGTATGAGTTTTTCCTCCTAATTTTTCTTGTTAATGTTACTTTTTTGTAACGTTTTGCTCATTTTCGTTTATAAAAAAAAAAAATTGTAACCGTGACTTTTTTTAATCGAAGATTACATTTTTGAAAATGTTCGAATGCTACCTTAATTATTGTAAAATTATAACTGCGTTTTTATCATAAAACTGTACTCACATGACGCTTATCTGTCACAATTTATGATTTTTTTTTGTAATGTTCTGACTTTATTCTCACAACATTACGTCTTTATTTCCCAAACTTAAAACTGTAACATTACAAAAAACAGTCTTGTAACATTAGGACATTTTTCGGTGACGATACAACCTTTTTCCTGGAATATTACGCCATTTTTTGTTTTTGTATTACGCCGTTTTGTTGTTGTTTGTTTTGTTTTTTGTTTGTTTTGTTTTTTGTTTGTTTGTTTTTGGGGGGGGGGTCATTGTGAAGCTTTTTTTTCTTTTTTTTGCGTAACATTACGACTTTGTTCCATAACGTTACGTAACTTTTTTTAAACCTATTTTAACAATGTATTTTCTTGTAGTATTGCACATTTGTTCTTTACTCATTTACTTCCAAAAATTTATAAAAACGTTCTATTTTAAATATTACCATGGTCCCAAAAATGTATTTATACGTTTTTTGTATGTTTTTTTTATGCTAGAGCATACCGAAGGCTTTGAAGCAGCCTCTGAGCTGAAGATGTCGCTTAAAGCAATGGTAGTTATTACAAAAAAACGGCCAGCAGGTGGCAGCAGAATATAAGAGATTAACCAGGGCCATGTTGCAAAAAAGCAAATTTTCTTTCCTTTCAACAGGTTTGTGAATAATGATGAAGCTATATTCTAACTGAAAAATACAAATCTACTTTTTTCCTGTTGAAAGAAGAGACTAATCATTATTTTGGTAGGTTCCATGTTTTTATAGCAATAGAACACAATATTCTGTGGGCCTTGCAAAATCCAGTAAAACAGCCATGAGCGAAGGGGGTTGCTTCACTGAAAATAACTGCGAGAATGAATTAACGTTGACTTTTCATAAATGTCTTTCGACTTAATATAACACAAATATTTAAAAATAAATAAATACAAATTATTATTAATATATTTTTGAGACATTGCGGCTCTTGTAACATTATGAGTCTTTTACCCTTTTTTTTATTTTATAAAATGATGCTCACGTTGGCTTTATTTTAGCAACGACGAAACTGCTTGTAGTTAGTTTTCGTTGACTCTAGCTGTCCCTCCCACACGACTAAATACAACACAACCTTCAATTCCTTTTGTTCCCTGTAATCCAACCCTGTCAGTCTTGTCGGGTGCCACCTCCCACTTTAACGAGTGTTGCTCTGTATAGGCGGAGCGTGATGAAGATGAAGTGCCACAGCATCCTCACAGATAACAAAAAAAATTGCCACACATACACAAGTCCCCGCCCCCTTGTTGTTGTGTCACATTAGCTGCAGCAGGTGCATGCCGTGTCAGGTTTGATTGATGATCACCCGGGTCTTGGGTCTGGGTTCTGACCTAACCCCGTTGCCTCTCCTTTCACAGATCTGTCCCAACAGCATCGCCGCCAAAGACGGTCGCATCCGAGAGGGGGATCGCATATTACAGGTATGGGAAGAAAAAAAAAAAAGAAGACCCTGATCACACTCGACTGCTGTCCTCCCAGCATGAAGAGCTGCATTCATTTTTAATGGCCACACATTAAAGGGGGATCTTTCCCCCCGCTGTGACTGTTAAAAGGCGAGAATCGCCCCCCTGGCTGTTTTACTTACAGACTCAGCACCAACAGTTTTTTTTTCTCCTTTTGGCTCTGGATGGCTGCTACGCTGCAGCTTCGTGCCTCCTGTGGGAGAGTTGAGAGGCGAGACGCACATGCGGAATGCTTCTTTGCAAAAGTAGTCACAGGGTACATGCACTTGTTTTGACCACTTGGAGGCAGCTAAAAAGCTATATATATATATATATATATATATATATATATATATATATATATATAAAAAACCGTAAATGAATAAAAGTTAAAAAAAAAAAAAACGAGATTCAAAAAATTTAAATTAATATAACAATGTCTAAATAAATACAAAAATAAATATATTAATAGAATGAATATCAATCAATGAATAAAAACGCTCTGCTCTCACATGTATTTATTTCATGCTGCAGACGCTCTGTCAGGACGAAATGTTATTTAAAAGAGGGGGCGGTCCTAAGCGTGTCTTGGGTTGGGCTCCGCTCTTGCAAACTGCCTTTCAATGGTCGAGTGGGCGGGGTCGGCGAACAAGGAAATCTCGCCGTCTTGCATTGAGAGCTCCAGCAACGGACGACTATCTTGTCTAACTTGTTAACTAACTTGCGACTTACTCGACACCATTGAAAGGCAGTTTGCAACGGCGGAGTCCAACCCAAGACACACTTAGGATCGCCCCCTCATTTGAAAAAAAAAGCATCTGCAGCATAAAATAAATAAATGAGAGTTAACATTTTTGATTGATATTTCATTCATTTTTGTATTTATTTCGACATTCATTTAAAATTTTTGTATCTCTTTATTTTTACTTTCATTTATTTATTATTCCATTTATATATATATAAAATTTGGGTATTTAATTTTTGAATTATTTGTTATATCATTTGTATTTTCACTGTTATTCATTTCTTTATTTAGTCTTTTTTATTTTTTTATTTTGGCCATCCATATTATACTTGTAACAATCACCTTTTCATCCAAATATTAGGACTTTATCACTGCCACATGGCAATTTAACAGCTTTTCAGTTTTGATTCTACACTTCACATCCAACTTTTTTTTTCTCTCTTTGTTGAAGTCGTTCCCGTTCTACGTATTACCACATCGTTGTCGAAAAATTCCCTCATATTATGATATAAAATTCTATGACCGTATTTGTCTGTTTATATCACAACTTAATTCCTCAAAAATATTTTGTAAGATTTAAAGCATACTGTATTTCTTTCTTTGCGCCCCAAACTATTGTCTCTAATTGTGCAGTGGTGTTGGCTGAGTGATCGTATCCAGAAAGGGGTGTTGCGGGGGTTGTTTACGTGTACACCGGCGCCATTATCCGCCGATGACAGCGCCATTAGTCTGGCCGGCGAAAAGATGGACGCTCGCTGTCAGCGGCCAGTTAATTGTACGGCGAGATGTATGTACGCGCCGTCTGCCCACTGTAGCACCGTCCCATTCATAATAAGTGCTCACGACGCGTTGCGGCGCTCGGGGCTTTTTATTGCATGTGAGCTGACCTCCTTTTGCGTGTGTAACTACTGTATGCACCTGCGTACACCTTTTGTCTCGCACTAATCCGCTTTTGGTGTCATCTTCAGATTAATGGGCAGGATGTGCAGGACCGAGGGGAGGCCATGGCTGCGCTCTCCAACGAAGAGTGCCGCAGCATCGTCCTGCTGGTCGCCAGGCCCGAGATGCAGGTTCGAAGGCAACTCGTATACCTTCCATTGCGCTTGTTCTCAAGAGCCAGTTGGCTGTCGTCAAGTCATATCAATCAAGTACATATTAGGGGTGTCAAAATGATTGCGTTAATATCGCGTTAATTTAAAGTGTCTTTAACAACACTTTTTTTTTTGGTTCAATTAACGACCGCCCACACAATGTTTAAGGGGCAGAATGTTAGCGTGGAGGAGCCATTTGAAAAGAACGCACTCGGTTAGCTGTTAGCAACGAGCTAGGCTACTACAGCACTCCAAGAGGGCACTCTCAAACCCCTGCGAGAGCCAAGAGCCGAATGGACAGCTTTTGTAGTGACTCTAAACCACTTGATCTTTAGATGTGAGGCGCATTTTATTCAGCAACTCCAAAAAATAGCTCTTAAGTGTTAAAGTGTAACACATCGATGTGTTCTTGATGTAAACACCCAAAATGTATATAAATACTAAATATACTTTGAGGCCTACATCCTATCCTGTATTATTACCTTTATTGTGGACTGAGCAGCCAGGTGAGACGTGTTTGCCCTTTTTCAAATCGCAACAACTCCCATTTTAAAGGCAGCCATCGCATTCTTCTTCTGTGCCATTTACTCTTCAGTGGTGTCATCACACACACAAAAAATCCAATCAAAAAGCCATACACACTTCTTAGGTGCTTGGGGTCAACCTCATCAGTGTGTTGCTTCTTTCCAAGTCGTTCTTTCCCGCCCCTCCCTTCAGGCCAAATCCAGTCTTGGAAGCCACCAACGAGGCACCTCATCATGTCTTATTTTTATGTAGCGCCACTGTAATTGACTTCCGACGCTAAGCAATAAAAGCTAATGGCATGCTAATGCGGCACGGGTTCAGGCCCGCGGCCGAATGAGCGGAAGGACCCGTGCCGCAGTGCAGCTCAACCGGCAGTCACTTCTAATTAAAAAGCAGCGCTCCGTCGTAAATAAAACAAAAACAAAAAAACATTCCGATACGGATGATTCTGATCCAGTGGGAAAACTAAAGAGATGGACGACATGGAGACAAACTCTATCTCATAATGTCGCCGGTTCATCCCAACAGAGCAAGCAGCTATTTTGTTTGTTGACGTGGGTGCGTAAATAACAATTTCCTCCGCCCGCAGCTGGAGGAGGCCTGGCTGGATGACGAGCACAGCGAGTTTCTGGAGCAGCTCAAGATGGAAATGCTGGAGGAACAACGGCGCGAGGAGATGGAGTTGGCCGCCTTCCAGGAGGAGCGCGAGAGCGGACAGGTCGGACACATGCTGACGAGTGACTGACTGCCGTGTGTGTTTTAATAGTTTACTCGACAAATACTCTGTATATTTAAAAAATAAAACAAATGAAAACTAAGCTACAACAAATCATTTTTGAAATGAAAATACAGTAAAAAGAAATAATAAACTAACTATAGTAAAATATCCAAATCTATTATAAACCCAATCCCCGCAGATAGTGATGGTTTTCTGTGACGGTAACATATATTGATCCAAAACATCAGTAACAAATATGAGGCAAACGTTACAAAGCAACAGTGACCAGAAGTTAAGATTGTGTTTGTGTTCGTTACCAGCGAGAAGACGACGACAAGCCGACCTGCTCCACCCTCACTCAGCATCAGGACAGGGGGCGCATCCTGAAAGAGAGGCAGGACAATTCCGAGCACAACGTTCTGGCGCAAATCCAGAGGCGCCTGTCGCAGTGCCTCCTGGACAACCGGGACCCGCGCCGCCCGGAGGGCCGTGAGGACGAGGACGAGGAGACGGCGGCGGCGGAGGGCGATCGCTTCCAGCAGCTCCTGGAGCTCAAGTGCCAGATCCGCAACAGCGGCGAGTACGACCTCTTCTACAGCCGGCGCAGCACCATCGAGTGCAGCGTGGGCGAACCGGGCGGCGTCCAGCACGAGCTGCGCATGCTCAACGAGGAGCTGCGCAGCATCGAGCTGGAGTGCCAGAACATCATGCAAGCGCACAAGCTGCGCACGGGCCAGCAGTCAGCCAGTCCCCTGCGAGGGGAGTCCGGCAAAGGCAAGCTGACGGACATCAACGAGAGGCTGGAGAAGTCGGACAAGGACAGCTCCAGTGCCTATAACACGGCCGAGAGCTCCCGGAGTACCCCTCTGGCTATGGATCGATCCCCTGAACATTCCCTCCAGAGGATGGTAAGCCTCACCAACCAGAGGAACCTCCGCAGCAGCCTCGCCGCCGGGCCCTCGCTCAGTCCCAGCCCCGTCCCGAGTTGCCGGGCCCCGCTTCTCTGCAAGAGCAGCAGCCCGGACCACAGCAACCCCTCCGAGTCGGACCAGATGCTTCAACCCGAGGATGAGCAGCGCCGAGGGAAATCAAAACCCCGGCTGTCGCAGATCCCTTACTTTTCCCCGTCGCACAGTTCCCAACACCGGCAGACCAACATCCCGGCGCACGCCCGCCACTACCAGAGCTACATGCAGCTCATCCAGCAGCGCTCGGCCGTGGAGTACGCCCAGAGCCAGCTCAGCCTGCTGAGCGTGTGCAACAAGGAGCCGCAGGCGCCGCCTCTCCTCCTGGACGAGCCCAAAATGGAATGGAAGGTGAAGATCCGCAGCGACGGCACGCGCTACGTGACCAAGCGGCCGGTGCGCGACAAGATCCTGCGGGAGCGAGCGCTGAAGATCAAAGAGGAGCGCAGCGGCGGCATGACCACGGACGACGACGCCATGAGCGAGATGAAGATGGGTCGCTACTGGAGCAAGGAGGAGCGGAAGCAGCACCTGGTGCGCGCCAAGGAGCAGCGCAAGCGTCGCGAGTTCATGCAGCGCAGCCGCCTGGAGAGCCTGAAGGAGAACCCGCAGAGCAGCGGCGAGGCCAGCATCATCGAGCTGAGCCACAAGAAGATGTTGAAGAAGCGCAACAAGAAGATCCTGGACAACTGGATGACCATCCAGGAGCTGATGACGCACGGGACCAAAGCGCCGGAGGGGGCGCAAGTGCACAACGCCTTCCTGTCGGTCACGACTGTGTGAAACTAACTGGCGTACCGACTTTCTACCCGTGGTGGTATCGATCTAATTGCCTCGTTCAATGTGGCGTTTTTATGAGGACACGAGGAGTATTTTTCACACTTTGTACACCCAAATAGCATTTTGTAAAGAGTTTATCCGTGGCGCTACGGCATTCCCTTCCACATTTTCTACGGATTGTCGCCTATTTTCACAGTCACGTCATAATCTTACGACTCGGTCAGGTATGTTTGTTTTATGTGCTCGGTTTCAACGTAGCAGGTCTCATGCCTTTTTGCCCAGTATCTCCCTTCCAGACAGTCCTCCAACACAATTCGACGACCTGCGTCGTTTTGAAATGTGCCAAATTACGGCCAAGTGTTACGTATTGTACGGCCATGTAAATAGCGGACAAATGGTAAAAGGAACCATTACTGGGATTCAAACCAGGGTCGCCTTGTCGGAAGACAAGCGTCTATCTGACAGAGCTAACTGGGCAGCGAGTGTTTCAGTGTTGACCACATGTTTTGTTACGTCAAACATATTACAACCTCAGCCTCTTCCTAACCTCAACCATTAGTGTCCCATGTAAAGACGTAACGTGTACAACCTCACTGAAAGCCTAATGCTAACCCCAACCATTAGTCCTGGTCGCAACGAATTGACATACATGTTAAGACACACACAAACCAGGGCAAAATAGTATAAAATAATTTAAATAAAGTCGATTTTGGGACATTTAAAATCCATTCTGAATTGAGGTGAGAATCGCAATTTATGATAATCGATTTTTTGGTACACCTCTACTAAAAACAGTGATGTAATAATAGCTCAGATGCCAGATGACCCGGGTTCGAGTCTCATTAACTCCTTTATGGTTCACTTTACTATTATTATTTGTTTTGCTATTTAACATGGCCAATAGAGGTCGCTTAACTACAATACATAACAATCTCTCGGTCATATTTGGGTGCATGGTAAAAACGACCATGGACGTTTATTGTTGGAGGACTTGTTGCTCCCTTCAGTTTGGAGCTAACACCGAGAAGTCACCAACTGTTTTTTTTTGCTCGATGAGTGTGCACAAACTGTTTTTCCAACCCGATCAGATATAAAAAGAAACAAATCCACAATAAAAGCATGCCCGGGGGCGGCATGGCTCTGTGTTGGAGTGTTTGTCAAACCCAAGGTGTGGGTTCGATCCCCGGCCCTTGTGACCATGTCGAAGTGTCCTTGAGCAAGATACTGAACCTAATGTGAAATGAATCCGTGAAAAAGAGCTCCACAAATGATAGACCATTTACAATATTAAGTTCAGAATTTTGTTTAGCTTTGTTGCATTATTCCAAACTTTTTTACTTCTATATTTCTTTCCATACCTGAATTGTATAGTTAGCCACTGAGCAGGACTCAGCAGATTGGATCTCTTATTGCAGTATAGAAGTCAAATTGAAGTTGTCGTTTATTTCCAAGTGAAGTCATTGCTTACATGAGAAGTATTGTAAATTTCACATATGGAGCGGATCCCCTTTGTCTTTGTTTTGAGTCCGTGTGCCATGGTTTCACGTGAACGCGTAGTCGGCAAATGTGTAGCCAGTTGAAGAAAAACAAAATGTGATGATGGTGCTCTTTGCAAAATAAATGACAAAACCAATTGTGATTTTTTTTCTCTTGGGTTTGATACTGTGCTGCTCGTTTTATTTGGTCTCAACTGGAATGGATAATCTCTATTGGAAGACGACAAATGGCCCAATGCAATGTCCCAAAACTTTTGTCCATAGACATTTCATGTCAACATTCTTCTCATCGCTCAACTGCCCAATGTCGAATTCAAGGTTGCAGGTCAAATCATGAATAATTCAAATGTTTCGTACAATTAGCATGCAAAAATTATTCTCATTTAACCCGTGAAGCCGAAAATGTAATAAAATGTGCACTTTGCTTGATCAAAAATATGTAATAAAACCCAATAACGTTATTAAAAAAAAAAATCCTGACTGCTATTGTAGTAACATTTTTACCAATAATGTAATAGCTTACTACATTATTGAGGATTTAATACGTCTTTTTTCTCTCAAAACTGATCATGTATAACAGTTTCAGTACAAAATTCTACATTTTGTGTTTTGAGAATCTAAGACGCTTAGATACATTCTCAGCAAAAATTGGAGTTTTAAAATGTTCTATAATAGTTTTCAACCTCCAAAGTATATTTTTAACACTGTCTGATTTAAATGGAGGTCAGTGTTGGAAACATCGAATTAAGTTCCACCCACTTGATTAGAACTGCTGCAATGACTTCTGGGAGTATCAAGTGTTCCAGTTAAATGTACCTGGTCTTAAGTATTGAGTAATTTTGTTTATTTTTTATTGTTAATCAATGAAAGACGTTCACTGTCACAGCCGAGTGTTTGCGTTGTTATAGCAACGGCAAACCGTGACTGAAAGTGTTAGCGTGTCAGATGAGTTGCTGCCTCACAACAGCAACATGGAGAGATTATCGTACATATATTGCTTTTTTCTTTTTACATTATTGGTGAAAGTTTCTTGGGTTTTATTAAATTTTTTATCAAGTTAAGTGCAAGAATTTTCTTTATTTTTTTTTTACTTTTTCAGAAAATTTTTAGATTATAGGTACACGGCTTTACCAACTAGAATAAGGAAAAAATTTCAGTCAGCAGTCAGTATGTACAGAAGGTAGACGGGACGAGGAAGGTATAGGTAGGAAGGTGAGGTAGATACATAAGGTAGACTGAACAAAGACAGTAATATAGCAAAGAAGAAGAAAAGTAGGTGAGAAGGTAAGTAAGAAAATGTCAGAAAATAATACAGGTTAGAAGGTAGATGGAAAAGCCAACTTGACTTGAATCGGGTAAATAAAAATATCTGGTTTGAAGGTATTAAAGTAGATGGGTAAGATTTTTGACAAGTAGGTATAAAGGTAGGCAAAGTACAGTAGGTCGAAAACTAACATGGATTTGTGGAAAGTGGAAACCCCCAGTGTGAAAAGTGAATTACCAGTGGCGTACACATCCATCCTCGCCCGTCTCCTGCCAGCGTGTCAGGCCGTTCAGCTGGAGGAGATTTCAATTAAAATAGCCTTCCACTCGGCTGGCTTTATGTTCATTAGGAGGGAGCGGTCACTTCATCATCTCCCGTGGCCTCGTCGCCACGCCGAGCTGCTCAATGTATTGTCTTAACTTCAATTTTTTAATATGAGCACGACTAACGCATCATTTGGCATGGCTGGGTGTGTCCAGCGTGGTCCTTATCTTATCGTTTCTATATCCCCCCCCAAAAAAAATTCAAAATTAATCCAGCAGAAACAAAAAATGAAGTGGATGTTTATGGAAGACATTTTCTCACAGATGCGTATATCAAAGGTTGGGTTGGCTTGTTTTTGAGTAATTTAGCAAAACATAATGGCAATTATTATTAATATCAAACGAGATAACACTTTGCCAACAGCACGGTCATTAATATTTCTTTAGCAAACACACAAAATAGTGACTGCATTTCCATCTTGAAAACGCAAATCTCTCTCCTTCCTGCATTATGTTTCACGTGGTCTTCACTTCAAGCTGTAAACACTAGTTGCCAAAATTGTTACTCACTGCTGCACTCAAGAGGCAGTTCACGGCACTACCGTTGACAGTGACTTGATCTACTTGCTAACATTGCTATACTGTGCAGTAACCTATTGTGACTTTGCAAAGTAACTGTAGTCAGATTACATCACTGAGAGAAGTAACAAATGAATGAGTGATTACAGAGTTTTTTTTTTTTTTTTAATAAAGCAGCGGCATTACTTTCTAACATTCAAGCTACGGCGGTAGCGAAGACGGCTAAATTCCCCATTCAAGCCCTTTAGCCTGTTTTCTCAATCACGCTGCCTTGGTCAAATGACATATGAAGCTTTGTTTACTTGCGGCACAATCAGGATCGCTCTGTCGTTTACCAAATGGAGGAGCCTGTGACGTCACGCTGAAAGGGTCTGTTGCCGCAGTAGTCATTTGGGCCACTGGGAAGTCGCCCAAATGCTGGGTGGCTAATTAAGTTCATCTGCGAGCCCCTAACCGAGCCGATCAGGTGTAATTAAAAAGCGTGAGGTGACAGCCGTGGCATTTGTCTGAGCCGTGCGAAGTTCAAACAGCGGCACCAGCGCAAATGTCAACGAGATAGTAGTCGTCCCCGCAACTCGCGCATGCCTCCTCGCTTTTGAATGTTTGCTCGTGACCTTTGGGGATCCCTGGATAGAAGACAACAAATGATCTGCCCTTTATCCCAATTTGTGTTTATTGGAAGGTGTGGAAAAGTACAAAAACTGATGTCTTCTTAACACAGTGATTCTCGATCGGTATCGGTGGGGGGATCACTCAATTAAATGTTCAATCTGTGAAATGTTTCTAATCCTGTAAATTACAATTTGTTAAGTACAGTTTAGTTGTATTTAACTTTTTAATTGATCTCTTATCATCTGTTACATTTTTAAAAAGATTGATGCCGATATTCTTCAAAATACCAAATATCGGCATCGATAATCGGCCCAGTTTTACTTTTCAGACTGCTTCGTGCTACAGTGGCATACAATAATGTTGAATTTGTAATAAAACCCCTGCCTTGTTTTTAAATCAAGTTTTCAAATGTGGGCCTACTCCGCGATTACAGTATATTTAAAGAGTTTGAAAAGCACAATCGTACCCCTTTTTCCTTCCAACTCTGTTCACTTTTTGCAGCCATATCGCTCAAGATTATTTTAACTCAGTTGACTTTTATTCTTCGACTCCACTGTGGCTTGTGGTTTTGTTTACAGAGTGTCTATGGATCCTTAAAATCACTTCAATTTGGAACGAAACAAAAAACGCAGACACGCGCCTTGCATACCCTCCATGGCATACAATAATTCCTCAACCAAATCCATTTTGTATTTTTCTTGAGTTTAGTCACAATCGAAATTTGGAAGATTGCTCTTGTTTAAGGGTAAAGATATAGTTGGAAAGGTTGGTAAGAAAGTAGGGATTATTTAGGTGTCTAAGATGGTAGAAAGGGAATTAAATAGGTGAGAAGGTGAAAAGAAAATAGGTAGATAGGACGGTTGACATGGAAAGAGGGCATAAGAAGGAAGCCAAGTAAGGACATCAGTCGGTAAGACGGTAGGAAGACGAGGAAGAAGGTACAAAAGGGCGATAAGTTGGTAGGACGGAAAATGTATAAGATGGACAAGCAAGAAGGTAAACAAAAAGCAGAAGGCACAACGAGCAAGGGAGGTTATTAAGACGGCAGGTAAGAAGAGAGCGAGGCAAAATAATAAGTTGACAGCTAAAAGGAAGAGAGATAGGTAGGATTGTACGCTGGACAGATAAGGACACACTGTATAAGAAGGACGGTAGACCAAACCATGAAGGTCGGAAGGTAGGTCCTTAGATGGCAAGTAAGTTGGTGGCTATGTAAGAAAGAAGACGGGTAGAAAGACATATAAAAAGGTAAGACGGGTAAGGTAAGAAAGTAGCCGGATGGTAAGAATGTCGACGGGTTTGATATATGGTAAATGGTAAGGTTACGTAACTGTACCGCAGCCTTACTTGAACCTTTGAAGCGTGCAGCTACTGTACTGTATCCCTCATTAAACTCGGGTCGGGAGAAGGGGAAAAAAAGTTGTGCAGTCTTTTGTTGTAGTGACCTAACAGCGTCTACTTTTAGCTGCCTTATGATGAATGCATTTGTGTTCCGCGCACTCTGCTCGCTCGCGTCTAAACACCTTGGGATTTGGATTTTTCTCGGGATGCTTTGTCTAAATGTCCGCCGCTCTTGTTGGGGGGGGGGAAATAATGAGCCTCCTTGAGGTCAGCGCCTTGCGAGGATGTGACCCCGGAGAACAATAGACAACAGCTCATACGGTCAAGCTGTGAGCCGTGTAATCAATTACATCCGCCGTATGTCTTTAAGCAGATTGCTGCATAAAGTCATTATGAGGGTGGAAAATTTTAATTATCTTGAGTGTGCGCAATTTTGTTTCGGACAGCGTTCGGAGGAAACATCAAAATATGCCTGTGACTGTGATTCATGTGTCATTTGTCAACTTAATAATCCATTCAATTGTGGTGATGTCATCATTTTCCGGACAGACCATACGGTGATGTCATAGGACGACGCAGCATTAAGAGAAGTCCAACGCCCTTAATAGGGACACGAGGTTATGAGTTTCAAACTCACACAAGCTCAGTTCATTATTTTTTGGGGCTTTTTCTTTAGCTTTTATTTGGGCAACATTTGAAGAATACAGTGAACAATTGTGAAAAGTGGTCAAGAGTCAATGGCCCCCTAAAAATGTTTATACATGTTTTTCTGAAACCGTAAATAAACCCCAAACGATGATATCCTTCTTCCTTATGTTTTTTTTTTCATGTAAGAAACTCGGGGCACTGAAAGGTCACCCGCCAAGCTTCCTGTTTTCATCTTTCTTGAACGTGTTGTGAATTCTAAATCTAAAAATGATAAGGACGTCTAAAAACTGCACTGGGCAGTTCAAAATTTCAATTCTAAAATTACCAAATTACTACTTTCCTATTAGCCATTGTATTACGTTTTTGACTCAGTATCGTTCTTTGTGTACTGTACGTGTAACTGCAGTTGGCTATTCACCTATTTGTGCTATGTTGTAAGATGAGCTAAGTTTTTTGAGGTCAAAGTTTAGGGTATAGCTGGGTTTTTATACTTTTACTATAAACATCTTTTAAAGAGGGCGGGGTCTACTATTTGTGAATTTTTGCTTTATGTGGCAGGCAGGGCTACTCTAGTCGCTAGGAAAGAAGGAAGCTAGGTAAGAAGATAGATCAGTAATGAGGTAGATCGGTAGGTAGGTACGAGAACAACATATAAATTGGATAACGATGGTGAGAAACAGTGCATATGCATTGAAGTAGGAAGGAAGAAGAAACTAGTGAGGTTGAGCACCAAGAAAATGGACTTGTGTATGTCGAGTTTGCAGTTAAGAATAATGTTCACGTTATACAGTTAATGCATTTCTCTGTCTGGATATTTCAAATGTATCAAAACATTTACACAAGACACGTTGGTAATAGTTGCCATTCATCTTCGATTTTGTCATACAAAAGAAAGCCCGGAATCCAAAAAGTAGAGACAAGCCCGGTTTCCCTAAAGTAAGCTTGTACAGTCTGCGCCCTCGAATATTCTTTTTTATCGGAGGCCGACTGCATATTCCTCTATCTGCTATCACACACACGCATACCTTTATTAAATATATATATATGTAAAAGGTCTCGCAGACACTTGGTAAATTGGATTCTGTTTAACAACTGTAAGATGAATAGCTGTGCTAATATTTTCTGGGATGATGGGGAACAGAAGGACCAGATAGCCGTTGGTGCGTGGACCCACTCACTGGACCAGCGATCCATAGGGCTCGTCCACCCGCCCCATCTTATTTCATTTCCCGTCTCTGATGAAAATCAAACAAAAGCAACCCTTATGGAATTTTAGCGCATAAAGGATTTTTTGGGTCAAAAGGTTCAGGCGGTAAAATATTACGAGCTTTGTGCGCCGCTTTTGTTGCGACTCAGGCTGTCAAATGTCATCTGCTCAAATGTTCAATAGGGTTTAGATCAGAAGATTTTAGCTGTGTGTTTTGGATCATTATTCTGAGCACATTTAGATCTTATTATACCGTGCACAGATTCAAGACACCCAAACTCCCGCAGTTGGAGCAAAGCAGCCCCAGAATTCAACTCCTGGTCCAGAAGAGATTAGAATAGATTTTTATCGTAACTTGTTTTTTTTTAAATATCTAGTTTCTTTCATGGAGTTCAACAAATACGATTCGTACATTTATATACGGGAATATCGTGAGATTCAAGCTCACTACAATACGAATCATCTGCGTGAAGTCGGGTTCACGACATGGTGAAACGGAACGCGAGCATCAAATAAACGCAATGAATTCCCCTCCCGCGTCGTCGCAATAACACAAACGCGGCGAGCGATGAGCAATTTTTTTTGCCGAAAGCGGAATAACCTCCAGATGCGCGGCGGCGGAGGCTAACATAACCGCGCGTCATCCGTCCATCACCAGCCGCCCGTGTCGGCTTTTGTGCTCGTCTGCCGGCGGTGCTACGAGACCGTTGATGGTGCGCATTTCGGCGGGTCTTGTCACTGGAAATTGCCGCATTGTTCTTCCAGTGGTGACGGTTTAGCTGATTGGGCGCGTACAGCGCATCCAAGCACACTTTCTACGGCACCGTTAGAACAAATTCTGTTTGAAATAGAAATGACATGAGTGTCAATAGTAGACAATATCAAAGTATCTGTCCAACAACATTGGAAGACGACCAATTGGGAATGACGAGAGCTTAATCATCACACTATCTTCCTGTAACTTTTGATAATGCGAGAATATGAAGCGCTAGATAAGAAGACTTTAAGCACATGAGGACTCCAGTTTTGCGGACTTTCATCTCCATGCGAGAGGACAAGATGTCAACTTCAAGGAAAAGCTCTGCGGTGGCGTGCATGACCTCGCTGGCATACCAAAGGGTCTGTCTGGCTTTTAAATGTGGTCAGTGTTTCACTTTTTACCCTCACAGACCTGGTTTTCCAGTCAAATCCAGTTTAAGTGCTGCTCCTTCCATCTTTCGGTGTCAAAGGCGGCATCCGGGTAGGTTACCCGTATGTGATCGACGCTTGGACAGTTAGAACAGGGCGGGACATGGCAATGCAACTCATGATGGTAGCAGCAGAATGAAATCCTGATATCTACAAAAACATTTAGTCTGGCAATTTTAGGACTTCATCGGGGAGGGGGCGTAAAGACTCAAGACTTCTGTGGATGATTGGAACGGGGTACCAGTGTGAGACATGGGCCTTTGTTATGGTGACTTTTTTGGATTCTAGAAAATGTGCAGTTAGCACTGAAGTAGATTAGCATCAATAGCATACTGAAGAACAGAAATTGGCTCCTCCTGTTTTTCTATTAGCGGCATCAATGACATCACAATAAGATCACCATCTGTGTTCCTTTTAGTAACGTTTCCAAGGGTTTCTTTTGCTTGTTTCTCGCCATTGAGGTGCCTTTAATCTACTTCTATTATTATTGTCACCTCACTGAGTGTGGAAAAGAATCAAATGTTATTTTCGTCGAGCTCTCGGCATCATTTATAGTTGTTTACCGCTTTGCCCGCATCGACAGAGAAAACCCCACCCACTCCTGCCACAGCAGCGCGCTTCCCCCTTAAAGAGTCGTCTTTTCATTCTGTCAAGAAACACGGAATATGCACCGAGATCTGAAGCTGTGTTCCTGCCACATGCCCCGCTTATCATTCCACTAATGGCTCACGTTGCCTCAATGTGTGTGTGTGTGTGTGTGTGTGTGTGTGTGTGTGTGTGTGTGTGTGTGTGTGTGTGTGTGTGTGTGTGTGTGTGTGTGTGTGTGTGTGTGTCAGCTGTTTGTTTGAGGATACCTTCCCAACCCCTTCCCCGCAAGGCAATGTTATAAGATGATTTTACCCTCTTGTTGCGTGTCCTATTTCGCGCTCCTGCAGATCCACATCCTCACACCGCAGCTTTAATGTGACATCACAGGCTGCTGTACCTGGCTGGGACCCCCTGCCGTGCAAATTCAGCGAAGAACTTGGCATGGTTTGTCTGTGTGGGTTTTGTGTGATTTATGTGGCTTTGTTTGTAGTGAGGATGAGGAGAAACTGGAGCAGAAGGTTATAAGGGTACCATCAACTCCTCCAACACCCCCCCCCCCCGCACACACACACACAATTGTGATATACTGTATGTGTGATAGGTAAAAATCACGTTACAAACAATTAATTTCTTCTTCATTATAAATTATCATCCTTAACTATAAATGAAAAGAATGTTTGGTTTTTGCTTTAAATAGATTTGAAAATTATGCTACTGGTGTGTGTGTATATATATATATATACATATATATTTTTAATGCTCATTAGAATATAGTAGAATATAGTTAAGAGATCAATGGACTATAGCTAATTAGTGAAGCCCAGAGTTCAAAGCAAACATGGTGAAGCAGCATTTAGCTGTTATGCTGCAAGCAAATGTAATAAGCTGCCAACGTCATGGGTTAGCCCCAATTGTAAAGGCTTTTAAATACACCAAAAAAATGATGCTCCCTTTTTTAAAACCCCATACCTATGATTAAGGTCGTCTAGAGCATTTATATAATATTTTTTTCAAAAACCATGCTTTTGGTCAAAAGTCACAATTTTACAATAGTCAGAATTATATAAGACTTAAAGCTGCTGTATGTAACAATTTGCCCAAAATTATCTTTTCAATAGCCTTTTTTATTTGACCATTTATGACTGCAACATGTTTTAATTAGCTAGATTAACACCTTAGCTGTTCACAATGTAGTACTCCCGCATGCCTCGGCCAGGAGTGTGCAGTTTCCTTTTTTGGCCACAGATGGCAGCAGCGATTCAAAGTTCAATTTTCTACATTCGTCAGCTTTAAATAATTATTTTATAAGAGTGAAATAATCATTGTGTAATGTGTAATTAAATCACAGCTTGGATTGCTACTTTCCTACACTTCTTAATCCGATTGTATGATTACGGTTGTACACCAGTTATGTATATTAGTCAAAGTCAATTAAGGCCTATTTCAACTCTAAATGCTGTATTTACGCAAGACTTCGAAGATGAATGCATTGTGAGTCGTGAGCTAAATTGTGCCGATCTCGGACAAAAAGACACATTCATCACTATTATCTCCTTCACAACAGAACACACTCTCCTTATCTCTTTACGCGCTTTCATTTGATTGCCTTACATTTTCACCAACACATTCTATCAGAACATTTTCAGCTACATCGGAGCGTTGCGGGTGGCCGCGGCATGAACCCTGATTTGGAATCAGCAGCCTCCGATGGAGAGGAGATATGAGGCCGACATCGTCTCAAAGCGGAGTCGAGAGAGACGATTTGAAAGTAAGCAGAGAGGCCTTGGCGGTTCGGTGGGCCCGCAGATTAGAACTCACCAGATGTTCTTGTGTGCCAACTTGTCTTTTGTTTTGCTGACAGGCTCGCTGGCAAGCCGCATGAGGGACGGCGCGAGGCACCTGTCGGAATTCTACGCGGAGATGCACAAACAACGTCTGCCTGAAACATGACGTCTTGACAAATAGGTGGCACGAGAAACGGCAACATTAGGCACACATGAAGATTCAGATAACACGCATGTTATTGTGATTTTTATTCTCCTCACTTTTTTTGCTGAGACTCCCACATAATACTTCCGATTTACATCGTTCAAATTGCTTCAAAAATTCACGTCTTTCGGGGTATATATCGTCAGATTTCACATTAAGGGTTATATGTGTATACCAACTGACTATTATAGTTCCAATTTCCATCAAAATGAATGGAGGGTACTGCGTGCCTAGGTGGTGCTATTGAGTATTTTTTTTATTTAGCATTTTCCCACTGTATATCATTGGTTCCACTTTTCCATTTAAATTAATAGAGGGTACTAGGTGGCGCTATTGAATGATTTATTTTAATTTTAATTTTGTATTTTTCCATTGGATATTATTAGTTCCACTTGTCCATCTAAATGAATGGAGGGTGCTTTCAGATAAAGACTTTTCCATATAAATTTCAACTTGCTTCAAGAATTCACGCCTCCCGAGTTCTAGTGTTCTTTTTATTAATTTATCTTTCAACTACAATTAATACTTTGTCATTTTCACAATTTATATTTCAATTTACTTCATAAGCATTCATCTTAGCATTCAGCTTTCAGCATTTCCACGCAATGTCTGCAGAAATTGCACTTAGTCTAGAATTCATTTTAAAATATGTGATTATTGTGGTTGTAGTTTGTAGTGGTATACAACTTACACTATGAGCTGTTTCTAATATTTAGGATTATACCACAATCACAGGAATAATTCCGGGTGAGTGGTAACACCGTTAACTTCAAAGTCCAGGTAAAGTGTATTTGAAGATTGGGAAGGGGTTCGAGGTCAGGTCCTGTAATGCGACGTAATCCGCAGATAGCAGTAGGGCGAAACTCACACTTCTGGTGGTCATTATAGCAAAACAAAAGAGCTAAGGAGGCAGGCAAACACGCTGAGGCAGAATCTGTGATTGCAAGCAGTAGACTGAAGGGGATTGCTTTGAGATGGACCGGGAAGAAAGGTCAGAGCAAACTGGAGATCAATCCACGAAAAAGTATCAAAGAAAATACAAAAAAGATATAGACGATTCAGCTAATGCATGTTCTTCCCTGCGTGGCTTTTCGCCAGGTACTCGTGCTTCCTCTCACAATCCAAAAACATGTTCGGTTCATTGCAGACACCAAACGTGGGATCATAAATGGTTTATTCTAATATTTGTGCTCTGCAATTGACTGGAGACCAGTCCAGGTTTGACCTCTCCTCTCGCCACAAATCAGCTGGGGCATCTCCAGCGTACCAGCGACTCTAATGAGGTCAAGCCCTGTACAAAAAAACGGATGGACTTTCTTCACTTAAACAAAAGTGTTTGTGCACGAATATCACCTGGTATTGAATTATTTACATTTTGCAGCAAATCAGGTGAATGCAGTCATGTAATATGGGAAGAAAAAAAAATTCTGCTTATGCTGCCGGTAGATAACTTTGTTTTCAGATGAGTTCATTTTCTACCCGGCTCGCCCTGTTTGGCTTCTTAATAATCAGAGCGCTGCATAGCTCGCTGATATGTATATGGCAGCAGGTTTCTCCGCCAAAAAAAAACCCTCCAGGGGATTTTGTGGCTGCCTTCCAACAATGGAAGCTCAACTCCAATATACTCCCAAAGACTCTTGTTCTTATTACTGGAGGCAAATGCTGAATTGCTGATGTATTAAGCTATTGCAGAGCATTCAAAATAAGAGTTGCTATTAGCAAAGCTAACAAGAAATGGACAAAAAAGGGAAATAATTATGATTCACGTGCCCTTAAAATGTATTGATCTCCCAAAAAAGACTGCGGTAACTCACTCCCACACACCAAGTCAGGGTTTCCCCCAGCGTCTAATAAGTCTGGCGGCCACCAGGCTTATTTATTTTTTTGCCCCTCATCAAGCTAAGCTAAGCTGTTCGCTCATGTTGCCCCCACTCCAAATTGATGAATATTTTCTCAGGCAAAATTTTGTTCCTAGTCCATCCCTGATCACAAGGTTTAGCAAGTTTTCTGGGGGGAAACCCTACAAGTTAACACACATAACCAGCTCACAACAATGGAAAAACCATGACGCAAGGATGTATTTAGCGACAAACAACTTTTGATACTACTGATTATGCGATTGTCACGGAAGATATATTGTATTGGAGTGTTGGCCCAGGAACACCCAACCCCTTAGTGCAGTGATTCTTAACCATTGGGCCGCGAGCGCCCTCTAGTGGGCCACAAACTCATTACAGTTTTGTAACTGTGGGCCGCAAGCAGCTTTCATTTGAGGCTTTGTACACATGTAACATGGTATTTTAAAAACCGAATATTACCCCCCTCCCTGTGTAGAATTTTTTTTTTTAAAGAAAACACACAAAAATGGAGAAGTGCATTTTTAAGCTCATTTAGATTCATGCCGGCGGCAGTAATTAGCCACACAAAAAAAGCACCTTTTTTGTCACCTCCTAACACAATTTGTCATTCCAAAACACCTTTTTAATGAGGTAAAATAACTTTTCTAACTATACTGGTGGTGAAAAGCTTGACTTGAGACGAAGCTTAATTTGATTCCAGATTTCTGTGCTTGTCGGACATCTTGGGTGGCAATGTTTACACAGAAATAAATGTCATTGATGACCACATTGTATCATGTTATTTGATAATTATTTTATAAACATTAACTAGATTTAATTTAGTTATTAAATACAAACAATAATAAGTCAACATAAATCATAATTTCTGAATGGGCCCCGGGGCCCATTTTTACAGGCAAAGGTAAAAAAACAAAAGCGAAAAAACTTAAGAACCCTAATCTTATTTGATCTTCTTCTTATCTACCAGTGGTTTGGACCTTTTTGTAAAGCCTCTGTATTTACATTCATCCAATTTCCTCTTTTTGTACTTGAGCCAAGCATTTCACAAGAAAGCAGTCTCATTGAATGGCAACATTCATAAGATGAATGCATTCAAGATACTACATTGCAGAGTGCGCATGCCTTGCCTTTGCCTTTGGGATTGTCCCCATAAATATTCTTTGAATGGACTTCACACGCTTCTCATGCTGCTCAACAAAACTGTGAGGATGACCCAGGGACACGGCTGTGTGTATTATTACACCGCCATTATCCCATTAGCGGGCCCCTGAAATGGGTTTGGAGACGGTGAATGAAAGAGAAATATTAAGGGGCGCGGTGAATAGATGTGCCAGTGTTTTCAAAGATAGGAAGACGCCGGGGAATGAAAAAGCGCAGCAAATAATGAATGCGCTGAAATGGTGGGGAATAATCAACCTCGTTGATGGGCCAGATACGTTGTCAGTTATACGCAGATATCATCATTTCATTCAACCTGTCTATTCATATTCAGAATACTCGGGCATAAATAGCGGTGGAACACGTGCGGAAGGGAGAAAACGCATTGCCAGCTGGATTTTATTATTATTTCACCGAATATGACTTCAATATCAGAATGTAATGAGACAGATAGCTCGTGCAATAACGCTCGCAGTGTGTTGACACCAGCCGGAGGAATAAAGTGAGCAAACAACTTTGAACGGTAGCTCATGTGGTGTGAAACCCTGGAGAAATATTGGCAGTTTATGAAAATAAAAGGCCAAGTCCAACTACTCACGCTGCCTGTAATCCAGCAGTTTCCCGCCTTCCGGAGAATTATCGGCACCGTAACCGGTCCTGTGAGTAAGGGGGTTCCGCAATGCTGGCTGGCACTCAAAACTCAACTTCTCTCGCACTGTTGTGTTGAAATCACTTCGCATTTTCTGACATATATTTCATATAAGTCACACTTGTTGAGTGTGCGTGTAGGCGGAACTCCCACCTTCCGCTGCAGAAGTTTGGTTGAGCGGACAACGAGTTCAATGATTTTTTTGCCATGTTTTTACAGTAGCCGTTTGTTGTCTCAATTAGAGAGATGATACAATACAACAAATCATAAATGCAGCCAGTATTTCAAATATTAAAATTAAAACAGGTTAAAAAAATATATATATTTACCTGTTACATAGTTTCGCGAATTGGCGAGTTTTTTCTGCAAATAACAGAGCAATAAGTTCCAAAATAAAATCAGCGAAAATATCTGATTTGTGTCCACTGAATAGTGCTGAGGTACAGTTAGGAATAGGGTACGATTTTGTTAAAATTAGACAATTCTTCTTAGTGTAAGATAGTGTTTGGTAATGTTAAAGTGCAGGTCAAACTCAACATTTCTTGACAATAATATCTTATATATGACCTCACTAGTCCAAACATGACATTCTGATTAATATTCCATTTGTGGAATATGAGTCATGAAGCAAAATCCAGCCGTTTATATCCATCTCAGCGGGCGGCCATTTTGCCACTTGCTGTCGACTGATGATGACATCACAGTTGCTTAGGGCTCAGGCAACAACCAATCACAGCTCACCTGTTTTCTGAAGCTGAGCTATGATTGGTTGTTACCTGAGACCTGAGCAACTTTGTTGTTATTCTCACCCGACAGCAAGTGACAAAATGGCCACCTTCTGATATTGATTAAAAACTCCTGGATTTTGCTGCTTAACTCATATTCCACTAGCACAATATTAACCAGAATACCATTTTTACACTAGTGGGGCTGCATAGATCATATTGTCATAGAGGAGGTTATGTTTAGGTATGTTTAAGATTAGTTTTAGTTTCTTAAAATAAACCGAGCCAAGGGTTGATTCTTCAGCAATAAAATATATATCTTGTTGAATTGCGGTCGACTTCTCATCTAAACCAGCAGCAATCATCTCCATGTTTACTTCTTAGTAGAATGCGAGGTCAGCACTTCCAAATATGGGCATGTTGGCGCCAGGTGCGCCATTGGCTTTCTACGCTGATGCGCAACCCTTTCACGCTTAACAAGTGCAGTGTGAAAAGGGTTTTAGAGTCCGGGGTGCGGCATAGGCTACGGTAAGCTAAGACCCACAATCGTCTCCAGCCAGAGATTCCTGCCAGTGGAGAAGCTCCTATGCGAGACTCAGCCATGCTCAGAGGGTTCATTATCTTTTTCCCACAGACAAACTCATCCACGGGCTTTATTATGAAAACACAATCTAAATGCAAATGAAGAATTGCTTTCTGATTTTGTGGTACCGATTTCTTTGGGCCTTTGTTAAACGATTAGAGGTGGTATCAGTGCCAAGGGTGCTAATTAGACTTCAACGGTGTTGTGAGGCAGACAAACAAGACTGACATCAGTGGACACACTCTTTTGTGCTCAGGTCGCTTGGTAAGAGCCAAGAGAAAAAGACCGCGAATGGCTTTGTTCAAAACTTTCAGGAATATACTCTAATGCTTCAAAGAGAGAACCTATTTAATTTTCTTAATATACTGGACACCAAAAGCAGGTGGAGGTCAAAGTGATAGATCCCTTCAAATCGGTTTTCAATTGAGCTACTTTAATTGTTTAATTGTCATTCACAGCTGGCCAACTCCACACTCGCTGTTTTTTGAGCATTTTGACTGATTTTTTTCAAGACCCACAGAATATTGTGTTGTATGATTATGTATACACTGTATCTACCAAACGAAAGAATACCTTCTCTCACCAGGGGAAAAAAAAGTTTTATTCTACCATTATCTGTTTTTCAGTAATGCTGCCATCTGCTAGCGACATTAAAAAGATACATAAGCTCTATTTTGGCTGTGGAGCTACAATAGAGGCTCTTCTACCCCTCCTATTGGAAAAAAAAAAACGGTCTGACGAGTACACTCGTTGATGGCAGTAAATTAGTTAACCCTGCTGGAGTGTTATAGCTATTGTTTTCAGGTTTGTCATTTCCTGTCACTTTGAAGACATTTTATCCATGTGGCAGGATTCTAATTGGGCCACTCCGGTTGCATAGTGTGTTTGGTTAAGAGTGCGGGGTAGGGTTAGTGGAATACTTGTTGTTGCTTTTTTCTCACTTTGATACACGATCAGATACAGCTAGATTTTTAATTACTGGCTGCTCTTGTCCACCGTTTGATCAAGTGCTTTCCTGTAAATGAATTTCCTTTTGTTGGTTAAGGTACTCGCCGTGGCTAATTTAGGTTGCACTGTGTTTCCAATCAATGATGCTCTCGCCTTTGTGACCTCCGTACTGTAGCATCTCAAATGAACTCTTGGGGGTTACAAACACATCCGAGGAAGACAGCAATTAGTGTTCACAATATGGAGTAGATTGATTCCCCGTCGAAGTAAAAGCCTTCTGTCAATGTGCTCACCAGCATTGACGATTAGTGAAACATTCATAAGTATTTGCTAAAAACAAGTCAAATTTGGCTCTGGGAATGTATTTTCTTCATTCGGCAACAGTATTTGCGGTATCATTTTGAGGACAGTTATTGTTGTATTCCCCTTTTCCCAAGATATCCACACACTCGTGCTTTAATGTTTCAATTTTGTCTTCTGTTCAGTTGTATGCGTCTGTGTGTGTGTATCTGAGCTGTTTTAATCCATTCTCTACACTTCTATCCCCATCGGAGCATAGCTGAGAGAGAGAGAGAGAGAGAGAGAGAGTGCGAGAAAGAGAGAGAGAGCACAAAGCAAGATTTTGTGGCTGGGAGGCAATTGCACTGAGATAAACCGTTTCTTATCTCTACTTTGAAAACCGTGATGCTTGCGGAATACATCTATAGGAGGGAAAGAGTCAGTTACAGGTGCTTGGTGGCCTGTATAGGAACCACAATATGGAAATCATGTGGACGATCGTCAATATCCACACCATTAAAAACGATTGGGTCTAAAATAACTCAATTTGGGTTAAAAATGGACCGATCAATACTTGGGTCAATTTTGTGGGTAGATTTGCACAAAACAACCCAATCAATTTTGTAATTTTGCACAAAACAACCCAATCAATTTTGTAATTTTGCACAAAACAACCCAACAAATCAGGTCATTTTGCACAGAACAACCCAGAAAGTTGGGTCAAATTAACTCAAGCAGTAGGTCGATCCCAATTTGGATTATTCATTTTTTTACCCAACTGCTTTTAGAGTGCAACACCAAGAAGCAGTGGTACAGTTTTAATTTGGGGGTTTTGAGTCAATATTTCACCAAAGCCTTGTTGAACAGGAAAATAGTACACTGACGAGAGGAAGTACCATATGTTGTAGCGGTGTTTTTTAAAAAAAATCGATTTGGCGATATATCGCGATATTACATCACACATTTCTCGTATCGATTCAATATGCGCCCGAATCGATGTTTAGACAACGAAACGTCTTACTTAGGGTTGTGATTCACACTTTAAGCATGGAAGAATGTTCTATTAATGGAACATGAAGCCATAATATTTAATTTCAATGCTGTTCAAACATGAAACAGATTGTAACCTGTTTGTAAATTAAATACAGTGGCTCACAGTTATAAGCCTGAAGTGTCAGATGAATAAATACATTTTCATACAAATCTTGCAGTGTACATGTAAAAGTTTACTGATTAGTATTTTCTAAATTTGAGTTGAGAAAAAAATCACAATAATCGACTAATAGATTCAAATCAGGATTAATCGGTATCAAATTGAATCATGACCTATGAATCGTGATACGGATTGAATCGCCAGATACGAGGCAATTCACACCCCTATGTTGAAATGATTTTGACAGAGAGATGAGCTTTTAGGTCGGAGAGGTGCGAAGTTTAGCCTGCATTGTTCACAGAACAGGTTACAAGAGTCTTGCGCATGCACTTCTGGTGCACCCCCCCCCCCCCCCCCCCAAACTCAAATCAGATCTGTAAACTGCTTACAGTATTTTTAACGGCAATGTTGGGAGTTTTAAATGACAAAGTCTTTTGGGATCATTATTTGCGCTATAGCTATTTAAATCTGTAAGGTATTTTCTTTTAAGGCAATGTTGTAAGATGAGTATAAAAAGAAAGTATTTCGGGATCATAATTTTGCTATATTTGCAGTTTTAACTATTAATCGTGGCATTTATTTTTTTTATTTAGGTTGGTGTCAATGACTGACTGAGGAATTACTGTCCCGGGCATTTTGACGGACTGATGCTTTACAGTTAGGTTCGGCTTAAAAAAATGACGGACTGACGATGATGCATGACAAATTAAGGACCAGCAAAATGTTGTAAACTGCTCACATCTGGTTTAAGCATTTTTTTTCAGAGAAGGCCTTATTTTGCACAAATGCAAATGTCTGGGTCACGTCATGGTATGGTGTGAATGCTAAAAAGAGATTTTCAATACGAGAACAGGCAAACGAGTGAATGGCTGCAGGGTGAAGGTAAAGCGATATTTATTCACGCAGCAGACTGATCATGAAACAGTGAAGTCGTACCCTGCAGCAACTAACCAGGGACTCTGTTGGTCCCACGACTGTAAACGATTTTTTTTCTCTCTCCCTTAATTGAAATCTATTTATTCTCCAACTACGGTGAATAACTTCTCAGACAAAGGCTCGTGTCATTAATTTCCTTTTGGTGTGATACAATGACAGCTGTTCCATTATGAAGTCATCTGGCATTTCTTCCCATTGATTATTTCTGCTTTATAGACAGAAAGCAATTTAGTTTCGAGACTGTGTGTCATGTCATGCAAGTTTCAATTGCAGGGGATGTAACACTGTAAGTGGAACATGGTGGCTGTGGGCAAAAATGGACTGATTAAGTCACAAAAGCTGAGCAGCAATGGCTCCTTCAGGCCAGGCAAGCTGGCATCAAGCTTTGTAAGATAATTGGACTTTGTGGAGTTAAATTCCGGAGTCGTCGAAGCCCATGGCAATCACTTGACGTGATTTCTTGGTCAGGTTGCCGCATGCTGGACCGTGTAATCATCTAACAACGGCCCGGCTCGAGATTACACAATCTGGACGCAAAGGGGCTTTTGAAACTCACATTATCAACATAATAGGTATCCGCAAAAAGATTTTCTCGCGTATGATTTGATTAATAAAGCCTGAACCATGAAATATATGAGAGAAAATTCAGATTCTTTATAAATAAAGTATTTATTGGTCCTTTTGAACAAACAATTTGACTTTTGATTTGTGTCATATTTGATACATCCGGTCACAATGCTTTAAATTCGTACATTTATAACTGTCAAAAATATAATATTAAGCAGACATAGAAGACATATTAGTATTTCCTAAAAATCAGAAAGAACATTTCCCACTATTATTAATCCTTTGATCAACCCTTCAATAAGTATAGGTGTCTCCTCTCCTTTCTCAATTGAGGTTGCCGTAAACCACGTCATCATGACCTAGTAAAGCAATCAAGACGCAAGACGTCATGTCTGCGTCTGCACGTTGTGGACAAACATAGCAATCTTACTCCCGGTGATGCATTGCGTGGTTATCCAAAAGCAAGAATAGAATAGATTTCAAAATTCTGCTACTGGTCTATACATCACTGAATGGTTTGGGTCCTGAATATATTCAAGAAATGCTGATTGAATAAAAAAAAACAGCAGGGCTCTGAGATCTACAGACTTGGGCCAACTCGTGGAACCAAGAATTTGAAGTAAACATGGTGAAGCTGCATTTAGCTGTTATGCTGCACACAAATGGAATAAGCTGCCAACAGAAGTGAAGTCAGCCCTGATTGTAAATACTTTTAAGTCCTGGTTAAAAACTTTGCTTTTTTTCCACATACCTTTCATCAAGGTCTTTTAAACAGTATTAAATCTTTTTTTTTTTTTTTTTACTTTCTTACATTTTACAGTTTTAACACTGTCAATTTATGTTATTTTTAGGGGTGTGAATTGCCTAGTACCTGGCGATTCGATTCGTATCACGATCCATAGGTCACGGTTCGATTCGATAATGATTAATCCCGATGCGAATCTAAAAATGTATTGTTGCGATTTATTTATTTTTTACTCAAATTTAGAAAATACTTATCAGTTAACTTGTACATGTACATTGTAAGATCTGTATAAAAATGTATTTATTTATCTGAAAATTCAGGCTTATAACTGAGCCACTGCTGTTTGTTCTGTTTCATGTTTGAACAGCACTGAAATAAAATATTAAGGCTTAATGTTCCATTCATATAACATTCTTCCATGCTCAGTGTGTGAATCCTAACCCTAAGTAAGATGTTTTGTTGAATATTCCCATTTTAAAAATGTATGTTTAAAAATCGTTTCGGCCGCATATTGAATCGATTCGAGAATTGCGCGCTGTAATATCGCGATATATTGCTAAATCGATTTTTTCTAACACCCCTAGTTATTTTAGTAACCTGCTTTTGTTTTCTCTTTTTTGCTCTAAATGTTAACTATGTGTCTGTTTATGCTTATAGGTCTTCCTTCCTTGTGTAAAGCACATTGAGTTGCCTCGTGTATGAAATGTCTTGCCTTGTATTTAATATGATACATTTGGCCTTATAGGGTTAAATACGGTAGACGATTGGTCATACTACAGGCAAAAAATAGAAGTCCCTTTAATGCCCCAAGAATACATCAACAATGGTAATGACTTTGATGAGGATCCATTTTGGTCTTTCCAGGTCAAAGTGCCCTTGGAAGTAATGAAGGGGGTCTGAAAAATGACTTTCTTGGAGCCATTTGTCCAACGTTCTTTGGCTGAAACCGCACAGCTCATTATGCATATATACCCTTAAATTGGGTTGTTGCTGTAATGTGTCTGATTAATCTGCATGGCTGACGAGCGCCCTCCGAGTGGTAAGAAAGGTGACGGGTGAATTAGTTCTCCAGATGAGCTTTTACGTGATAAGTTTCATACGAGGGGCATGTGTTTGCACGAAGCTCATTTAACACTCCCTTCACAGCCCAAAGTTTATGAGCTGGAGAGAGATTTGCGCTCAAATGTCGAGTTTGCCCAACAGCCCATTTAGCCGCGGGGATTTTCCACGCTCAAGTGTTTGCAAGTTGCATTCTCAAGGAAGTTCTCATTTGACCGTGAATGTTTTTCTCAAGGTTTAGCGAGAGTGCCCTTTTTTTGTGTGTCACTGATAAACATTCAGGCAAATCCATCATGTGTCGCCGGCTGTCAGACCCGGCAGGGAAAAACAATTAAAGGTTCCTCACGCAGGTCGAGCCGCACCGATAGTCAATGAAGCAAACTGTCTCAGCGTGTGTGTTTGAGTGTGTATGTGTGTGGCCGCGAGCGATAGATTCATTAGGAAATGCCAGCAAGTGGGGATGCGCGCGGAAGACAATTAAATGACCTCCAGCGTGAGGTTGAGGACTCAAGGGGGTTCTGCGCAGAAGCGAGAGGGAAAAGGCAGCTCGCATTAGAGAAAAAACAAGGAGCAAAGTTTTCCAACTTGGCTGCAATTATAAAGCAATTAAAACATCTCGGGTCAAAGATAAACGCGACTAAAATGAAAGTCACAAGGACAGTTCAGTAAACAAATTACCACCAGGCCAGCCTATCCCTACTCCCCGAGTAAAAATACTGCTATAATGGAGAAAAAAAATTTATCAGAAAGACAAGGCAAGCATGATCTCAGTAGCTCAATAACATGCACATGTTAACAGAATTACCCGCACGCCAAAGCACAATAATACATTCTCGGGCATCTGGCCCGTCACAATTTATAGCCACTGATGCGACTGACAATGGATGCTGGTCATTAGTTAGCACGAATCACACACTCTGCTTATTTATGCAAGGTGTCAGCAAGGGTCTACGACGCAATCAAGGAAGTGCGGCACACGGAAAGGCGCGCCATATTGTCCGCTAACAACGCGTGGATTCCAAGCGGCGGCCCTTCTGCCTCCGAGCGCTTGGATGAGGCTCATTGATGAGACGTTTTATCAGGGAAAAAAGGTCAGCCCCAGTGATTGATATCCTCTTTTATGAGCGGCAATACAGAAGGTATTACGTGAGCATTGCCAATGCTCCATCTCCATGACATTTGCTCCAACCAGGCTGTAAAAAGTGAATATACGAGAAAGCCTGTTATGTCTGTGTGTTTGAATATTATGCATCCATAAAGCATGTCTCGCTATCTTGATGGCGATGGCGGCAGAGGCGATAGCCCCTGGGTCAGTGTAGATGCTGTTTGAGTGGTTGTTTATGGGGTGCGAGGAGAGCGGGCGCGACTCTCGGCTGAGGTTGGCAATGGATTATTTCTCCATCCACGTCGCAATGTGCCGTTAATGTGCTTTGCTTCCGCTCAGCATTCGGGAATTTCTCTCGTGAAAGAACACGTCAACTTATGTTTATCTGTCACGTTAGCCACACACGAGAATACGAGACAGATGTTGGTTACAAGTAGGTCTGAACAATTACCAAGAATTGAATTCAAATCGACATGATAATTTGATTTATGGTTTACACCACACTCATGCAATTTAAACAACTTTAACTGAATAAACAGACCATGAGTGTGACCAGAAAAAACAACTTTATGAATGATCCGCATTGCCCGTTTCTGTAAGATTACTCGAGGATTAATTGTACATTGATTGTACACTTCGACACAGTAGTTGAAATATGGTTGTATCAACGTGCAATAAAGGATACAAAGTGCATTTCCATCCAAGCAATGTTTCACTTTGTTAATAATTAAGAGGCTTTTAGAGATTTTTGTTTTCATATGTCTGACGTGGGACTTCCATGTCAACTTCATCACAGGTGCTCAGAGCTCAGGTAGCGACCAATCATCGCGCACCTGTTTTCAGTCGACAGCAAGTGACGAAATGTGTTTTTTAATTTATTAATTGTACATGAAAAATAATTAGGTTATTTAATTAATTGTTGACAAAATATTATCTTCTTGCTGCTGAAAATGCTTAAATGAGTCAAGTATCCTTTTAAAATATAATCGTATAATAAATCTCAATCACAATATTGGGGGTGGAGTTCTTTTTCAAAGCACAACCGCTGTCACGCTCTCTTTGTGCCTCTTCAGTCTTCTTTCATGAAGGACGACAGAAATCGGTGAACAATTACTGCTGGTATGCTAAAATCAGAGGACATGGACAATTTTAAATGAAAAAGTGGTTCCAAACGATTACTCGATTATTAAAAAAAAGTTGTCGATTAATTTGATCATTTTGACCGCTCTAGTCTATAAAGTTTATGACATAATAGCATGTCTGCATTACAGTATATTTTATGGCATAGAAAACGACAAATACAATGCTAGTGGTTGTGAGCAGCGTAGGAAGGACATAATTGCCATAACTGATGAATGTTTTTGATAGCCATGGATCTCATCGTGTAGTTGTGCATAGGGAAGTAACTAATAAGTGTTGATTTAAAACGTCACACACGACCCACCGTATAAAAAGCAGTAACTGCATTCCAACACCGGCGTATGTACAACCCCAAACGGTCATCACGTTAGATCATAAATTGACAGTGTGTGACGGAATCACCTGGCGAGATGACATCTACGTCCGCCTACGGGCACCGCGCTAGCGCCATCATTTTATTTGCATGTGCAGATATTTCTCTACCTGCTCTGCTTTACAGTGAGGAATTCCCTTTTATCAGCACAGTGCAGGGAGGATCCAGCCCGAGCCGCGCGGCGGTAAATTACATGAATTGCTTTCAAGGCTGACGTACAAGCGCAATTAAAAGTGAGGGCAAATGTAATGTTGATCCAAATGATCACTGCGGTATACAAAGTAGGCAGTAGAATACGCGCAAGGACAAAGTAGATTTAACACTTGTTTACTTACTCACTGCCTCATTAGCAAGTGTTTAAAGACGAAATGGCATTAAAAAGCCATTAAAATGCAAACATACAAGCAATGTTTATGATAGCCTCATGCAAAGCATGAGGAAGAGCCTACCTGCCGCGTCAACTGGACAGCGACTGAATTTTAAAAGTTCTGGATGGAATATTGAATGCCTCATAATAGTTGCTCTCTGTTGTGGCCAGAAAGGATTCCCACAGCTTTGTCAACCACAACAACAAATCATAAACATTACCGAGCAAACACTACAGGACTCACTGCATGTGCAATATTTTGCAAGTAATGGACTTAGTTTCATGAACTTTTTTATCCTTCAACTACCCCATGGTGACATTACAATTTCTATAGATCACCAACATTTTGTGCAAGTGTCTACTCAATGAAATTAGGCACAGATGTGGGAATGCACTTTCTCCAACAAAGGAACGAGGGATGATCAATAACGTGGGGTTTTCAGACCGATACCTGTACTTAACTCCAGTAGTCCACAATTTTTAAGATTTTTTTTCTTTCCTTTGGTCCTTCCTCTGGTCTCCTGACTACTTTACGACTCTGGCGGGACTCTGAAGTATCCGGTTAAAGTGAAGGATCTGGAATTTATAATAGGTTTCAGGTGAATTAGAGCACAAACATACACACACACACACACAAAAAAAAGAGAGAGCGATGATGATGACATGTTGACACGGGAAGGCTGCCGAATGAATAATACTGAGCTCTCAATAATAATAATAAATAACAATAATAATAATAATATTTTTAAAGAAAGACCTGTATATCCCAATATAGCATTTCCCTTAAAATTGCATGAAACTAATTAATGTTTGATTTTTCTAAGTCAGGGTTCACCAATTCCGGTCCTCGAGGTCCAGAGTCCTGCAGGTTTTAGATGTTTCCGCCCACTAGCACACCTGAGTCATATAATCAGCTCATCAGCATGCCTGATAACGATCCTGATATTAAGTAACATGTTTGTTGGTAAGTCGAAACATCTAAAACCTGCAGGACTCCGGACCTTGAGGACCGGAATTCGTAAACCCTGTTCTAAATTTTAGTTCCTGATCGTAAAACGGTCAAAAGAGGACGACCGATACCGTGAGTACCGATACCTTGAAATAAGGCCTGGTATCAGCCCAAAACTGTACACGCCCATCCCTAAAAGGAACATTCGTTATACCGTCAAAATCAAAATCTAAACAACATTTTGTGAGTTTAAAAATGTATCTACCAAAGGTTTGTCAGACAAAAATATGAGAGTATATTTTATATATTGCTGGCATCAGACCGAAACCTCATAAGTCACAATTTGCCAAATTAAAAAAAAAAATATCCCAAAATCTATACTTTTGGTCAGTCCACATGTGGGGGTTTCATTTTTTTTTTAATTATTGACCAATCTGAAGTGTTGAAAATTACTTGCTCTCTTTGAAGATGCAATGTCAATGGCTTAACAAACATGCCGTTTCTGAGGTTTCTTGAAAAGGTTTTGACCCAAACACCAGCGATATTTCATATGAACCACATAGAGTGGGACTACTGAGGAACCTTGGACTGTAACGCAATTATATCAAGATTATTTGTATTGAGTATCGTGAACATAGTTTAGTGGTTTAAAATGTACTGTAAAGTGTGGCCCTGGCAAATTGCAATAGACGAGATCCTTAATAATTCCTCCAAATGACTATAAGTTGGCCAACATTCAATTGTAAGAAAATGGCATGAGTTGAATGTTTAATACTTTTGTTGTTGCTTTCAAATTTATTTAAAAACGAATACGGACATAGCAATATTGCTACAACAACATTAATAGCTACAACATTTAAACTGTATTGCAGGGATGGGGACCTTTTTTCCTATATCCTTGGAGATTTTCTTCTTTTATTTATATATATATATGTATATATATATATACATACACATTATGCGCATTTCTAAATATTATTCAACAGTTCCCCTGAGGTTTTCTTAGTTTTAAGAACTGCATGGCGGTCTCTCGCGAAAGTCATTTTCATTTAACTGCTTATGAGGCAATAGACAGTACATACGCCGTTGACCACTTGGCCTTTGCTATTGCTCAATAGACGATTTTTAAAGTCACCCTTTTTACTCTTACTGTCAAGCCTATGACTGTTTTAATTCATGCCCGGACTTTAAAAATCGTTATTGAGCAATAGAAAGGCCAAGTGGTGCAAGCAATAACATGAATAATCCATTAGCTGTTCCTGTAAGACTGAGCGAGAATGAGACCTCAATCAGCGACATACTCGTGGGGAGGGGCGGGGGGGGGGGGGTGTAACCAGGCAGTAGCAGCATTAGCCTGCCCCTCGAAAGTCAACCGGGTTTTCACTGAGACCGTCGTCATCCATCTTGCCACAAGATATTCACTATCATTTGTTCTGCTCTGAAATAATCACTTAATGTGAGACGCTAATGGACCTCCTGTGTGTTTTTAATCACTTGACCGTGTTTGGTCTTTATAGTCTTTGCCTCAGCAAACTTTAAGGTATTGCTTATATAACTTGTGAATTATTTTACGCAACTCTTTCATAAGATTCCACACACACGGCACACTTCCTTGCCAAAACCTGAAATATTTAACAGCTTCTTAGGGGAGAAGTGTTTGAAATTCATCACGTTTGTTGATCCGAGGCATGTGTAGTACGTCAATCCGCCCGTGCAAATGCAGAGCCGGGAGCAACGGAAGCCAACACATCAGCTGTCTTTTTAATCATCTTTCAGCATTTTCACAAGTCGTTGCGCACATTTCCTCGAGAGTAATTGCGGTTTCAAAGACGAGTGACCCTCTTAGCGTGGACACTATGTGACGTGTGTGATGTAAATATTGCTTGTGAAAGGGTTTTTTGGTTTCATCCAAAAGACTACAGACATCCTAAACTATCGAGCAGTGGTCGTGTATCACCGGATATCCACAAATTGATACTGACGCTAATAGAACACTCTGATTTTAATGGTGATTTGGAGATACAAAAAAATGTAAAACGTTGATGACAATAGCACACAAACATTGTTTTACATTGACAAAAATATGGTTCGTATAGCAACAGGCTGATTTTAGCTAATGCTACATTTTACACTATGTTCCCGACAAAACTGGGTGGTTGTGAGAGAACTGGTGCTGTGAAAGTTAAAGCGTTAACTCATTGATTAATCACAAAAAATGATCGCATTATTCATGCATTAATGCAGATTAATCACACTATTATTTTTAACCACAGATGATCCTTAAGCGTGACAGCGAATGGTTACGTTAAAGGTAGCACAAGTTGTGTTTGAGCAATAAACATAATTACATGCATTAAAGTAAAACTTTGAATAAATGTTTGCGTATGACATTCAGAATATGTATTCATGTCAAACTATTGGGGTCATTTATTTATTATTATGCAAATTATTAACTGATTAGAAAAAGAGGAGTGTGCAGTGGATCAAAAAATATTGAAGACATCCTCATAACATTAAATGTAAAAATAATTAACACATAACAGGTGCTCTTCAAATTTGGGGGTTAAGAAATGTTGATAGAAAAAAAAATTCATCATTTGACAGCTCTAGAGAGAACGCAAGAGATTATGATGGGCAAACGTGACAAGTCATGACGCCCAGTAAAAAAAATTAAAAAATTAAAAAGTGCCTGGACAATCACAGCACAGAAGAGAATCCTCATTGGACGTAATGACGCATTGAAACCTGACAGTATGTAATGGGGCATAGCACAACTTGAAGGCTGTCTCTAGTGGGACATTTATGCGGACAATTCACATTCGCCACCCACATTTCTTCTATAGCTATGCCATGCAATTTCATTTTGCTATAAACCTTTAATTTTTAAGTGTGAGAGTGATGCATTGCAATACCATGCACATTATTTGTGAATAATGAAATATTGCATGTTTTGAGACAAAAGAAGACAAAAATCTCATTCAGTGCCATTGACGGCTATGCTCGTCAAAAATCCATTTGAACTGGGCTGGCTGTGAATCATCTTGAGAAACTTGAAGGATTTTATGAGAACGTGTGACCGTACAGATCTGTGGTAAACAACGGGACGCAACTTCCTTGATTCGGCAGCCCCGCTCCAAAACGCATTATCTTGTACGCCGTGATTAACCATCAGAAAACGTATCAAGACTTGTTAAAGGAGGGACAACTGACCAAAATCCCACAGTGCACTACATTTCAGGCAAATTTGGCTGCTGTTGCCGCTGGGAATAGTGTTAAGTAGCCAGTTAGGGCAGGAAACATAAGAATCATTAAAAACAACATTGTAAGCACAATCCAGTAACAATGGCAGTGATTCTAAATACTTTAGAAACCATGTTTTTGCGCTACATTAAAGCTACCTTGCACTTCTGAACAAATTCTCCTGTGAAACTATAACAATAAAAATGTTTGTGTGCCTTTAAAATTATAAGTAAAATAGGATGTTTATAGCTGCGGTCTGAAATAATGGTGGACCAGCCAACACAATAAAATGCTAAAGTGCTAACAATAAAATGATCAGATTATCATTCGATCATCATTATCATCATTATACAGCATGATGACATAACAGACTCTTTGTAACAGTTGCTTAAAAAAAGTTCACTACAAAACAGTTGCCCCTAATTTGCACTAAAATGGAACTTTGATGTACGCCCTAATGACTTTGTGAAAATCTTAAGCTAACTGTGCAAAGTGATTATCGCGACATTATTGGGATTGTAACTTTTCCTTAAAAACGACCCGAGTGTCTCAAAAGTGTTTTTTCTACTGGAAGATGAATCATTTCTGCAGAGGCAATGCCAACAGTGTGCGTTTTCTACTGTGGTGCAAAAAATAAAAGGGAGTGATCATGGTGTTTTATATGAACCAGCACTTGAAAACACATAAAAAATTAAGCAGGCTGTGCATGAGTACCAGCCCAATTTACACTGTGAGAAAGTTGTAAACAGATAATAATTCAGTAGGCTTGAGCCTGTTTGTCATCAACCTTATTGGGCGCGTGTACCAAATGTTCTTAAGGGGAAAACATCTTTGAAGAACACTGCAGAACCTCTTAAAGAGCTCAAACGGATCAAACTATTAAAGGAAACACCTCATTAGGCTTCTTAACAGTGTCTTGTTTTTATTCTTTCCTTGTGTCCTCATTTCCACAGGGGGACACTAAATAACTCATTACAGACTAGAAGATGGGCTAAATATTGATATTGCCATATACTGCCGTTTCGAACTGTATACAATTATGTGAATCTTGCAATTGTATACATCCAGTTCCTTTCATACGGTGGCAAAGTAACCTGAATTTATGCGCAGTTCAAAATGCTTAGCAATAAATAATCTGCTTCATTGTCAGTTCATTTTGTGGTCTTTCCATTATTTAGTTGAACAGTTGGTCCTCTTTTCACATCAGAGTTCCGTTCTTAGGGCGCTGATGTAACCCAATTTTGATCGCCACCCTATGCTAACACAGCAGAAGAGTCACAATGACAAGAAATACTTGTATCATAAACACTTCTAGGACATAAATAAATTTAAAAAACAATTTCATGGAAAATAATAAGTACAACAGTAACTTTGCTTGCTTTCTGGTGCCACCTGATTTCTTCTTGGCTCGCATTCTGAAGCATAAACATTTTGCTCCCGTTCAGTTATAACGGCAATATCATGATATCACGACAATTAATACTGCCACAATATTGTTGTTGTCAAGTCACAATATTAAAAGCAACATCTATTCCATCACCCTCTGGGAGTTAGTTTATTAGTGCAGTTTAATTTTAATTATGCATGTTTTGTCTACCTACATTTAAGACCCACATTAATGGCCAGATGAGGGGGAATGTATCACGTTTGAGCTCCTCCAAAAATTGACTCGATCCACAATGTGTGTGTGCATTAGCAAGTAAGTGCCTCGAAATTAAGTGTTATTAGTGATTGTAGGTTGTTTATGTACATTGAGGTTTATGTTAACTGTCGTAACTATGTGTATAAGTATAATCTCAGCTAATTCGCATTGTGTCGCTGCTGTTATATACAAAAACACATTATTGTGGTGAGTTTTTCAATACTTTTTTTTTTTTTACAATATCGTGAGTTTTTATACAGTATACAGTAACAAACTTTTTTTTTTGCGCCAACCTCCCCACAATATCAATGATAATTAGCGTATTGTAAGTTCATATCTTGATACATCAAATATTACATTAAAAAAAACAGCAATTAGAGTGCTTCAACAGAAAAGTGTATCGTAATTATATTAACAACTTACTTTTTGGGGGGGGTTGTACACTTTGTTAGAACAAATGTACATAAGTTATCTCATATTTACTCTTTTATTAATTGCAAAGCATTTATTCAACAATGTGAATTTATTCAACCCTGTGACCTATGTTTGAACTGTGTGGGTTGGGGTCGTCTGGAGAGAAGAAGCTGCAAGTTGCAACACAGGAATTTAAACCTGACAAGATAGCGGCTGGAGCATTTTGCGGTTAAACTGTAAACTTTGACTGAAACTTTCCACGCTGGGAAAAGAACCTTTGCATTATTGTCATATCTGGGATGACTGTCACGTTTCTACTATATGAACTTCCCCTAAGCGTTAAAAGCAGCAATAGGCTAAATTAACCAGGGCCGACCCAATAAATAGAAGAAATTCGGCGAAGTGTGCTCCAGAACGGGTAGGAGATTGTGATCTGTGCACATCTCTGTTTGGTTCTCCTCGCGAGCAAAAATAATCTAAGCCTGTTGTCTTTCTTCTTGGTCTGTTGTTTATCAAATGTTCTAGGTTGACTGAACCTGACACACTTGACAATATCATTTGCATTGTATCAAGCTGTTGTTCTGCTGGCGTGGTTAGCGTGGAGACGATGTGGGTCTGAATCTCAGCTCAGGCTTTTCAGTGTGCCGTTGGTATGTCCTCCCTGTCGTCAATCCTGTCCTGCAACTTTCCTGACCCATTATTTCTCCTATGGTTGTTGTCGTGGGTGGATGACACGTGTCGTGTACGTCTTCCGGGTCAGCGTACCAAGCTTGAGTAAATATCAGACCACTCACACAACCCAAACATACCAGACTTTCGGTGTCAAGCAGCCCAAAGCTCGGCACAGATTGACTGGAAAGAGTACGCTGCAATTTGCACCCCCTTATGAAACCACATCTCATCTTCCCCTTGTGACCTCCTGTTGAACAGATGCGATACTTTGTTTGAGCCTCTTGGTGAACAAGTGGCTCACCCGTCCGCAGTAGGAATTGGTGGTGGTCCGGAGAGATGCTTCCAAAGGTTGAAGCAGTGCAGTCTCCATGTTGTCGCCAAAGGGGTACTGCAAATGAAATTGCAGACATTACATATGATACCACCAATGCTTTTTAGCTGTTGTATCATATTACAAAATGCATCCACCATAAACTGTCTGCACTTCGGGACAATTTGTCTGTTTTATTTGTGCTGGGAGTTTTTCTACACTTTCCTGCCAGGTGCAATGGCCCATTCCGATGGTATTTGATTCCTTTTTTTCAATACAAGCTGTGTCTTAATGATGAATATGAATCAAGTGAAGTGTGAGGCTATGTGCTCGCTAAGGTGTAATAGTATTTGGAGAAAAGTGTGGCATTGTACGCTCCTCCGGGCTCCTTTATTGTAAGCAAAATATCAAAGCTGCTAAATGAAGCAACCAAGATGAAACTTCCAGACAATACTACGGAATAGCGAGAAGCGATGTTGACTTTTGCTTTCATTCTTTTACTGCTCTCCTGTAAATACGAAGCAATCTCAATTTTACGGCACCTCATTTGACTCCTGTTTGGCCACGCATTAGGTTACTCAAAGCACACTTTCTTTATTATCTTTCATATAGCGCCACAGGCTGTAAGGCACCATTAACATCCTCGCATCGATTTTTATGTGGATGCTGCCGCTGCGTCGTCCGCATCGCCATCATGATGCCTCTAACTAGCATCAGCACTAAAGATTTTATAACTCTTTTGTGGGCCGGGCCAGGGTAATGGTAGTGCCCTTTATTGCAAGCGCCTCTGCTGGATGGGAGAGGCTGCCTGGAGACACGGGGCTGACTAAGGAGCACTTGGTGGGAGGGAAATGAAAGTTTCGACCGGAATTGCCTCCTCTAGGCTTTCGGAGCCTGTCCCCGAAGGACTGAGTGGGAACAAATTGTGAGTGGGCTCGACGGGCTGGAGCAATAGGAAGTGATAATAAAAGTGTGACATAAAACAGCTTGTAACCGGGGATGAAACGTTCTTAAGTCTCAAGCTTTTCTTTTTTTTTTTACTCCCATAGGCTGACTAATGATTGCATAGGAGGACTGTACACGCCTTGGATCATAAATTTCAACCCTGAAAATGATGTGTTCATAAGGATGAAACTTTGCAACTTGGTGTATGGGACAGTTCTATTAAATCATTTAAAATGTATGTACACTTTAAAATTCATCACACTAGGTCGCGTGCGATGGAGAGGAAATACGAAAATACAAAGGTTAGCTTAGCGCTAGCTAGCAGCTGGTATGACACAAGCGGATAGATATAGTGCTGTCCAAATTAATCGATTATTTGACAAGTACAGGTAATCGATTATCTAATTAATCGACAACCATTTTAATAATCGAGTAATTGTTTGGAGCCATTTTTTTTTAATTGTCCAAATCCTCAGATTTCAGCATATCCACAGTAATTGTTCACTCATTTCTGTAGTCCTTCATGAAAGAAGACTGATTATCTTCTGTGTTTAATCAAAATAAGACATTTGCAAACATCTGTTTTTTCTTTGGAAAATAATGACAGAACCGGTAACACAGTACAACATCAATCCCCCCTTTTTTTAATCACTATAATGAATATGAAGTATTAATCGATTGAATAATCGATACATTAATCGAATCTAAAAATATTCGATAATGACAGCACTTGACTCAGTACAAAATGCCTAAAATGATGACAAAGCAACATGGATTATAAAAGACCGTAATATACAGTAATGTATTTTGCTGTTTGCCAGTGTGCTGCCATCACACAAAGCGAACTGTACTGCTTGGTTAAGAATCTATTTTCTACAGTGCGTGTATCACTGCTTTGCACGGCGTGGCACGCAGGTTTGCTCCGTCAAAGTGACGGATGGCGGAATGACGGCCGAGCGCACCGTTACGTAGCCCGCTCGTTTACTTAAATAGCTGAGAACCCAGCCCGCGCTGGTGGCTGTCGGGATGGAGCCTGTGGCTGTAATGGATGGAGGCCAGCTAATGAAGGCTCCCTGCTTGTTGACTGGTGTGCGGGCAGATTAAAGGTGACCGGTTGAAGCGGCGAGGAGAGCGCTCTCCGGCTAACTGGATCTAACTGCATCAAGCAAGGGTTGAATAGGACTGTTTGCGTATTGATAAATATGATTAGCTTATTTCCCCTAACCTGTCATTTCTAGGACAGCTAAGTTTAGCAGATCAGCCTCAAAATTTGAGGTTGAGGGTTCTATCTGGGCTACAATATCCTGTGTGGACTCTGTTATATTATTTATTAGAGTTGGTAAAAGTAGGTGGTCCGTACCTGTCGGATGGCCTCATAGATGGCTCTAAATTCCGGCTGATTTTCGTCATGGTAAACTCCCCTGCTACCATGGAGGATGGAGACGCCATCTTTCTCAGCCTGCTGACAGTTGTGGCCGTAGACGCAGTGATCCGTACGGTAGTTCCACTTGCAGGGCAACACGTAGAGGCTTTCTGTAACAGAGCAAGAGCATTTCAATTTAGTGAGAGATCACTTGTTGGCCTGTCAAATGCATGCGTAGCTGTGCACCCACCTGGGTTGTGATGAAATATGATATTGAGAAGGTCCTGGTCCCCCCAGGGGATTTTAAGTTTATACTTTTGAAGGAGGGGCATCAGCATTTCACTCCATTTAAGCGCAACGGTAGTTATGTCATTCTGGAAGAATTCAAATGAAAAGTTAGAAATAAAAGTTTTTGCTTCAGCTGTGATCGCTCAATCTGCCAACACTTGATCTAAACTGAAGTAAACAGTTGCTTGAGTGCCTGTCTAAAACCAGGAAAGAATGATGACATTGACCTCAAGTGGGCAATTTTGGTAGTGCAGCTAACTTTCCTTGGGGATATTGCAGTACTGTACTGTAATTAACTGTAGTGTTAGTATAAACACATTTTAAAACACCATTTTAAAATATAAGAACATCCACCCTTTGATTTTATTTTATTTTTTTTACACAGCTTAAGCTGACTGAGGTTACTGATGAGCTGCCAGCTGACTTTGACGAGAGGCATGGCACATCCTGGATTGGTCAACAGCCAAATGATTTTTTCCACATACTGTAATACTTCACTTTAATAAATAAGTCAAATTTTACACCGCAGTGACAATCACCTTAAAAAGAGTTTCCCTGATGCGTGTCATGTTCATGAGTAGAACTCCTGAGTTGATGCCAGCGGTGCCATAGTAAGGGTGGCGGGCGAAACGGTTGTACCAGCCGATACGGAGGTCCTCGGTCTCCAGGGCCATGGCAGCAAGCTGGCTCGCGTTGAACTGGGAGAAGAAGGCCCACATGTCCTCCACGGGGCGCAGAAAGAGGATATCTGTGTCCACGTACAGCAAAGAGTCCACCTCCTTCAAGATTAGCTGGAAAGACAAGGCAACAATGACTTCAAATTGGAAGATTTGGAAAAAAGCGTCCCTGTTGCTGTTAAAAAATAATTGATGAACCTACTGGTAAAAAGAGCCTTTGAGTGGCGCATAGTTTGAAGAGCTTCTTCCACTCTTTCTCATTGACGCTGGGATAAGCGATGTGGTAGATGATGAAGTTAAATTTGGTCTGAATTGAACTCGGCCAGGAATGTAGCTTTAAAGTAAAGAGACAAAAAAAGATTATTATTATTATGTAAGACAATCTTGGAGACATTACACAATTTAATTAAAACAATTCCGAGGCATCTTCATAAAAGGACTCTTGATATTATTTGTTGAAATTGATCACTTATAAAACACTTGCTTAAATCACACAGAAGCTAAAGCTAAGGATGTGTTAGTGAATGCTAATCTGCACTAACACTGCAGCTCTTCTTATCTTTGGGCCATGTTTGCAGTGATTTTGTGACCGCAAAATCATCAGCTGCATCGAGATCCAGAACTCTTCAGTGAACTAAATACTTTATTTGGTGAAATTTATGACTTTTAAACATTTGCTTAAATCACTCAGAAGCTAACAATGTGGTAGCTAATGCTAATCTGTGCTAACACTGCAGCTCTGTTTACCTTTGGGCCGTGTTTGCAGTGATTTTGTGACGACAAAATCATCAGCTGCATCAAGATCCAGAACTATTCGGGAAACTAAATACTTTTTTTTTGGTATTTATCCTTATTAAATGAATACCTCACTGACAGTGTCAATCAAAACTATTAACCGTATAAAAGGTATATTTTTAGATACAGCTCTTATAGTGGATTTTACTGTACTATGTTCGTTTGTGCTGTGTCACTGGACTGGACACTCACCGCATTTTGGAAACTACCCTGAAGCTCGTCATCAGCAAAGATGTGAAATTTGATCGGCTTTTTGCTGAACAAGATGGCAGACTTCAGCATAGTTAGCGTCTCGTCCAGCTTGGGGCCACAGGCCACCACGGCCAGGTGAATGCTTTCATCGCCGCCATCTTCTGCTTCAGAGTCCATCCTGTCTCTTACAGTCAAGACATTCAAATTAGACCCAGAAATTCTGATATCAGTAAACTCACGGTGAGCCCTGTTGAGTTAGACTTGACATTAAGGTTTGGAGGCGAGGACTTGCATGCTAATAGTGTGCTACATCCAAAAAGTGCAAAATGTATGTTATATTAGGGTGGTAAACTAATATAAACTAACATGACTAATATAACTAATTATAATATAACATAAGCGTTTCACTTTTTGAAACAAATTATTGAAATAAATTGACTTTTCCTCGATATTCAAATTTTCTGACCAGCATCTAAAAATTCACATCTATTCCATGAGTAAATGACACTTCACGGTCTGTAAAGACAAAACACAACACAGCAACTGTGATTGTGCAATTAAAGCAGCTTGTTAAAAGCTCATTAGGCATTTGGGATGGCAGCAACAGTACTTGTATCTCACTGCGTGTGGCAGCCACGTGCAATGCTGCTTATTGCAGTCCGTAGAGATGCACAAAATCAGTCATACCTAGAGGATGATTCCACAAAGCAGTTTAGTCCACAAACATCAGCAGGCGACCTCCAAAACAGATTCCAGTAAGAGACTGACAATGAATTACACCTAATGGGGGGAAAAAAGACGGTTGTTAAAGTTTTGCAGTGTGAGACGGGATTAGTAAAACAGACTTCATTGCTAACACCGAGGTGAAGTTAGTTTTAAGTAGGATATTCGCAACACATTCTGAGTCTAGCCAAAAACATTTGTGTGCTCCTACTGCAAAATGTATAGATTGTATAAGTTACAGTTAAACCAACGAAAAAAAGTGAATACAGTACATACTGATTTTGAGTAAATAGGTCAAATGACTGAGAAACTATTGAGCTAAAATGCTCATCTTTACATGTAAAAATTCATAGAAAATATTGCGCGACCAGCACTGCAATTGGGAGCCCTGTGAGAATATGTACCACGGTGCCACCCTCTCATTTTAAAAAGGTGAATTCTAGCCATCACCTGACTTTTTCTGTGTATTCCTATGATCATTTTCTACAAGTGTAGCAAATTTGAGGTGGTTATTGTCACAGGAGCCCTGTGAGCATATGTCCTACTATCAACTCCTGTGTTGGCTGAGGGAGACATGGAATACAGGCTAAATAAGGGTCCCCGAGGACCAGGGTTGAGAACGAGACTAGTGACCGGAAATTAGCACGCCTCCTTACCCTAAATGCGGAAATGGTGATGCGTGCAGTCCATTGCTTTTCAACGACAGACCTTTTATTTTGAAAATCGACTGTGTATACACACTGTAGTGTATTTTTCTTGTTTTGTTTTTAACCGTAACTTCTAGAATAGGGGCGCTCGTAATGATGCTGGAGTAGTATGTGTGTAGCGGCTGGCATAAGCCTATATGCGTTTTCCCTGGAGCGAATGTCTCGCCGCTGTTAACAGGTGGTTTAAAGAAGCCAAAGTAATTAGCGAATTAGTAGCCTGAAAATAAACAAGATTACTGTACACACTACAAGTAAAGTACAGCAATAAATTACTCATCCTGAGTTGTATTATGTTATCATTTCGGTTTCAATTTTGTGTTTCTTATTTTTAGGCAGGGGGATATTACAGTAGCCGTTACTAGTTGTAAATGAAGTATCACGAAATGTAGTTTAGTTACCTGACCGGCTTGCGAACTCGACCGCCGGCCAATACCGTCCTCTTCTTGAAATCGTTACCCGTGTCTCGACTCCCTCCTTCGGGTGTCTCCAGCTCGCCAAGACCCCGCCCGTCGGTCTCCTCCGGGGTGGATGCGAGATGATTGAACACGTAGAGCGATGAAAAAATGGCCACACACAGGAGCCATGCACGCCTATAACATCGCATCCTGTGTGTCTTTGGCCTCTCGTAAGAATGTCGGTTAACCTCTCCCGCCTACATAAACTGATTTTAATCAACCCAAGTGATCCAGCGTCAGGTCCCGCCCACTCGTGTACCAAACGTGCCTTCACCCAGCTGCCAAGCGTGTTTGTTTAGCAAAACTACACAACACATGATCTACAAATAACAATGCGATTATACATTTATCCGTTGATAAAATGGGATCAAATTTGTTTAAAATGCTATTTCAACCATGTCATTGTAGTCAATGGGAAAAATTCAACAATTGACCGTTGAAAAGACTTTCTGTACTGTACTATATTACAATGTTGTTAGGTTTACCTGCTCACAAGCAAAATAGCCAATCAATACGGGTGAACGTATTGCAAGGAATCTGAATGAAAGCTCATATTTTTGTCTAACCAAAATATTACAAGCGTCATTCATAAACAGTGCATACCATAACCACAATAATCAACGTAGTGTTACCACTCCCACATATTTTTTTCTTATACATGCATTAAAAAACTCATACAAGAATCTACATTTATTTTAATTCACAGTATTTTACAATATAAATCATTCCATTGATTAAATCATGCTGCAAATAGATCTAGAATAAATTAAAAAAAAAGTTTAGTTCAATATTTCTGACTAAAATGTTAGACAGGAAAACAAGTATTGCATCCAAGGAAATGAGAGCAGATAAGGCCAGAATCTAAATGTTGATTGACTAATAATGACAAAGTAGGGGCACAAAAATATCATCATGAACATAAGATGCCATTCAAGTGCAAATAAACTTTCTAATGTAAACTACAACATGAAATAAACTTCACATTGCCTTCTTAATGCATCACTTGTTCACCAACAGTGTGATGTCACACCTCCCTATGTATGCTACTTAATATTCATTCGCTCAGTTTATCACATTCGATTTGGCTGTTCACAATGAGACCAGAAGTATCATCAAAACAAGTCCAACATGGAAGCCAATGCAAACATAATGGCAGTTATAGTATTAACTAACAAAACATGCATGTCAATCTCTGGTTGAGTGCATTTAGAATGGCTTTTGCCACGTTGGGAAATCCGAGGATTAGCGAGCGTCCCCGCTGACTGACATGCCCTCCCCCCGCGGCGACGAACACCGTGACACTCCTCGCTCAGTGTTGTCGGGGCTCGAGCCGCTTTGACTGTGCAGGTCGGCGGCTGTGCTGCTGGCGGGAGTAGACGTAGGTTTGGCTTTCTCCTTAAAGTCTGTGATTATTACTGTTAGGTCACCGACTGTGACCTCCAAATGCTGAGCGCTGCTTCTGTCCACGTTTTTTAACCTCGGTCTGGAGAGGCAAAAGAAAAAATCTGGATGAATTGTTTCCCAAACTTAACAGAGCAAAGGCGCATATTTTACATTAGAAAAATCTCAAGGCACACGACCAAACAAAAATACAGTGAAATAATTATGATCTCATCTCAATGTACTTTACTCACAAATTTACTTGGTGTGAAATCTAACTAGGCCTGTTTAGTTCAACACAAAGAGTATTATTCAGTTGTATGAATGGCAACAGGACAAGACACGTTAATTGTATCTTCCGCTATCTTTTTGGAAGAGCATTTAATTGTTTGGCCTGTCATTATGTTGCTGCCAATGGTAACTGAAAAAATATACATTATTTGTAGTAAATGAAAAAATATTCAGAGCAATTTAGTGAAATTGGATCATTTCCGCCAGACACCTGATAATCTAATGAAACATAATGAACTAATACTGATGAATGTGGCTATCAGACGAATAAATACCTCATCTTTTTTAGGCTTTTTTTCCTCAGCGTGAGTTCTTTGTCACTCTTCTCCGATTTTTCTTTCTTCTCCTTCCTTAGCAGCGTGGGCGGCGGCGGTGCAAATTGCTGATTTACTTGCTGTACGAGCAACTGGGAAATGGGCCGTGGTTTTCTAAAAACAAACAAAAGGACATGAGTGTGACGGTTACACTTGAGTGTATCTGCAAGACAGTTGCATGAGTGTGTTCTATGGGTGGTAATTCAAAAATGATTACATCTCTGATGATGCCAATCAAAATGTAATTAGTATCTTTGCAGTGGCAGAACAGCTGTAATGGATCTAATTAGAAAAGTGACATTGTTAAGTATATTAGCATGTTCTCTAATCTCTCCACAGACCACTAACAAACACGCAACGGACAAAATGTTAGGCAGGTCTAAGATGTAAACACATTAACTCATTCACTGCCATAAATTCATTCCAAAAAAAAGTTTATTAAAAATTAGGGGCAACAGGCGATTCAAATCTTTTTATCGTAACTAATCGCATGACTTCACTAGTTAACTCACGATTAATCAAACAAATTTGTATCTGTTCTAAATGTACAATAAAAAAATTCTAGGTTTTCATACTATTGTCAACAAAAGCTATAGCCGTCAATGGCAGTGAATGAGTTTAAAAATAGAATTTGTTGGGCACCTAAAATGATTGGAGGAGGAGGAAAGCAGGCTTTGTGGTGGAGTGGAACATCAGTGGCAGAAAGGAGGAAGCTAATGACTAATCAACACATCTAATTCCAGTATTCAGCCTGGGACACATGGGATTGTGGGATACGTTACTATTTTTAGTACAAAAAGCACGGAGCCGTTTTTTCCCCCCCTACCATCCTACATTCATTCAAAACCTAGGGACCCTTTTCATGGTGCGTTTACTGTACTGGGGGGGAAAGCAAGCACTTTGTTTTGTGTGTACAACTAAATAATAAACATCCGATACAAACTGACTCCAGCGATCTTAAAGTCGTCTTGACACTTGTGTAAACACAATACAGCCTTTCTTTTGTCCAAACGTGACAAGATTTGACACTTTCTTACCGAGTTGACGTCCCTTTCCGGACATCGCACATCGTGCACTTGAACGCCTCGGCGGTGTTCCTGAAGGTGCAGACGCTACAGTCCCAGTAGCCATCGTCGGCTGGCGGCTGCTTCGGTTGCCGTTTCGGCCTTCGAACAACACAAAAACAACAAGCTTGCCGTAAAAACCGTGTGCGGATAAAGTTAAATCCAAAGCGCTACGGCTATACGGTTTTAAACTCTGAAGTCGTCCAAACGGAAGAGCTTTCAAACACACGGCTGCCTCGCATCTCACAAGCTAATCGCCATGTAAACAGTTCGGTTAAAAAGAGCTCCATCAATTTCCCCGGGTGGTGCGACTCGTATTTCATTCGATCGTTACCTTGTAGGACTCTTCTTGTCACCCATAATACACACGTTGCCGTCAGTGTGGTTAAGGGGCTCAAACGTTACCATTAACAAACAAATAAACACATCACGTTCGGCTGCTACTCCGCTGTCGTTGTAAATCCCGTCGACGACGGTCATGTGACCGGCGTCCAACAATCACGTTTCACGTGATCGCTACAGCGCTCCGATTCAGACAAACTTTGTGGGAAATACTTTAGAAAACACAGCAATACTAATCTAATATGTGTATCGTTTTAAGTCAAGTGTATTTTGTCTTATTGAAATGCTATTATTTTGGTCTTGCATTGAGGCAGTATGGACAGTCACACTTTCTCAAGTGTCCACCAGGAGATGCGGTTTCCCCAAATTAAGATTTATCAAAGAGCAGACGCAAACAAAAACAACGCGCATCACATAACGCATCACTAAAACAAAATTACAAAATTCATAAGGGAAATCAGCCATGGTCTGTGTAACAAAATCAATATTTATGACAGAATGTATGTTTTGATGTTTTCAAGCGGTGTGTAGGTAGGAATTTACAATGTTTGTGAAAGACTGGCAATACAGTAGGACAAATATTGAACAATAAACTTGTCAAATTCTGTATTGTTTTTTAAAAGCTACAGATCTTTCGTTTTCTCTTTTTTTTCTAATTTTTTCTTTCCAATTATTATTATTTAGTAGCCTGGTTAATTATGTAGTGTAAAAAGACCAGGAAGGCGTCAGGGCCGATGAGGTGTTCTCCTGTTTGAAAGTCTGCACTGACCAGCTGTCTCCAGTATTCACACATATTTTCAACAGATCTTTGGGGCTGTGTGAGGGCCCATCCTACTTCAAACGCTCCACCATCACTCCGCAAGAAAACGGCAATATCAGTCCTGTGTTACTTTCTACACCCAGTTTCACACTGCAGTTTTATACATCAGTGATCACTGGGAGCAAGTCAGGGTTTAGTGACAGTGTCTTGCTTCTCAAGGACACATGGACATGTTCACCAGGGTTGAGGATCAATCCCGCAACCTTTGCGTTCGGAGAGGAACATATTTTGATAAATTGTGGATATCTGGTAAATGATGAGAGGAGGGGTCGAAGGCAAGTCATCATATCTCACATAAAAATTGTTCACATAGCAGGCAAGCAGCTAGTGCCCTTCAACTCTTTGATCTCTCGTTTCAAGTATTTCATCTCTTTTAACCCATAGCCCCCTCCCTTCTCAATGTATAGGTTCTTGTAATTTAAACACCGTTAGATGGCGGTAATGCACCTAAACGATTCTTGCCAATGCCAACCGCCACAAACCACTGAAAGAAGAAGAAAACGAAGACCGTAGGCATGCGTTAATGCGGGGATTAAAGGTCTGTTAGGTATAAATAAATGTGTACTATCGATACACTAAGACGAGTTTTGTTTAGTGACGGGCGATCGAATTAATTGTGTTATTTGGCTGTTTTTCCAGAGGCGTTACTTGTGTCGGGTTTTGCTCCTTCCTTGTGGGATGCTATGCGAACTCGCTAACAGATGCTAACGGACAGGCTTTGACCAACCTTGCCTCGCACGTAATTTCAGCCTTAAAACACAAATATCAGTTTATTTGTGAAAATTGCCAGCTATTGTGGTGTTGTATAAGACAATTGGGGAATGAACAACTTCACCGAGACGAACATTGCCTGCTTGTAGGTCCGTCGTGTTGTACTCAACATAATCGTGTTCACATCCCAATAAACACCAAAAGTAAGTGAAACAATTTTCAAGTTTGTATTATGCACGTATTGAGACCAGCATGTGTTTTATTTAGTAGCATGTGTAAATTCATTGCCCACATGTGCCGGTAGTTATAACCGTCTTCAGTCTTTCTCCAATCCATGTTAAAACAGTCAGTTTTTAACTATATGCAAGTGAACAGTTGTGATGAACAACCACATTGTTTACCAAGTAATCTATCTTTTTTAGTGTCTAATAGACCACCAGGGTGGCACTCGATGCGTTATGAACACCAGTTCCCACCAGCGAATAGCAGAGAGGTAAGATGATGTTTTAAGGCAGTGGATATTTTGCCGTGATTGGCAGCTCTCTTGCTAGCGTTATTTTGCCGTGAACGGCTGTCATCGGCATTACTAACCATAACCCTCACCCTAAAGACATATTACCAGTCTAATCCTAACCAAAACCGCCAGGATTCGAACCTGTGACGTCACACTTTCTAGGCTATCGCCTTAGCCACTATGCCAAGAGCTAGTATGCATTCACTGCCGTATAATTTGTACTTGTTGTTCTCATGCAATTCATGGCAAAATAGTGCTAAATTGCGAAAAATCTACAACATTGAATTGAGGTTTGATGTTAATATACTGGCTAAAAGAAACCCTTTGAAGAAATTATAGTAAAGTTCATAAACAGAAACAAAGATCAAATGATGACATTATCCCTCATTTACAGTAAGCAATGCAACAAAAACAAATTTAAACTGGGGACGGCAATAAACAGTTTAAAGCAAGTACTTGGCATCTTCTTTGAACAGTTGTCCACTTTCTGACAAGCTGCTGCTTTTTGTGTATCAAATTTTTTACTTGTGAGTCAATCAAGCGATGGCTAGTATCTCGATAAACTGGTAAATCTGGTCACTCGTAAATCATCGGTACCAGACTTTAATAACGTGGGTGAAAGACAAGAATATTTACCTTCGGTCTGTCGTGTTCATATTCTTTTAAGATTTAAAACTCATGTTTCTTTGCTTTGTGTCCTAAAGCGCCTGTTGCTGAAAGTGATCTCTTTAAGACACTGCTGAATTCTAAACCAGAAACTTGTATCTTATTTCTGTGACCTCAGAGCTTTGTGCCCTGTAGATGATGTCGTACAAATCGATTGTCATTTCAAAGCAGGCTATGTGTCATTTACAATCCCCCAAATCTTGTACATTTTGTGTAGGATTTATTTCTTGGGTAGACCCGGCAATGCCAGCGGTTCTATGCACTCATGCAGCACAATGTGTTTTTCAGGTGACAGTGCGTAGGGTGGTCAACATTTTTGAAAAGAGCTCTCAACACCCTCCCCCTGCAATGGTGGACTATGAGAGAGGATATGAAGATGAGCAGTGGTATGATGATGGCTCAGGTTACCACGGTGAAGAAATTCCCAGGGATTACCCACCAGAGCCATACTACGATGAAAACCCCGAATATGGCAACTTCCACGGACACTCTCCACCCCACCACCAGGTAAGACTAGACCGGGATGTCTGAAACCAATCATATTTCTATTCAATTCAGAAGATCTCAACACGATAACAATGCAGTGAATATGTGCCAATATTGCCTTATCATGCTTTTCATTTTTTTCCTTCTTCCTAACCCCTCTCTTAGGAGTCACACTATCAAGGTCCACATTATGGCAGAGATGATTTGAGGCATCATTTACGCTCAAGGTGATTTGTTATTTGCTTTAAAGTAATTGAATTAGGGCTGAATGATTAATTGCAATTGCAATTAAATTGCAGTTTGACAAAACACGATTACGTAGTCGTGAAAAGCTGCGATTAAAATGCTCGTTGAAACGGAGCGGAAGGAGGGAAAATGGGGGGAGCAGGAACGTCACCGCTGTAACTAAAGCCTGGCGCCATAAGCGCACGTAATTTTGGTGAGGGTTTTTTTGTCTCATAAGACCTTGAGACGAGTGTCTAACATGTTTAAATCAGTTTGATCTTGGTTTTAAAACACTTCACCGTTGTGATTTATGACTTTTCGGCTGCCGTATTTTGCGCATTTTGTAAACCGAGTGTGGCCGGCAGCGGCTGATAAATTTGTGTTGTCCTATATTTTGAGGCTAAAGAGGTCTTTATGTGGCCGTATGTTGTTTTGTCCGATTTCATGAATGAAAATTAAGACGGACGAAATGATTATTGCTCGTCATTACCCACCGTCATTTAGGTGTCGCTGCCGCAGCCTCTTTTAATGTACATGTATTGTAGCGAACAAATCAGGCCAAGCGGAGAACAAACAACAACTCTTTAATGACAATTTGCAAGTAACTGTCGGCGGTAACCACGCCAGAACACAACAGCTCCGCTTAGCTTACCAAAACAAAAGTCTGTGTCACCTTCAAATTACCCCACCCTCGTCCCACCCACAAGGATTGCTACAGAATGCTAGTGTTTTTTTTAAAAATCAAATCGTAAAATGTTACGTCATATAAGCAGGTATAATTTTACTTTGCCTACACTTTAGCATGTGTGAGTTTACTGACTGGAGATCGCTAAGTTTCATTTTTTTTATATGTATATTGCATTTATTTATTGATAAATGCAGTGTTTACATGTCATGTTTCATGCAACATGAAAAGTTTGATATGTTGAAGTGGTAAATTGTAAATGTAACTTTAATTGCAGAAAAAAAAAACTGATATTAAGGCATCATTTGCCTTTATCGTAAAATCCTGTAATCTATAATAGATTTGATATTGTTATAATTAACTTTTTGTTGGGTAAAAAAATTAATTGAAAAGGACCTTGAAAAAAAAAATCGCGTATTATATCACAATCGCAATTTTTTGGGGGAAAATTTGCAATTAGATTATATTCCATAGTTGTTCAGCCCTAATTTGAATGGTTTACTTTAGTCACCATCATTGTTTTTTAACTGCTCCTCCAAATTTGGTGATAAGCCTATTGCATTATTTTAAGGTGGTTATATTCCACTAATTAGATTTTTAAGATTTTAATTGTATAAATATTGGATTTGTGTGGTCCCTTTATCCATTTCCAGGAACAACTCGAGCATCACATTTCTGTAAAAGAAAGATCAGTTCAATGTAGGTCTTAATTTAAAAAAAAAAAAAAAAAAGTAAAACTAGGGCTGCACGATATATCGAAAAAATACCGTCATTGCGATGATGGCACGTGCAATATGCTCATCGCAAAGACATGCGATAAATTAAAAGTTTTGTTATGGTACTGTATGCTTCGTTGCACACCTCCCTAGATACTGCTCTCCTATTGGCTGGAGCGGACCACAGGCGTCCTGTTAGCAACTTCGCAGCCGTGGAAGGAGGAAAAATAAATAGCACACTCGGGAGAGGAAGAAATGAACGAGGATGAAAACAATGAACTGTCTGTGCCTAAAAAGAATAGCACATTTGAAATATGGGACTACTTCGGCTTCAAGAAAGATGACTTGACACAGACGCAGGTACTGTGCAAGTGATGTCAAAGAACAGTGGCTACGTCAAGAGGAAACGCAACCAATCTACACAGCCGTCTTCAGAGTCCCAATACTACTAACGTGAAGGCAAGTTGTAAAATAGCAAATCGATAACCATTAATGACAGTTTTGCGAGAAAACTTCCAAGCGCCACAAAGCTATTACCACATTTTGCCAGAAAGTACCTTAGTCTGTATTGACCTTTTGCACGTGACGTCACAGCCCTCATGGGAACGCCCCCTCAGGGACACTGGTCGGCAAAAGAGCCACATGCCTGTATTGTAACCATTGAATCTCTTACAGCGTAAAGTCCTGTATCTAATCGATTATCTTATAAAATGGTCATATCTTGCTTTGCGGTCGGTTGTACAGACAAACAAAAGAGTAAACCAAATGTATACCTACTAATGAAGACTAAAGACGTCGATTGATAGCAGCAATCAACAGAAATGACTGACAGCCCTTAAAGTATTCGCGGATTTGCAGCGATCATTTTTTGCGACGTTGGTCGATAAATGTTATTAGTAGATAAACGTACACTCTGACAAAGATTGTAACAGGTGTTGAATTGCGTGTTTCAAATCACATTAACGAGCCAGATAGTTAGCGTCCACGCCAACTGCACGAACACACAGCTTAGTTTTAAAATGCACCTTCAAAACTATGAAGTGCATTTGACAGTTTAATAATGGGGGATTTTTTCTTTGTGCTTGGAGTTTTTCACTCTGGAGCCAAAGTCATATTCATGAAATTAAGCGCATAGTTTGCCACTATGATAGTCATTTGTTCCATGCCAGTAAACATAGTAACATAACATCATCACAACGTTTCAATATAGAACGGACTGTGTCAAAATAAGTCAGTTAGCATGACAAACAAGTTTTACCTTTGCATTACGAGGTATATTGTCCCCCGGTGTGAGCGTAGCATCTCGTCCCAGAGACTCAGCCAGCGACAAGCTTTTGAATCAGCCCCGACGTAAGAAGAGACGTCATTGACTACATAATGATATAGGTCGTGCGCTATGAATTCCGGCAAAGTCGGCGATTTGATTAACTTTGTAAAGACATCATGCAACAGAAAGTAAGGGCTGTTTTCAAACTTGCGATCTCCAACTAAAGTAAATATCGCGCTCTATGAGTCGCGACTAAATGTGCAACTTCAACTGACAGGTGACCTTCGGTTGAAGTAATAGATTCCGTAGCTCTATGGGCAATAATAACTTTTAATTTGTAAAATAACAGTCGCTCCGGGTCACGTCCACTTCCATTCAACAATCATTTCCTTCCGCCGTCCGTCATAGGGCAGTCACGTGATAACGTGACGTCGGTGCAAATGGTCAATACCTGCAAGCAGCTCACCCTCTGAGAGACTTTTCAACGTGCCTCGGGCAATGTAGTTACACGCCAGCGTCCTTGTTTAAAACCGGCCAAAGTGAAAATGCTGGTTTTCCTGGCAAAAAAACCTTGAAACGTTTTGTTAAGCAGTGTTGATTTTTATGGTTACTGTAACATTGAAACGGGAAGACTTACATCTTAAGCACTTTGTTTTCAAGAATTATTATAATATATATTTTTGTATATATTATTTAATTTACCAGTCCTGCTTAAAGCTCTTGAGAATTTCATGGTTGTCACTTACCCATGGTTATGCTTGAATAAAATAACTGATTAGGAGTACAGTGTTACCTCGTTTTTTTTTTGCTGGGGTTAGGTTCCAAGAAATACCAGCAATAATTGAAACCCGCGAAGTAGTTAGCTTTATGTTTTACATTTATTATAAATGTTTTAAGGCTCTAAACCCCCTCAACACAGTTTATACAGTTTTCTCATTGAGGCATTTACATTTTCTCACATTTTTCTCTTGTTTAAACATTCTCAATGTTCAAACCTTCATACATTTTATAAAATGGGTACATTACTGTAAAAAAATAATGCATGTAAAATTGCAATTTAAAAAATCAGTGAAACAGTGAGGCCGCGAAAAGTGAACCGCGTTATAGCGAGGGAACACTAATGCTTTTTTTTTTGGGTCCTCGCATGTTTAGGGTAACACTTGTTTAAGTGTTTGCACTCTATATATTTAGACTCAATTACAATGTTTAGATCAGATTACTGTACATATTCTATTCATATTTCACATTTAAAGCTTATTTATTTAATTAGATAATGGAAATATATATTTTTTAGGCATATTTTAAATATCGCGATATTCAACTCCCATATTGCATATCACATGCTTTTCCAATATCGTGCAGCCCTATATAACACTGCACATCTTTTGCCTATTCCAATTTCAGTTCTTTCACCGTCTTACTGTTGTGAAACACTATATGCAACAGTGCACACACACACAAAAAATCTGGATTATTTTTATTTTTTTTACTTTTGTCCTCGTTTATCTTTAAATAATGCATGCATTTTAATGACAATATTTAATGCAGAAGCGCAGCCATAGTAGGTGTGTCTCCATGACTTTGGATATTTGTAGATTAGGATTGTCCTGCCGTGGTCTGCTTGCTGCTTCCGTATATAACAAGCAAAAAGACCACTAGAGGGCGGCAGGGTTCCAGTTTTTGAAAATAGGATTAAAATAAGAGACATCCATGGCCTTCTGGAGCAGGTTTTATTAAGATTTGGTTCAAAGTTTAATAATAACATATGTATTCTACACTACTGTATGTTAAAACTGATCTGTCTGATATGTCCCAATACATGCATACTCTCACCTCCTGTATTTTATATTGAAACACGCCTTTTAAGAAACTGACTGCACACTGATTTTTTTTGAACACTGTATAATTTAAGAGGGTTGTTTCATTGCTTATGTATATATAGGTATAAAATTACACTTCTAATTGATTTGTCCTTCATTTCACCCGTCTAACTTAATAAATCCCTTAGTGTAAAAAAGAAAAATACTGATGGAAAATGTATTTGGAAGCATTTCTTTGTAAACCCTACTGCTCGTAAACCTCAAGGCTTAACCCCAGACAGTCGCTAAGTCCAGCTGTTGTAAACCCGACATCAACACACACACACTTCTCACCTCGGCAGCTTCAACATACCAGCAGTTTACGGGCCCCCCATCACTGGCAGTCTCCTTTTCTAGGAGTTATACCAGGCTAGAATGGGGGACAAAGGGCACTAGTGTCTACTTACTCTGCCAAAGAACCCCCACATCCACCCTTTACCCCACCCTAATAGAGAAAACACCCAGACCACTCCCTTTTTAATTAAAACATCCACGTGCATCTCAGATATTTTTTACAATTGCATGTACCAAAGTCAGCCGAGCCACACCCCTTCACAGAGTCCCTAGCTGTAACGTAAAACGGAATGATAACCAATTATGAAGCGTCCTGAAGATTGCGCTTTTGCTGGACACAAATAAGAGCAACTGGTTGTGTTGAGGTTTTGTGTAACGTGTCTGGCAAGTCATTCACCGCTATAAAAATAACGAGAATTGCAACCACATTGTAGGTAATAGTCAGACACTTTATTCATGTCTTCTATATATTTTTGTAGATACATTTGTTTTTAGGCAGAAAACACACTGAAAATGTATCAAACTGTGGCCCAAAAACTGAGGTACTAAATTTAAGTTAACTGTTATTTCAACACAGAACTTCTAAATTTTTAGCTGCCTTTTAAACACTTAATTATATTGTATACACGTCGAAATACGCTAGTATAAAATATGTATAACAAATTAAAACAAAAACACTTGTCAGTTTGGGAATGGGTACCTTTCACATTTGAACCGGTACAACTACAAATCGATACACTCTCTGCAATCATGACCAATTGATCCACATTTACTCCCAACTGTTACTCTTCGTTCGGGAATTAAAACGTCACTGAAATCTGCTTTGGCATTTTCATTAACACTACTGAACGCAGAAAATAGAATTTAGAATCACTGCTGCCACCTGTTGATGAAAAATGAAACTGCGCACACCCTTTTTCACGTACACAATGCGTACATGACGTCACATCCGTAGACCGAGGGCGGGAAATTCTAACCCGAATCCTGTCTGAAAACAAAGAGGCTTGTAGGAGCACCCATTTTGAACAGTTAAGGTCTTAATCTACCAATTAGAAGAGGTTTCAGTCTTAAATAGTCAAATAAAAAGGCTATTGCAAAGATATTTTTGGTCAAATTGTTACAGAGAGCAGCCTTAAGTGATCAAACCACACATCTTTGAGTTCAGAAAAGGGCCAAAAATCTTTAGCAATAAACGTGAGGTCTCATTTGACCTATTCGCATTTGGAAATGCAGTTAATGATGTTCAGACTAAGGATGCACGATAATAACGGTGGCTGATAATTATTGGCAATTATCGACCAATTTGACTTCATACAGATAAACCAGATACTTTAATAAAGATATCTGTCGATAATTATCGGCAGTTATCGACCAATTTGACGTCATACAGATAAACCAGATAATAAGGAAATCCGCCTATAATAATAGATGTGTTTGTGGCTCAAGTTGTGCCCAACTCCTCAACCCCTCTCTTCTCCTATGGTAGTGTATATTTGTGACGTCATATTACACGAGGACCGTGTGGTCACAGAAGATGCATCATGGCGACATGGCAGTCGCCAGTGTGGGCTTTCTTTACTGTCCTGTTATGGGGAAAAAACTATTTTAACACTTATTAACTTAACAAGTTTGTACTGTATTGTTGACACCTGTATTGTCTTTAACACAATGGGCTTTTCACTTCTTGTACATGAAGCAATATCGAAGTGACCTTACTGATAAGCCTGCTCGCTACAGACTGCTTGCTTTCCTGTCTAGCTGACCCTCCCTTTCTCATCCCAAAACCTAACCAGGCTGCATAAAAATCTTCCCATGATAAGTTACTGCGCACACTGTCACAGTCACTTCTTGTAGACTGCTTTGTAAGACTTGTGTATACAGGGAGTCACCATGAAAAATCTGTCCTGCCATTGGTTCATAGCATTTAAGGGCCAATAGGATATCTTAGCTCGGCATGCAGTGAACATGTCACACATCAGTGAATGTCGTGCATGAGCAAGACACAAGATGCTGCATCCAAAGTCCTATATTAGCGTCAGAATGAATGGTATCGGCGTGTTACTTGTTAGTACTCACCGATACCGAGTTTACATACAGATACACTGTTTTAATACAGTATTGGGGCCTCTGCTGATACCAGTATTGGTATCGGAACAACACTATTTATCAGTATCGGTTGAAAATAGCATTATCGTGCATCCCTAGTTCAGACTGAGGACTGAACAACCAGTGGTTGTGGGACATTCACACCTAAACATCTGGATACAGGCTAAATGTGGCGCAATGGCTTCGTCAGCTTTCAGTGGTTAAATAATGCGCGGAAGTGTGGTTGCCGCCAATCCGGTGACAGCGCTCTGTGACTTCAGCTCTATATTTGGGTCTAATTAAACAGTGCCTTCAATTGAGGACAGACGCTGACTTGAAAATTGGCGCTGAGTTGAAAATTGGTCCTTTTACATGTTCCAAGGGCCAAAAGTGGAAAATTGCATCCATTCCACAAATTGATTCATGTGCCCTACACCCTACTGGCTCTGAATTTAAATCTGTGGTTTTGCCTTCCACCCGTACTTTTTCATTGCTCAGCCATTATCCTCTTTTCCTCCTAAACCTGTAATGATGAATTCTGGGAGATTTGAATTAATTGTATGTTCTGTTCTCATCCTTCTGCCGTGATCTTTCTTTGGCAGCAGCAAATTCATAACCAGTCTGTTTTCTGTTTTTCAGGAAAAATGGCCGACCCGGTCCATATTTCAGTAACAGGGGTCGAGGGCACTCTCAAAAGTAAGTCAGTTCCCTTTAACCCATTAAGGCCGGGAGCACGCGAACGCGGTTCTACTGTTAAAGCCGGGAGCGCTCCAGCGCTCTTCTCCCTTTAAATCCGGGAGAGCGGATACGTCATTTTGTTTTGTTTAGACCAATTTTTGGTCTCTTAGCCAATAAAATGCATCAGAATATACACGAGAGGGTGACGTGGGCCTCGTAGCATGTCCTGGAATTTTTTTCAAGCATTTATGGCTTACACAGATTCCCGGGAGTTATGAAATAACTGACGTGATTGACGACGGCGCAGGAAGAATTCGAATCAATGTAACCAGTTGACAGTGGCATATTGTTAAAAAGAAGTATGTTTGTAGACAATGAGGATGTTGAAAATTTCAACGGCTTTCGAACAGAATGGACGACGAATAATTACCACTCGATTTCCTGAGGTTCTTGCTAGTATACTCTCCAGTGTTGAAGGTTATATACCTGCAGATGCGACATTTGTTTGTTGATTTATTTATTTTTTTAATTTTGAAGATTTATAATAAACTTGTTTGTGTGAACGCCACAGGTGTAAGCTCTGAAATGTTATTGGAATTATGCTTATATCTGCTTCAGGAGCCGAGATATCAATTATTTTTAATATTGTCGAATTTCCAGGAAAATTTCAGGTTTTCGAGGGGTGGCTCAAAAGTCACCCATAGGGTTTAGAGACATGTTTTGCCAGGTGCTTTAGGCCTTAATGGGTTAATACGGTTATGTTTTTAGTCTTCACTTCTCACCATATTAGGAATTCCCCATTCCATTGTTTTTGTTGCATGATTCGTATGGATGTTAGCATGTCTTGGATTTTACTTGTTTCTAGATAGAAGATTGAGAGATTGCACCCTATTGACTTAACTGGGCTGTGGTTTGTTTCAGTCGAGACGACCATAATCACTTCAGGCACTCGCAGAATGTTAAAGCGGACTGGGACCGCTCTTCTGGGAAGAAAAAAGAGAAAAGCCAACCACCTCCTAAAAAGAACGTCTTTCCTGAGTCAGACAAAGGCTCTGCACACCCTCCAAAAAGTACTGGTAAGCCTTTATTCATGTATTTCAGGTGACGGATTGGAGATAGACATGTTTCCACTAAGCACTTCAGGTCATCCATCCATTGATTTTCCGTAGCGCTCAACCTCACTTGGGTCACGGGTAATACCCTGGGCTGGTCGTCAGCCATTCACAAGGCAGTAATACACCAACTATTTACACCTATGGACAGTTTATTCTCCAATTAAGCCATAATGCATATTTTTAGAATGTGGGAGGAAACCAGAGTACCTGGAGAAAATCCACACAGGCTTTGGCAGAACATGCCCGAATTTGAACACACGACCTCTGCACTGTGAATCAGATGCGCTAGCCAATAGGACACAGTTCTGCCGGCTTCACTTCGGCTCTAATAAGCATCGACACACAGTACAACCTGAAACCTTAAAAGTTGGAACACCCCAAATATGATTCAAGTCAAAACTATACGGTTGACCTGTGCTATTCCGTCAGTGCATGTGACGTACTTTACGTATGTGGGGAATGCACATTCGTCATGTAAAAGGCAGGCGGGCTGCTCGAGTGAGATCCCGGAAGTATGTGGGAATAGTTAGCCAGCTAGTTTAGCATTAGCTAGGACAAGCCAAGGCTGTTACAACAGAATGCGGATGGATTTAAAATGAGACAAAAAAAACTAAAACACCCTTAGTAATACCGCAGGTCAGGGTATGGCGGGTGGTTAAAAAGCTCTTTTAAACTACAATGGGAAACTTTTCCATAGTGTGTCGCAATATATTTTGAATTACCAGTAAGTGAATATGAAGATTTGGAAAGTGCTTTACACATTTTGCTTTTTCATTTGTTTTACGGAAATGAACAAGATGTGAGCCGATTCGAATGTCATTCGCTGATGTCAACACAAATAGCAAATAGAGGTTTTGAGTCCGAGCTCTAAAATACAAAATATAGATGAATAATCAAATCAATATAATTGAAAGGTCCAATGAGATCAAGCCTGTCACATTGAAGCATCTGTTCTAAGATGAGGTGTGTAATGCGAGCAGTCACACGTTAAGATGTTAATGGCACAAATGTCACATGCCCTTTTTTGTGAATTTGGTGGGGGGGAAGGTGATAGCCTTTCTTTTTTTTACTTCACAAACTGACCTTATTAATGAGAAAGTAGTTACTGTGTGGCTCGACAATGTCACAGGGATCGCTTTGGAGCCTTTCTCGTGCTTTCTTTGGACTTTTACAAGATTTTGCCCCCCCCCCCCCCAAAAAAAAATTAGAAAAGATGGTTTCAATTCAACACAGTAAAGGTCATTAGACTAAGTCTAAGTAATTTCTTTGCTTTGATTGCTGAGCTGTGCAAGCATATTTATGTGCTGAAAATGTAGTTCTTTGTTGTGCCAACCGTTTGAAGATGCAATAAACCAGTGAGAAAACAGTTGTACCTCCCACCTCCATCTGGAACACTAATTAGGCCAGTAAAGCATGCTGGAATGGGGTTCTGGTGATTTCCGTGTGCTCTCATGCTCACATGGGGCCATGAATGCATAATTCTTTTTAAACACAATTTTCACAGTGGTAGGCTGACCCACGGTTTGTAAAGAAACATCTCAATGTGGCATTTTGGCCTCCCTAGAGACTGCACACATATACTTAAATTATAATAATTGATATGGTGTTACCTTAGTGAATGACTTGTGACCATCGCAGGATGTACACAACCTCACCCAAATTCAATTGGGATAGTCTCCTGCTCACTCATTGCCCTAATGAAGACAAGTGGTGTAGAAAATGGATGGTTTTATCTTCACTTGATCTAGAGCCATTTTCAGTTTCGTTAAGTTAAACCAAACAGCCAAACCACTGGCCTCCAATTTCCTTTATTTTTCTTTTTTTCCCACTAGCTAAGCCTGTTGTGATACCAAGCCCACCTCCAAGTGTCCCTGCAGAGGAACCACCGCAAACATCTTCAGTAACAAAGGTAAATAATAGCATTTGCTTTTGATACACTTGCGTCGGTGGCACTATTCACTGTTGACATGCGGCGTGCATAATGAGGCTCGTACAAAAACAAGAACTCAACACCGGTCAAAGAGTTAAGTTGTCTCTTTTTGCGTTAGGAAAGTCTTTGAAATTAGAACCTGTTTCTAAACCTGGTGACCTCGCCACTGACCCTCGACCCTTTGCTCTACCAGGAAATACCCTGTGATCCTGTACCAGAGAAGGAGTCGGCCCCTTCCAACATGGAGCCCGAGTCGACCCAAGATGAGGAAATAAAGGCGCGACGGTCAGAAGCCATTAAGGCCAAGGCTCTGGAAATTGAGAAGGTAATAAGAATTGTTCCATGATGAAAAATAGCAAATTATATTTTACCATGGGCCAATGTATTGGTCCGATACTATAGGCCTGTACCAGATAGTAGTGTTTTTCCGTGGGCATGTTGGCCTGTGCTATCAAATGAGTTCATATTATTAGTGTAGCTATTCAATTTTCCAATACTAAAGACCACAGGTCCTTAATTAAATATAAAGTATTTCTTCAAGCCGAGGTCTGGAATATCATATGCAAGAATAACATTTCATTAAAAATCAGTATATATATATATATATATATATATATATATATACACACACACACACACACACTGAAGGAGGAGTAACAATACATTTCTGAAAAATGTTTGTTGCATAAAAAGGCTTTTGAACAGGGCATCCTAAAGTGTGAGCATTTTGAGTTGCTACATTCTTCTTTTGTATCTACCGGTAATATGATCTTCCAAAAGCTTAAAATCTTTCTTCTTCTTTTTTTTTTTGCATTGCAATTTAATTTTCTTTTCTTTTTTTTGCCGTCTGCCTGTCACAAACACAAGCTGCTTTGATTTGATTGGTCTCACTTGGTTGGAGTTGTGATGCATAGCAGATAATGATACAATGTCCATGCTGCTAGAAATCTGTGCAGGGTAAAATATGGCTGCTGTATATACCCCCAAAAGGTGTGCTGGTTTAATTGCAATGTCAAAATGATCGAATCCACAAAAGGCACCATTTCGGCTAGGAGTCTGCCTGTCTGTTTTAGTTGTATAGCACCATATTATGTGTTAAATGTTGCTCACTTGGCATCCATTGCAGCTTGGTTCCCCCCCCCCCCCCCATCTATGGACATTGGTCCCTTCTTTTGTCCTTGTGTGTGTGTGTTTCTGTTGTTTTTTTGTTTTTCCTTGCCCTCTTGGGGGGTTTAGATCAGGGGATGTCGTTAATATTTGTCAACTGAGGGCCTGTGAAGCCCTTTGAGACCCTTTTGTGATTAAGGGCTATATAAATAAATTTGACTAGGCTTGAGTTAACCTCTACTATAAACCATTTTTATACCACACTATAGCAACTTTATAAAAACTAACCATCTAAAGTAGCTTTCACCTTGTTTTAGTAAAATGCAAGCAGGATCGAGTACGACCTGCCCACCATTCGCATGACATTTTGGTTTCAAAATGCCAGTCAGCAGGTAGCGAAGCTTTTCTATTTGGCGTCGCGCTTTATTCCCCCGCCCCTTTGTCCCTCCACGCTGTACTACGTGCCACTTATCGGTTCCTGTTAAAGCAGGGCAGGAATTGGCCCGCGGGATGTCAGGCGGCCCACCCAGTGTGGTACGTCTTTTGGCATTGGTGTGCACATGCTTGCCCCGCCAGTTCCCAGCGCTGCCACAGACGAGGGGTGGGAGGCAGCCAGCGCTCCGGTGCCTTTACGGGAACATCTGCCTCCGAGCTGTACGCATCAGGTCGCAGGGAACTTGTAAAATAAGCCTTCATTTTGCGTTACAGAAACCATACGTTGCTCATTTTCTATTCCTAGAAAAGGAATCCGTTTAGTTCATTCAGTTCATCATTAACTTTTTTTTTGTGCTGCGATACTCATCAGTCTTTCTGCATGTACTCTCATTAAACCTTAAACAAATACATCATGGCCATAAACATGACTGGCATAATGAAAACATTTAGAAACCTCTTTCCAAATACCTCTATTGTTAAGTCATAGATGGTGGAATACGGAACGAGTGATTATATAAGGCAATACTCCTTAAAATATCAATTTAAAACTTCTGGGAATTCTACCGACAAAACTTATCCATTTTCACAATTAGCTGCTCTCGAGATCTTGGCTTAACAGGCAGCTTTTAATATCATCTCATGTGTAGCAGCCCTCAATTAGAATGCTTGTTATGCAGGACCCCTGCTTGCCTCATGTGAGGGCTGTATGTATAATCTCACTCAGGTTCACAACCCCCCCCCAGCATCTCTGCGCATAGCCCTGAGTATGTTCACAATTTGGACCTCCACAAACATCCGATTTGGGTCGAAGCCCACTTCTTCTTTTTTTTCCTTTTTTTTTAGCTCCTCCTCTTCATTACTGGTGCTCTTCTCGGGGCCCCCACCTCCGTGGCCCCAAATCTTCGTTTTTAAAGGTCTTATAAAATAGAGAGCCACCATGCAATAAATTCACAACATATAGGTAAAAAAATAAATAAATAAATCTGCCTTTCAGTTTTTGCTAGTAAAGGGGGAGCATACAGTATGAGGTCATACTCAATTATAAGGCCCCGGTAGATCTGAAGACCTTTTGAATTATGGCATCATTCGGTTATGATTGCGGGGGGTTGCGGGAACTTAACCAAGTCTATCCGTTTTCTATAGTGCTTGTCCTCATTAGGGTCAAGGGTGAGCTGGAGGGATGAGCCTGGAGTACCTGGCGAAGGCTAGACCCGAGATTCGAACCCTAAACCTCAGCACTTTGAGGCAGTTGTGCTAAACACAAGTCCACCGTTCTGCCTGTCTTATAAGCAATTCACTGTTTTGTTCCCATCAGAAAACAAACGAATTACCGGTAGCCACACTGTCAGCATCACAACCCTTAAACTCAAATTTTCCGTTCGCATTCATCTGTAGTAGTAATAAAGCTTAAACTACTCGCCCTTTGCAAACCCCTGACTCTATTATAGTGCGCTATGCGCGTTTCTCTGCATTTTATAGTTACTACTGAGATTAACAAGCCCGCGTATGTAGTTAAATAAATTGTATGGATAACACCGGGAACACAATTTTTGTTGAGTTGGGTCTGACAGCTGTTTTTAACTAATTTTTGGGTGCAAAATCCAAAACTGATGGGTTTTTTTTGTTTTGTTTTTTTTACATGAGGTTTTTTCTTAAAAAATAGGAAATAAATGCCTGTGTATGTAAATAAAATACTAAGATTGAATAGTTACAACGTACAAGTTTTGAAAAAAGTAGTAAAACAGCATCAAACAGCAAAGAACTAACAACGGTATGCCCATGAGTACAAGTTTAAGAGAAAAATTAGCACGAATGCTCTTAGTTCCTTCTATGAGAGCTTTCTGTTTGCAGATATTGATAGTACGGACACATTGGAAGCTGCACACACCTCACACTCCACTGTCTCAATTACTACATGAACAACCCAGTTGCCACGTAGCTGTAGATGAGTTCAATCGTATAATCAGCTTTTCTTACTACAGTCTTAAATCTGTGGAATTTCGCTTATCTGGGGGGCAAGCTGAAAAAGCTTGATGTGCTCGAATTTTTTTGGGGGGGTGGGGGGGGGGTTCAGAATGCCATGATTATTTACTTTTAATCATTAAAAAAAGCTATAAACGGTACAGTGAATCGCTTAGATGCCCTCTGAGCTGTCTTGACATCTGCTGACGCTTTGTGTAGGCAAAAGAGCTATGTTGAACTTCTGAAGCACAGATTATCATTCGTCCCATCCCAAATTGCACCACTTTTGGGCCGTTCCACTTTGGAGGTTCCACTGTACTTGCTTTACATAAATGTCAGGATAACTTTTCCGAGAAGAAGTGATTGAAATGCCACCTGAGCTTTCGGCGGTGTCATGTTAAACACTGTACAAAGACGATACTAGAAACAATCATTCTAAGATGTGGTTGCGCACACCGTATGCTTTGTATGTACTTCAAGGCACTGAGCACTGTCATTATACGGCTCAAACGCATCCCACAGTCTGGGGTATTTCGGTCCTTTGCGGCTCACTCGTCTGTGAGCACAAAACACCTTGTTGGAGAGAGAGAGAGAGAGAGAACGCGACAAGTACTCCAGTTGCGCTGATAGCAGTAATAAACCGTGTATCCTACCATTAATTTCCATTCTGTAGTTTCCCTCCTGCACTCGCAAAGTGTATGGCATAAAATACTTGTAGAGGCATGGTATGCAGGAATGGAGTAATTCAAGGACTTTATGAGCATGCTGTGGCTAGTTCATCTGGAGAATTTAAATCAGGAGGTAGAAACATAAAATAGAAGTTTAAATATTTTATAATATATATCATATCATATTTTGAAAACGAATTTAATGTGATTATTTTTTCAAGATCCTCTTCCCATGTATTTTCTAACAAACACAAACAAATTAATCTGTATGTTTTGCAATAAACCGTCATCTTTATTACACATTGTTGTTTTGGTTTGATAGTTTAGGCTTATAGTAATACAAAGGCAAATGAACCACAAATTTAGAAGACAGTTGATCTCCTTCAATTAGAGTTGTTAACTTGGCAAGCACTTAGACTTGCAGCCTTTTATGCCTTCAAAACTTCACAAAATTCTACCCAACAAGTGTGACATAAACATCAGCCAGTGAGTCATAAATTGGATTACAACAATGATGCAAATAAATCTGTGGCATTTCATGTATCATGAAACAATCATGTGAGCATGTGGACAGCACTTATTAAACGCTGAATTTATCTAGACAATAAATAAATAAAATATTGGTATACATAAATAATAAAGCCTACGGCCTGACCAAAATTAAGCTGAGGATCCCCCCAAATGCAGCCTTTGTGATTTTTGTTTGTGTTTTTGGATTTAGCTACATTGGTTTCCGGTGTGTGAGTTTTTTTCTTTTCCTTTCCTGCCTGATTTTCGCCAAGTAGTGACATTATACGTCATAGTATTTGTTACTGTGGTCTTCTGTGAATTAAGATTCATATAATCCAACTCGCGCAGTCAAAATAGGACGCAGTTTGAATATAGAGATGATATCATTGCCTTTACTCTGTCAATCATGTCATCCGTTGCTGAAATGTTTTTTTTTTATTTTTACGAAGGGCTTTTTCTGACAAAAATTGAAATTGATGGTTCCGCAATGATAAAAAGCATCAGCAAAACACTGCACAATATGTCTCACGATAAGAAACAAGCACTTGCGGTTTTGCATTTTCCTTTAACTGACACATTCTTGGAATAAAGCCTTTTAACCGGTTAACCTCACATTCTGCTCAAGATGTTGAGCGTTGATTCGAGTTTTATTGCAACCAACATGCCGTTTATATTCCAAACACTTACTTACAGTTTACTTTTGTGATAGCTTTGAGATCAGAACATCTTAGGAACATTTAGGAAGATGGTTAACTTTCTATTAGTTCTATAAGAGTACAGCCGTCAATTTTTTGTAAATATTGTATCATTTGACACTTAACCTATATATAGATATGTTACAAAGTTTTTGGAAGTGTATATTTTAATAGCAGATTGTGTCCAAGTAGTCAGTTTGGTCAACAGACAATTTTAAGCAGCAGACTAGAATCACATTCTGTCAATTCTCGAGACCCTAATTGAAGGGGGGTAAAGGTGATCTGGACTGCATTAAGTCACCGCTGGAGGACCTGGCTGCCCCGGCCTGCCCCTTTGCCTGGCTGGCGTGGTCCTAAAAAGCCATGCATCCACTCCTCCTCTCTCAGGTGATAAAGGTGTTGTGAGCTCGCACCTGGGACACCTACAAAGAACTTAACAGCCGCTTTAGGTCGGCAGTAAAAACCCTCGAGGGATGTGAGAGCTTGTTACAATGTGGTGTGAAAGAATGCTCCAGTACGGCAAAATATGTTGACACCTCGTGTCTTCGTTTTGTTCTGGGCCGACATTCGCCTCGACTGCGCACAATTGAATGCGTTCGCACACCTGTTTGGTGGAATACGGCTCTTTGGCAAGAAACAGCTGAGAAGAAACACATTAAACAGCTGCCAGGAACTACCTGCCGAGTTTTCTTCTTCTCTATGCTCTTAAACTCAGTGGTGGGACATACCAAAGTACAAATTCTTTATTACTGTACTTAAAATTTCAGATATCTGTTCTACTTCTTTACTTGAGTAAAAAAAAAAAATCTGATGTCTTTACTTTTACTCCCTGCATCTGAAAACGTATCTGTTGAGTGAGACCGTTATGAAGCAAGTTTGTCACATTAAGTAACGGTTGCATATCGTCGTTGTTCTCTGAAGTTTGTCAATTTTTGTAATTATTTTTTCTTTTTTTACATTTTTACGTTTATGGGATGAAACTGATTGCAGACGTTAAACGTAAAAATGCCAAAAATGGACACAAGTGTTTTTCACATGGCAGCGATTATGTATATAACTGTATAATCGTGGACAATACGGAATCGTCATCATTGGCACGTGTGACATTGTGGAGCCTATTGTTTAGAACTATCTGTCGCGGTGTTCCCTCTGAGTTCTTGTCATATCTAGCCGTTAAGAGTTACGCTCTTTGAAATATATTTGCCATGCCTGTGCGTCTTGTCACATCGTATTCCAAAGCTCAGAAGACCCTAAAGATGACAAAAGGAGCAGTGACGAAATGGCCAATTTATACCTGCTGGTGTAGTGAGGGGGATCGACACTTAGATTTGACACCTCCAAGATCGATTCCCAAACGATCAACATCGATACGTTTGATACTTCAGTCATTTGATGCAGTATATTTGCATTTATTTACAGGTAGCACCATAATGTTTTATTAGAGGCCAAAATTAATTTGTGGCGGCCCGCCACAGGTAATGTGTAATGCTGTAATGTCTTATTTCGTGGAGTCGGTCAATTACGTCATTGATCGATTGGTGAATTACGGCCAATCACAAAATGCGGTTAAATGCAAAATATTGGCTGATCAGATCAGTTTAAAGTCTATAATTGGTAAAATGACAGCAGGCATATTCTGTACATTGCACTTGTGTAATATTTGTGCTTTTTGAGAAACTAATTCAAGGTTGCTTACCAAAACTCCACATCATTTCCCCCACCTCCAGCCCGCCCGACCACTCCCCATCCCTACTACAACATGGTACATTTTTCAAATTATGTTGTTTTATATTTTTGTGCAGAATTATAGTAAGGATTGTGAGACCTTCGTCACAGTGGTGAAGATGTTGGTGACCAAGGAGCCCACTTTGGAGAATCTTCTTACCGATGCTCTCAATGCAAACTTGTCGGAGATGAAGCAGAATTGCTTCGCTGCCCTCAGGCACTATGTGAAAGAACTCGATGAGGCGCTGGAGTTGTCAGACCGTACAACATAAATAATGTGGACATTATTTTTTATTTTGAATAACCTGTATCATTTTTTTAATTAATATCCTTTTGTGGAATTAATTGTTTTTTATCACTGTTCATCAAATGTGTTTTTGTTTTTAATAGGATTTATATTTGGGATGTACCGAAATAAATTTTTGGGGTCAAAACCGAAAATGAGAAATGCTTGGCCGAAAACCAAAACGGCGGGGAAAAAATTATGCCAATTTTTTATTATCATTGCATTTATTATAATTAATTATAATATTATTATAAAATATGTAGGCCTATTTAGTAGGGGTGTGCCAAAACATCGATTATTAGATTCATCGCGATGCAACACTTGACGATTTGACAACGATTCATAAATGTTCAAAAAACTATTATTTTCCATAATAACTTAATGACAGGAAAGCGAAAGTAAAAGACACGCCTGCCGCCCGCACAAGATGATGATGGCGGCAGCGGAAGTTACTGACCTCTTGCGTTTCCACCCCAGGTTAGCGGAGATGAATCCGACGGTTGTTGCTGCTAACCAGCAAACAATAGTCAAAACGTCCCCGCAGCTTTGTAAGGGCGAGACGAATGTCATCATCCACCACAACCTTTAGTCCATATCGTTCAATAATCAAATCGTAGCACCCTGAATCGTAATCGAATCCAATCGTGGGGTGATTTAGATGGCACACCCCTACTATTTCGCATGGGCATTTTAACAAAGCACAATATAAATGGAAATGCGTCCACACCACAGACACCATGAGACATGTTGGCGAATGGTACATTAAACACCAAACACGGAGTGAGCAACTGAGCATTTTCTGGCGGTGCACTTTATAGTCAATGTACATTACTTCGCACCGGCGGGCACAGATGCGTGCGGTGCGGATGACGCATTTGTAGGCTATTTGGAGCAGGGCATGGTGAGGCGTACTTAAAATTGGCACATTCACATATTCACCAACGTTTAAAAATAAATACATTTCTTCGCACCAGCCAATCGGCTTTGGGAACAGACTGCAAAGTCACACACTGCGTCTTGTACAGATCTGTAGTCACCCGGTCCCGGAGATAGTGGTAAGTGTTTACTTGTTTACACCCGTTGATAGCAATAGTGCTAACATTAGCTTAAGTATTTAGCACGGCCACCAGAATGCAAGTAAAAAAGTGGAAGTGCTCGAGGGGCTCTCATCAAAGAAAAAAAAAAGAAGGGCGCTGCAGGAGAAAGTTGAGCTGATAGTGTTATTTGTCAGTGAAAAGGGCAATGGAAATGGCTGTATGAAAACCAAAATGTTTTACTGTTCAAGGTAAAAGTGTGTTTTATCTTGATTATAATGTCTATGATCCTCTGGTAAAAGCTAATGCAGAAAACATTATTGATAAGAATGTACAAAAGTATTGCAATGTCAAGCTGACGTATTTTAGGGTTCCATCAAAATGTGTGCCCATTTGGAGTGCCTTGCTGCAGTCATTAAGTCCTTTTTCATCTTGTTGCACATTAGTCTCGTGACAAACCTTTCATTTAATTTCTTCAATTCACTGAATCCTGTACATGGTTGGTTGTTAACCCATGCTACATCCCGACTAACCAACAAAAAGTGTTAGATTGATCATTGGTTTTGCATAGTATGTAATCAAAAAACTGGCACAATATTGTGGGTCTAATCTAAACGCCTGCAAGGGAGAAAATGTGAGCTAATTTTGTGATCTTATTTTAGAACATGTATCTGTTTTATTTTAACTGAAAAGTGCTCAATAAATATTTGGATTTTAAAACGTTTACTCTTTAATAATAATGCATCCGATTTTTATAGCGCTTTTCTAGACACTCAAAGACTCTTTACAATGGAATGGATACATTATTCATACACTCACACATTCACACTGTGGTGGTGGTAAGCTACTTAAGTAGCCACAGCTGCCCTGGGGGAGGCTGACGGAAGCGTGGCTGCCAGTGTGCGCTTACGGCCCCTCCGACCAAACATTTGCACCTTCCATACACCAGTGTGATTAGCGCTGGAGGCAATGTGCGTGAAGTGCACATGACTTGGGGAGAGCGGTGATCGAACAGCCGACCTTCTGGTTACTGAACGATCGTCTCTACAGTCTGAGCCACGGCCTTCAAAATGGAATGGAACAGTTTATTCAGTTTTTCATTTTCGCTGTCTGCTTTGGTCAACCCCACCCGCGTCACTACCCGTCCTCACCCAAAGAACACACATTGGGACTTTTTTTTTTTTATATACATTTTTTATTACAATTATGTTAACCTTATACTCCAGTTTATACATTTATACAGATTACAATAGTTGTCTTACACAAAAAAATGACCATCACTTGAAACGGTTTCTCTCTCGTCAGAGCTGCACAAGCCAGTTCAACATCACATATTTAAAGACATAAGATCACAAGTCAAAATGTGTGGCACCTTCATTAGGGAGACTGGGGTGGCGGGGGGACCTACCATTAGTTTAATGTTAATGCTATTTTTGTACGTAAGCATGTCATTAAGCCAAGGGTATAAAAATAGCCACTTTTTTTTATTTTCTCTACATATATACATTTAGTATCAATATATTTAGATCATGTTTTCATAAATATGCATTATTCTGAAATACTGAATGAATTTACCAGCAAGTTGTAATGCCACAGAAGCGTACACTAACAAATCAGATATGATATATGACAACCATTTATTAGAGCGCAGGTTCACTGTTTTTGCAGGAGCAGAAGATAATGCCTATGAAATGATACAGTTTTTACCCTTATGCCCTTTCTTCTTTTTGGGTTTAGTCCGTTGGCCATAAGGGAGAGGAGACATGCCCGCCACAGGGCTGGGCAAGTCTTCAGTATAGTAGTGTCTAAGTGGCCTTGGCTGTGGGATGGGCTGACCCAGGAAAAAGCCCTCCTCCTCAGAATCAGAAGAAGAGGACGAGCATGTGGAGCACCAGTCGTCATCCTCCCCACACAGATCTAAGAACTTGCCCATGGCTGAGCCCTGAAGCCTGTAATCTGACATGGTGCCAGCTGGTGGGTGTCCATGGAAACCGTGCTCTCTCCTTGGATCATGCGCGTTCCGTCTGTAGTCCATTCCGTAGCCCATTTGGGCCCTCTCTTTTGGCAAAAGATTAAGAGCGTTGTCAGAGCGAGACTTGCGGCTGCGACGCCTTCGGTGATGGTGATGGCTGCGTCCAGAGTGACTTTCCTGGTCCTGCTCTTCAAAATGGAACGCTCTGCGACGAGTTCGTTCGCTCATCGGGGGCTGTCGCACCTGGAGATCACTGTAGCGGTCTAGCACGTCATCAGAGAATTTCACTTGCTGCTGTCTAGCTTGTGAACGTGTCCGCCTAAGGGCAGGCACATGTGGTTTTGGTCTCTCTTCCGGAAGATGTATCACCTCTTCTTCAGCAACGTTTGCCTCCACTTCCTGCTCGGATACAAGGCTCTTCAGTGAATTTGTACTCCTGTGTAACATGGAGGAGTTGAGGGTTCCCATGTTACTTGTTTTCTCACAGTCCTCTGTCTCCAGATCGTGGAATCCTTGCATGGAGTATACCAAAGGTCTGTCTTTACTATCACCATCAACAGAGGTTCCTGAAAAAGAGGAACACATTTTGAAAAATCCGGCACATAATTTGGTTACTACATTAATACATAAAAACTGTTGCTCACCAGTAATATTGGAGAGGGCCAGTGAGTCCATAGAGTCTCGGACATTCTGATCCTTCTTCTTGAACTCGTCTGTTATGCACTCCAAAGATCCACCGTACCACTGCGGCTCATCTTCCATGCTTGCTCCAGCTCCTTGGTCAAGCTCAAGCTCTTGGATCTTCCTGCTGCTTGCCGGTCCCGGGTGACTACCGTAGGCTGAGTCCCCGAGCCCGTCTTGTGACTGGGCCCAGTACATGTCAGCCTGGTACTTCTTGCTGGCCAGGCTGCCCCTTCCTTCGCCACTACTGCTACAAGCTTTGATTGATTCCTGTTTTGACTTGGCATCTCTTTCTGCAACCCAAAAATCTGTGGGTCTGGAGTCACCGGCTTGTCTGAAGACCCCGTTTTCACCAAATTTCAATAGCAACTGAGTCATGTAGTCTTCATGTTCTGCCCACTCCTCCTCCTCCTGATCTTCGGGGGCCTCTGTCTCCTCACCACGCCCCCTCCAGAAATGCTCATCAGATAAGTTCAAGTGGGCGAGCTTGTTGGTCATGGTGTCGTCAGGGTTTCCACTAAATCCAGGAAATTTATAGTTGACCGAAGGCGAGAAAAGTAGCGACTGACGGCACTGGTCAGCCGATCGGCTACTCTTGCCCATGCGCACACTGCGACGTGATTCGCGGGAGCGTGCCGACTGGAAGGCCGAGTCGGATGAGTCAGAAGCGTGCACGTCCTCCCCGAGGCTGCATGCCTTCGAGCAGTAGATACGACCCTGGTGCGGCAGGAAGGGGCAGCCCATGAGGGAGCTCTTACACTGGGCACAGCTGAAACAGCTCTCAGTGGCATGCCAGTGGAGACCATCGTAGGTCATCTGAGCATTGTCAACACCTGGAAAATAGGGAATTGCAAAGTGGATTACTAATATTACCCAGAGCGTTTCAGTCCTGACAGATGGTTTTTCAGATAAAGGAAATTGTGTTAACGCTGAGAGCCTAGCACTCAAGTTTTAAATAGGCTGCACTTCGAGACTTGATCTGAAACGCTAGACTTTTCATCAAGGAGATAAAAGAAAATATTATGCATTGCCCGAAAGCTTTCAATCATCTTTCTTTACTACATTTTAATCAGTGCTGTGAATCCCCAACTGATTTATTTCCTTGGCTCGGTTTTAGCATCTTTCAGCATTTAATCAATTTCTGAGCATGGTGCCATTTCTTACCAATATGTTCTCCACATGCTTCACAGTACTCTGCATAAAGAGACTCGAAGCAGCCACAGCAGTAGGGGCGTCCATCTTTCATGATATAACGCTGACCCCCCAGGATGGTCTCGCATTCAAAACAGGCGAAGTGCTTCATGTGCCAGTGACGCCCCTCAGCCTCTGTGCACTCATCAGCAAAGATGATCTGGAAGGCAAATATGCACACTCGTACTAAAATCTTGTATGTAAACAGTTCAGATTTAAGGATGTCCCCAGGCGGTACAGTCGGCCTCCACATCGGCACCCGCAGATTTGTTTTTCCAGTTTCAAAACATACTTGGAATGTTTATCAGCATTTGTTGGACACATTTTGGGGGGTTAAATCCTCCAGCCCACCCAAATACATTTCAATGGCTGTTAATTACATCTGGGTTTTTTTTAGCTTGCTCTAGGTCCTTGTCCCCCGAGAATAGCAGCACTGCAGTCAACTGTACTTATTGTGGCAATAAAGAGAAATAATTATTTCCCCCCAAAACAGGGACATGAAAATTACAGTTGTTAGGTTGTAGAATTGTGGTATTACCTCATCGCATGCTGAGCAACGAGGTTTGAGTAGCTCAGCATGGTGCCTTCCACAGTGGATCTTCCCATTGTGGTAGAAGTAGATCAAATCCACCAGAAGTTCACTGCATGTGGAGCAAGCAAAGCAAGCTGGGTGCCAGCACAAACCCGGGCCTGACCTGGACGCGAACACTGCCATTTCTCCACCGTTGATGTTCTCACCGCACTGCAAATATGCACGCATGATTAGTTCTTCCGCAAATCAATATTCAAAAACTAGCTGCCTCTTCTGTTTTCTGGCCAGATTGTCATTGGTCACAGCTCATCTAAACGATTCTAACCACTGTGAATAGGAAATAAAATCTATGTAATGTCCAAGGAAATCTTCGTCAAGGCTATTTTGACAAGTTTTATGATCCCCTTTTGGTGGGAGAGCAGTGTTCATTGTTAAATAAGTAGAACACTGTACTGAACCACTCAAGCCGAAAAGACGTTGGCTGCATATTTAGCTTGTACGTTGGGTTCGCATAAATACTGTACATTGTACAGATGCACCAAAGTCTACTTAACTTTACTACGTTATTGCCATTAAGACTAAGAGTGCATCATCCATCATTCTTTTTTTTTTTTTCAATGATTAGTCTTTAAATGACATTGAATCAGATGCAGATGAATACAATAGTTCAAAGAGGTGAAAGTGTTGTGGGTTCGCCTGGAATCTACTCACATGCTCACAAATGCTGTTGAGACAACTGCGGGGCAGCAGTTTCGGTGCGCCCCTCCCCAGGGCTTCCTTCTTCCTCTGGACGCTGAACATATGTAGCTCCTTCTTCTCTTCCTCACTAAGAGACTGGCAGTAACGAATCTGGCAATGAATGAGACCATTCTGAGTTATACATCAGACAATGTGTTCTAATGGGTCAAATGTTGCTGCGGTAATGTTACTTAAGAGTACAAGGTTGTAAATTTAGACTTAGGAGAGGTGAACAAAGGCAACTCTTGACCCTAGCTTGCCCTTCCTACTCCCCTAATACAGTACTTCTCCACCCACGGGCCCTGATTGACAACCTGATTTTTACAACAAGCCCTCTTGATCTTTCCCAAAGACTTAACAAGGGGCAAAGCAGACGTTTACACAAACAAGGGCCTCTGTTTAAAGGGAAATCAAGAAGGCAGGCAACAAAAGAAAAGAACAAGCCGTGTGGGAGCGCGGTGCCACGGCAGTGGTGGTGGCATCACATAAAGCCTCTTTCAATCTGCGTCCCTCTAACCTGCTGAGCCGTCCTTGTAAAAACCCACCGCTATGACAGGAATCCAGTTGGGAAGGGGGGGGGGGGGGGGGGCATCAAACAACATTGAAGTATCCAGTCAGAAGTTGCATTGTGCCCACGCTACAAGATGTCTACAAGATGTTGTGACCTCAATCCCACAGCGGGATGTTGACCAGGATGCCAAGGGGGTGACAGAAGAACTGCAGTGGGAGTTGTTTCTAATATTTCAACATACAGGGAGTTCTCTGTTTACGGCCGAGTTCCGTTCCTACGCCGGCGATTTAACAAGAATTTCGACTTTGGATTTCACCGCTAAAGTCGATATTTACGGTACATCAAAATACTTTGTAGTTACAGTAATTTTAAATAAACATATTTGCGTGACCCGAAACCAATATTTATATAATATAAAGACATTCATTGCTGACGTACGGCAGAGCGGAGCTAATTCAAACTGTCTGATGGCGAGCCGACCTGCTCGATGGATGTCCATTGCTGGAGGTAACAACACAACTTAAAATAACTTTAAAATGCCATGATTACTGTGGGAATTTAATGAAAAAGAAGGTGCTACAGATGAGGCACGGGCGCCGTAAAGAACGACTTGGGTCGCGTACGAGATAACTCGAGGACTTCCTGTATATTGTGAGTGCGTCAACCTACAAGTTTTCAGAGTCACAAGCTCAGTTACAAAACAAATTGAACTCCTAAGTCAGGTTGTCACTTTATTGGTAAATCCATACTTCTGACAATCTGTCAATCAAACTGAACATTATTGTACTGTAACTGTTGCGCTGATGTTGCAGTCGATAAGTTCTTACCTCATTGTCATGCGGCGGTAGTTGATAGAGTAGCTGCTTGATTCGAAACTTCTCTCCCGGACTGTTAACATACGGAATCTTATCCTCAGGCAGACAGGAGAAGTACAGCTGGACCTAAGGAATTCATTATATCGGTATTACCAACATATATGTGCAAATTCTTTGCCTCAAACTGAGGCAAAAATATGTTCAATATGAGATGTTACAAAATGTTTTTTTTTCCTTGATACATTATAAATGTCCAAATAGTTCAAATTAAATTGTTTTTGTTTTGTTTTTAACATTCATAAGCTTGTCTCTAGGGACAGGACAAAGCAGCCTGTCGCGGTGGCACTTTGACCTTTGTGGCTGACCACTTCGTGAGTAAACTTTATGAGCCAGCCAGATAAAGAGGTGGGATGTGCTGGTCTTATGTGTTTGGGGACATCCTGCAGCTCGGGCCGTCTAAAGAAGGGGAGCAATGGCAATTTACACTGACAATCAACCTCAAAATTGCCCCCATCCCCATCATAAATTATGCACATTTTGATGCTGCTATTACCCCTCATCCAGCTCCCCAGGGGCTGGGGAATTGGCAGCTATGTGTTTCTTTACCATAATGATGACCTATAATGCACCATTCAAGGCAATGAGTGCAGTAAAGACATTACAGTTGACCCATGCATTGGCCAAACAAAAGTCCCGACATGTTTGGACTTCTCTCGGTCTGTGAGCCACTTCTCGGGCCCGTTAACCCCTTATTTGTTTCTGTGTGTGGTTGAAAAGGAAAAGCAGGATGAAGTCAGAAAAGGAGAAGAGAGAAACACACAGGCGGGTTTCGGAAATATGCCAAATTACACCGGCTGCCCTCCGGGCTTGACTAACTGCCCTGCTTATGTTTGCGTGTTTATGGAGGAAAAGGCTTGTTACCCCCCCCCCCCCCCCCCCCCCACACACACACACCAAATTCCCGATCCTGCTCAACCCAAAACAGATCGCTGATAATCACAAGCAGACTTGACCATAGCGCAGTTCATAAATAAAAACTAGACATCCTGCCTGTTAGTGGCTGTGAGGTAGACCAACAAGCCTTAAAGCAAACCTAAATCCACTGCGACACGACACCGGTGTGTAACTTGCTGAACGCCACTAATGAGGGCACGAGCAGAAACCTGGTGGGAAATTAGAACGAGGTCAACGCTGTTTTTATTCTCTATCAAGAGGATACGTCATTATTCGGGGTGGTAATGTCGGGAAAGATCCAAACAGATGCAGTATATGCTGTCGTACTTGTTAATAGAATGACACTCAGTTGATAGTAGACCAAGTCAAACAATTCATTTATACGTACAGTAAATACCATTCTGTTTCTCTTGTCACAATTTAATTTTGGACATTTCTTGACATCATATTATTGTTTTCAAATCGTCTCTGTCTAAAGGTTTGAAAATGATAGTGATTTAGGGTTACCATTGCGGTTAGGGTCTGTAAAAATGGAGTACCTCAGCCAACACAACAATAGTGTACCAAATCGCTTTGGTGACTCTGGTGAAAGGTTTCATAGGTTTTGTGTCATAGTATTTTGACTCCTCGTACAATAGTTTTTGCCACCACGAGTCACTCAAATGATTCATTTGGCACAGTTTTTATATCAATTGTCCTTCTTATGAAACCATCTCACTTGTCTTGTCACAAGTCTAACCTTCCAGACCAGGACTAGCAATGGAGTAGCTGATAGGCTCCGACTCCCGATTAAGTCTATAGATTGATGCCTGTTGATAGTAGTCTGTAAAGGAATCAATACCATACTGCTCTTTACATGTAGTTGGATAACATATTGGCAATTATTTTCTTAAGCTCACCTGCTCAGGCCGAAGGCCAGGTGGTACCCAGGCGTACTCCTCCAGTGCGCAGCCGGAGTCGTCATCCGAGGTAGAACTGCGCTGGAAGCCAGACGTCAGTTTGCTGACTTTCTGCTCCATGATCAAGTCTCGCTGGCGTGCCCCGCCTTGATAGCCAGCAGCTGACGCCGCCATTTTCGCACCTGCCAGGCTCATCAGATGTCTTTTTTTTTTTTTTTACTAGACAGGGAGAAGGAGAAATATCTGTTAGGTCTTGAAATGATAATTTCTTATCACTCCTTCACATCAAGTCATTGAATCAAAACATTGTTTTTCTTTATAGGCACCTTATGGTGTCTAAGGAACCATTTACTGGTTTGCATTTCATGTCTTGTGTCAGCTTTTTTCCATGTACCACAAATTAAAAGTGAGAACAAGCCACTAGCTGTGTGCCCTTCTATGTCTCAAGAGAGGCCGCCGCAAGTGACCCGCGCTGGCGTGATCAGTTGAGCCTGGGGTCTGTCTAAACACTGGCCTGACAATGGGACAAGGCCACCATATGGGGAATGTCCGCGAGGCCAGTTTCTCTCCCTTCATCTCTCCTTTTGCTAGTGGCTGTTTGTTTTCCAACCTGCTGCAGCCACTGTCTGATCCGTCCTTTCATCTTGCGAACGGACACAGAAATGGCAGACAGGTGAAGCTAGGGAAGAAGGCTCGGCGGATAGTGACAATGTCACAGAGGCAAAATCTGGAAGGGAGATCAAACAGTCAGTGTTTACTGCATGGGGTGGCCTTGTACACTATTTTTACAAGCACGGCTAGGCTCTGTGGTTGACAATAAATAGATCAATACATCATGTATAAAAGAACCATTGAAGTCTATATACTTCTGTCTTGGTAGTACAATGTTATGAGATCTACTGGCTGTTCTAATTTTGATCAGCGATCTTCACAGAGTGAAGTATAAAAATACTTTTGGGTGCACCTTAATGAAGCTCCACAAAGACACATGAGAGAAGAATGTATGTCCAGTTGTGGCCTTTCTTCAAAGACCAAGCGCCTCTAGCTGAGATCAAATAGGAGTCCGGCCAGCGTCCAGCAACCTGGGCCCTTGAAACCCCCCTTGCTTCCCCTTCTATTTGCCCCCCCATATGGCCGGCAAGGGCACCAGAGGCCGCGACAAGACAGCTGACAAAACCAGACACACTCAAATGCAGCCTTTGAACGCAGACTAAATCATTTCAGAGATATGAATATGCGGAATAATACACATGGCTGACTTTTATACAAAATACTAGTGATAGACTTGAATCCATAAACAGCCTGTCAGTTGTTTAATCCCTGCTTCTCGTTTATGGCGACAGGGTTTTAGATAGCAGCATGCCAGATTCTTCTAGACATGATTAGGCTTTTTAAAATAACTCTACCTGTGGTCTGACATTTCCCTCTCAGGCCTGCTCGGGGAAAAAAGCATCAGAAGTAAGACCGTGTCAGATGGGCGTTGGCAAAGTTTTCCTAAAACGATTTTAATAAAACATTGTAGAAGACTAGTGGCTAATAAGTTAGTTGTAATTCCATCCATCCATCCATTTTCTGGACTGCTTATCTTCACTTGGGTCAAATGGAGCCTATCTCAGGTGTCCTTGGGCAAGGCTTAATTATGTATAACATGATTTTGTGTCATTGTAAAATGTAAGATTTCGCAAAACACTGTGGATGTGTAGTCTTGAACAATGAGTTGTCATGTCATGTTTGTTAGGTCAATACATTACTTTATCAATCATCTGGGAAATTCTGGTATCTAGTGTGGCAATAAGGTCTTATTGTGAGGCCATTTGACATACGTTATTAAATTATTTACTGAGCTTGGAAGTCAAATCTAACAGAAACTGGCATTATTGCCGTGGGAGAGCTCTGCTGTCTACTGAAGGCTATTGTAGTTGTGGATATGTGACTACATTGTAGCGCTAAATGTCAAGTCAAGCACCTTGGCTTTGACATCTCCCATTAATCACATCTGATATCCGAAACAATAGTGCCTTTGTTGAGGAACTTACTGGGTGCTTGTTCCATCAAGAGCTTGTTTATCTCACTTTTTTTAGTCTTTTTTTTTTTTTGTGCTGTGTTATCTCATACATGACATTTAAGGTCCACACGGGCAGATAACCTGTCCTAAGAAAAGGGAAGAAAGACAGTCCCTTGTCCCGCTCGCCTCCATTGACTTGCAAATTAGACCAAAATAACCTGCAAAAATGCAGGCATGCTCGAGAGCAGCGAGCGGGAAGCTAACTATAGGCTTCTCTGGTCACACGTTTGACCATGTGCTTCATTAAGACGTTTGGTTGTTCCATACAGACGAAAACCTGAATCACAGGAATGTCTGGCTTGAAGTCCAAATCGCAAGACAGGATGTTTGGCGTCAGTGTTAGTCAAAGCCCCCCTTCTTTTCTTCTACAAGCACATCTGCTCACATGCTAATTTTTCCATTAGTTTGTCATGCAGCTCATTTCCTCTCACTTTAGCCTCCAATGCTTCCTTGAATGACAGAAGCACTGAGCCAGCTAACTTGGCCATGCTCAGGTTGACTTGCCAACTCACTGACTCATCACTTGTGTCGGCTTTTAAACTTTCCCTCCTCCCGGGTGAACAAGGGGTCTATGTTTTCTGTCATTAGTTTTAAACTCCCACCTTCTCACCCGCGGACCATCATTGAAGCACCCCCCCACCTCATCCCTGAACTGCCACCCTCCACCCACACAAGCCAGACCCCTGCAGTCCTGAATGTTAACAGGCTCTCAGCTCTTTTGTGCTGGTGCTTGTTAACATGGCTTTGGATGCTGCAATCCTGCATATCTGACTGATCTGCCCACATAGGGCATAGCCGCATAGGGAACTGGGGGGGTGGCGGGGAGTTAGACTCTTTGAAGCTAAAACTGTTTGAATGATGGAAACTCATAAAAAATGTGTTATAATACATTAAACAAGTAAGTTTTATGTCAGAAAAGTCCTAAAAAGACAATGAACAAAACTCCCATTCAGCTCTTCACCGCATCATGTGTTATCTTATTTTTTACGCTCTTACCACTTACAGGACCTCATACTATGACGTACCAAGAAATATAGCTGCCTCTGGTGTTTTTAAAGTATTTAGCAACACTCTAAATCCATGTCCTGTGATGTCCAGACACCAAAGCATTGGCTTAACAAGCTTCAGGTGGCTGCGCAGGAAAAACAAGCGGCTTCTTTCTGAATCACTGTCTATACTGATGGACGTGCACACAGTCAACACAGTGCTCTCAGTCAGTTTGGACCGGCCCCTGGCTCAGCAATGCAGCCTCTATTTCACAAAGAAAACTTGGTTTTCTGTTCAAAGATCCAGAGCTTGAGCTTGTCAAATCTGCTTTTGCATCTGACAAGATAGTTCAGCTTTCGGAAAAGAAACAGTTCACGGCACAAATGTGGCAGCCTGTCAACAAGTTGTGGTTTGTTACCTTGCTGGGAAAAGCATTACAAACTTAGAATTCTAAAACAGTTGCATCATTGTGTATACCTGAACATTCTAGAATAATAATCTAAATGGCCTGGCTAGGGGACCAGACAGACTGTTTGGTCTGACCCTTTTTGTGGTCAGAGGAGTGTTTTTCCAAGACCAAATGGAAGGGAGTGTCATCCCCACCAGAGGGACCACCTGCATGTCCCGGACAGGATGAATGAGGACACACATGTTGCCATCACTTAGCATCCTAGTGGATTCACTTTGGACTACCAAGAACAAGAAACTAGGACCTTTGACAAATGCTTGAAGAGACTCCTTGACTTTCCAAAGCGGGATCAGCTTGTTTGTTTCTACCCCCTGAATGAGAGTTTCTCTTTTCCCCATCACCACAACCAAAGCTGAGAATCTCTTGAGATGACACAGTCCTCTGTCATTCCCCAGCCATTCTTACCTCAGTTCAGGTCAACTCTCCCGAGCCAAGCAAGAAAAGTGATCTTATCAGCAGCCTGTCCTAGTTTCTTCTGCAACTCCTCAGCTCTATATGTACTACGCATGATCGTCAACACTCTTAATCCAGAGCACTAGTCAGCAGCCTCCACCAGAGTGGTCGACACAGTTACTGGCACGATGTCACAGCACCAGAGGTATTTGAGAGGTGTGTGTATACCAGATGGCCATCCCTTACCCATGTCTCTCCCACTTCCCTAAATCCAACCCCCCCCCCCCCTCCCTTAACCTCAGCCCAGCCCCTTCACCAGCAGCCAGTCACAGCAGGGTAACGCTGGGTAATGCCTCTGCTTGACCCACCCCTCGCACTTCAAACGCCGGCTCCCAAATGAGAAAAGCGCCAGTTAATGGTAGGAACCGTGAATCTTAAGTAACATGTCACTGACACAGGGGCTCGTTTTACCTCACTGGCCACTCTCTTACCCGCAGTGGCATTCCTCTCAATTCAAAGATGAGGGAAGAGTGGTGAATGATTCTCAAGTGAGCAAAGATGTCAAGGCATTTGCTCGGTACAGCTTTTTAATTATAGGGTTGATTTTCCACCTCCTCACGAAAATCAGCATGTCATATCAAACCAGGGAGGTTTCCCACGTTTCCTACCGAAACTGACTGAATCCGTGCTAATGTCTTGAGTCATACAAAATGCTGAGTTAATCGTTGGTACACAACATCTGTATTACATATACTGTAAAAGTCTTAATTTAAATGAAAGACAACGTACTGCTCGCCATAGATGGAAACTAGCATTGTGCTAAATCTGGTGCAGCCATCTTCTTAATGTTAATGTCACTGTCCTTTTAATAAACTAAACTCAAACTCATCTACTTGTAGATAGTTTTTTAGGATACGGTCCTCATCAAACGAGCTGCTGATTGACCAATAATCCTGTGGTTGGTTTTATTGCGTCCGAAGGCATGGAAGCGTACCTTTGAGACGTAAAGAGACTGTACATACCTGCCCATCCAGTGAAACTCCCCAGGGAGTTTGCAGCTGACCTCTGCCTCTCCTTCACCTCTGAAGGAATGTCACAACATGAGGCTCTTCCTGTTGCCTCAGAAAACAAAAGTGACCGTTTCAAGTCAATCTTTGGACAGTTACACCTTTCTGTGTTGTGCTTTGTAGATTGTGTCAAGAAAAATATTTTAGTGGCAGCTTTGTGTTAACCACAAAATATTGAAAAAAAAAAAGTAGATAGGTTGACATTCATTTAAGATTTAAATGGAGATTGTGAAGTTAGTCTTCTAACATAACTTCAAAGATCCACCCACCATCATGTATTACTGTCGTTACTACTAATGAGATTCTGATGGCTACATTGCTCATCATTCACGTTTTTCTCAATTACTACTATTGGCAGTTTTTTGTGTCATAAATATAATGAGCTAAATCAGTTTGAGCCACAGACTGCATGTCAGGCTGAACTCTGTGTATGATTGACAGCTTCTCCTTGGCTGTCTTTCCAGCCCTCTTTGCCTTCACACGCTTTTCATATTTAAATTAAAATTTGTGGGCGGTGGATGAGAGCTGTCAATGTTCGGTCCAAAGGAAGCTTGTGTTAAAAAAACAAAACAAAAAAACTACATATGTATCTATTGTAGGACATGTCATCGTCAGTGAGCATTTTGGGACTTCTCTCTGTCGCGTTTGATTGCTAAATGTGCTTTAGCCACGATTGTACTGTAGCTACAAAGCCATTGCAGCAGCCAAGGCCAGGAAGGACAGGCTAGCCTTTCACGCCGGCTTTTGTGCTCATCCCAAACACTGAACCCCCTGCTCCATTAGCACATCTTTAAGGGGCCGGGCAGCACAGCATCCTGCCTATTAAATCCAAGGAAACAGCCTTCATAGTAGCTGCTACCAAAGTTGGATTTGTGTGAGGCAGTGGACTTTATTAATAATCTCAGGCAGGGGGTGTCCGGGGTGACCAAGAAAAATATGATGCCGTAATCAAACAGATATTACTATGTATTTTGGGGTAAAAACGCTGTCATGTAATACTGAGCTAATATCACCCAGTCCTAAAATGTGGTTACGCTTACAACATACTTGGCTTCCTTAAAACTACGCAGATGGATGGATGGATGGTTGGATATAGTAGCTAGATGGATAGCTAGATGACAGCTAGCTAGACAATTAGATGGCTAGCTAGTTAGATACAAATACAAGTTAATGTAACTAACATTAAAAACCAAGGAGCTGTCTGTCGGTGAAAAATGGATTTAAAAAATGAAAATTCCCAAAATGAAATAATGGAAATAAAACTGTGTTTGAAAATAAACATCCTTAGCTATCAAATATACAAGAAAGCTAGCCACCTGCAAGTTGTACGTGATAGAATACCGATTGAAAGTAAAGATGACGAAAAACAGCCTTTTGGCTTAGCTTTCTGTTCAAATGTTACAGTTGCTGGGAAGTTTTTATGGTTTGGAATTGCATGGCCAAATCAAATCCTCTCACAGTCGGTATATGGCCCATAGCTTCCCCAACTCGTGATCCAAAGCGTAAGCATCTACTGAGCGCCCGGAATTTCATGCTTAGATACTGCGCCATTGTCAGAGGTACAAACACAGTTCAAGGTTCACCTCAGATCGTTGAATAATATAAAGTCATGCATCCCTGACCCGTGACCTTTTGAGAGCACCAGATGACCAATAAATCTATCGCCTAGGGGCTTTACGGCCCATTCCCCGGTCATAGCCACAACGACCTGAACGGCACCTCACACCTGGTCTGCACCTTCTCACCGGTGTAAAAAAAAGAAGAAGCTAGCAGCAAGGTAGCCCATGACCAGCATGCCCTGAGAAGGACAGGACAAGAGGAAGGCGATCATCATCCAAAGGGAACACCCGACGATAAAACCGCATTTTTCTCTGGTCCAAACACGTCCTTCGCGAGAGGAAAGCATCCAGTCGGAGGAATCCCATAGACGGGGACAGCAGCAAGAGTTCAAGCCTAATGTAATCTATTCAAACGAGTCAAATTAAAGTCCCAAGACATGTCGTAAATCCATGCCGGCAGAGGGGCAAAGGGAAGGTCAGTCTTTAACTCGCCGTCATTGAGGACCCCGCTGAAGAATGCCTCTCACTTGTGTGTGAGCCACCTTATAAAAAGTAGGCATTCTCCAGGTTTAAATGACTGGCCAACGGGTATTAGCAGGACACAGGCCCGACAAAAGCCCCGGTTATAAAGGCCAATAAAAGCCTATCACTCTACTGTAACAACAATCCTTTTTACGCCTCGAAAGAGGCAGGAAAAGGTCAACTGGTGGGGCAGCCAGCGTCTTGATATTGACTTAGCTGGTTTGCGGCCGCCAAACTCAGGTCAGACTGGAGGCTTGTTAGCCCCCTAACCCTGGCGTAACCCCTGCTTTTACTGTTTCACCGCGACACGCCGCAGACAGCTGACTTTTTCATCCCGGCTCTTTTCTGCCACGGTGTATTTATTGGAACTCAAGAAAAATAATGTCACAGGGACCTCGTGGGGATAACGCTGTTTAATTTTTTTCTGGAAAATGTCTTAAAAGGGGGGGGCAAGGGTTACATTACAAGCTATGAGAAACCGCTTTCAAGTATGATGCAGTGCAGTTGTACACCACCACAATAATAAACGTTAAAGGAAAACATTTAGGGTATGTAGTAGGGCAATAATAATCCATGATTATATGTTATGTACAGTGGAATTGAGTGATGATTAATCGTGTCACATCCAGCCATTCACAAGGTCCTTTAAAAAAACAGATTTTTAGCTTCTTCTTCTTTTTTTTTAACAACTAGCTTAAACTACCGTGACTTAGCCAAATACTATAGCGACAAATGCAACAAGGACTCTGATGTTGGGTAGTAAAATCTGACATAGCACAACAATCCCCTGTTACTATGCTAGCCCCCACCCCTGCCCTCTTATATTTCAATATTTCTATTTAAACTCTACGCTCCTAATGTAGCTATAGCTCTATTATTATGATCTAACATTATCGTCCATATCTCTTACAATAACCATTACTATGACTGTTCTGTAACTTGCAACCAATCTATTGTGATTTTACATTTCCTTAGTACACGCTGCATATTTTTATTGCTATTTTTCCAATAATACAACGTTCATTCTGTGGCTCGTATGACAACACAATGCGCTATACTTCACTGTTTACATTACAAGTGCAATATTACATGCTGAGAGTTGGCACCTTATTGTACAGCGTAAAGACTTGCTGTGGTATACATTTTTTTAAAGCTACATATTATGGAGGTTGTTGTGCTTGAAGTTTTTATGAGACTATAATATTCATCCAAACAGAGACCTGGTGCACTGTTTTGCCAAGCATATTCTATTGGATGCTTATAGCAAGCGGGCATGCCAGGACATCCTTTACTTTTCCATCTCGCTCTGATTTTGCTTTGGTTTACAGAAAAGTGACATTTTAAAGAATTTGCTGTCTTAACTGTCACACACTTTGTTGTTTTATGGATTATTAGTTTGTTTAGGAGACAGATTTAGTCTATGCCAGAGCTATCCAAACTATGGTTTGAGGGCTACACTGCTTGTGCCGTTTGCTTGTTTTGGCCCAACACTCCTTACTACTACTACTACATTAATTTTATATAGAGCATTTCAAAGTTTTTAAAACTATAAAGAAACCGCAACTATCACATTTTGATTCATAATGTCTTTGCTCCATTTTCTGCTCTGCGTTAAGGTCATCTGAGTAGATTGTTTTGGTTCTGATTGTGGAGATTTAGAGACTTCTGCTGCTCGAATTCTACAGATCCTAGTAAAAATACTTGACTTTTGGCTTCGTCAACTCGCTTTGGTTTAGCATTTTAGCATAAATGAGCTAACGTGAACAATTTATTTGGCATCCTTCATTTTTTTGTGTGCGAAGCCCGTGGAAGAGGAAAGTTGGTTTAAACCTCTACGTCTCAAACTCCAGTTCTCCAGGGTCGCAGTCCTGCATTTTTTTGCATGGTTATATTAAAGCAGCATGTTGACATGCTTCTGATAATCATCTTCTGGATGACAGTCCGTTGTCCTAATAAGGATGTAACAATGTCCAAACATCACGATGCGATATCACAATATGTGGGGAGGTTGACGATATAAAAAAGGTCACAATATTGTATTTTTTTTTTATCTCATACTAAAAACAACAAAAAAAAAGCACTTAATAACTTAACTCAACTTAATATTGAGGCACTTACTTGCTAATGCAAGCAGTCATTGAGTTCCTCCACATATTGACTCGGTTCACAAACGTTACGTTCCCCTTCATCTTACCATTAGTGTAGATTTTAAACATAAATGGGCTAGAACATGCCTTGTGAAAATTAAACTGCACTAAAAAACTAGCCACGAGAGGGTGCTAGAACTGCACTAATGGAAATCAACCTGACATTTTTTTTTTTTAACAGATGAGCTGCTTTTAATATCGTGACATGACGACGACGTTATTGTGGCCATTTTAATATCGCGATTTCACGACATTGCCGTTATCGTTACATCCCTAGCTCCTAGTGGGCAAATACGGTGATGTCGTTCCATCAAACTCAATTTGGGATCCGGCACGCCACTTGTCTCCACCCCTCATCTTCTATCCATCGGCCTCGCCAAACGTCGCAGGGACGCCCGATCAGCAGCGCTCGTATTTCACCCTCAATTTGACACCCTCTCACCTAGTTGTAAAAGTGGGACCTCATTGTGGAACAATGGGAAGTGGAGCAGCAGAGCTCCCGGGGGGCTGTTAACGGGAGGAAGCCCCCTTTATTTGAGGACACTATAACTCAACAAAAGCCTGTGGCTGTCTGATGGCTCTGACACTGCGCACTCGCGCCGACAAAAGCTCTGGATGAGCAAAGGGGCAAGCCCTGTCATGTGTGGTCTCCCTGGACAAACTTGGCGAGCTGGAGTAGGAAAGTGTGCGCTTTATTGTATTGACTGTCAAGATGTTGACAATGAGCAGGAAATAGTTTGTCGTACCTGCGCGTAAAAGTTTGACCGCGGCTGTTAAAAAGTCACTCCTTAAACATCTGGGGCTTGTCTCTGAAGGTGAACATCCTTCTCTTCACATGGCGAACAATCCATCCCCACGGAGGGCAATGAGCGAGTCTTAGTAGGAAGAGAAGACATCCTCGGGACACACGTGGAAGCGTTTTCAGCCCCCAAAACGGTGCGGCTTCAAAATACACCCCCCCCCCACCCCTCAACAACACCACCACCACCCACCCCCATACCCCCGCAGAATCCAGCGATGGTCTATAACAGTTAAGGGCTTCTCAGTCGGGATCCCACTAATGATTAACATTCCTGGAGAAAGCGCTCGGCTGCAGTCTTTTTTTGCAGCGTTCTAATTAAGCACATGCTCCAGTGCTGCTGCACACTGGGAAGGAACTGGACTGCAGTTCAAACCGAACATGCTTGCCCTCATTTTCATTCACTTCCAGAGGATATAGGTTAGAAACTGAAAAAATAACAACTATAAAGCAAACGAAGCTCAAAACTTGTACGTTGAGAAGCAAAATAGTTCTTGGTTGTATTATTGAGCTGGTACAAGATGAGTTGAGTGATTTGTAGCATATTCCAGGAGTTTGCAGCAGAAAACAATTAAATGCTCTTCCACTAGATGACAGAAGGTACGATGGCGTCCTGCCGAGTATAACAACATTCAATCCATTCACCAGATTTCACAAAAGTAAAATGAGATACGATCATCATAATTGCAGTATTTATGATTACCCCCAAACCCCCATAGTGGTGTGAGATTTATCAAATGTAAAATGGGTGCCTTACCTCAATAAAAGCTGGGTAACACTTCATAAAAGAGCTAATGTATGACATGCCGCATGTTGCCTTTCTAGACTTTTGAAATGAAGATGAGCCGGTGCATATCTCAGCGTACAGATAAACGCGCCCATCCCCACCCTCTCATATAAAGTGCACTGACGTGTGGAATATCTGTACTGAGATATGAAGAAGAAAAAGAATGATCTCAATAATGAATGAATATGAGTCATAGCAAAACGTAATGGACCCTGTAAGGTCGAACACAGAGGGGGGCTTACAACAAGTCTTCAGTTTACAACACTACTGTACAATTCGCAATGAACTACTTTGTGCAGTGGCGTAAGGATATCACAGCACAAGAAGGCGCAATCAGTTATCACCAAACGTACTGTTTATCATTCGATTTTTTAAATATTGACAGCCAAGAAGTTATTTTTAATACAATTGTTTACTACAATTTACTCGCCTTAGCATACGTAAGTGATAAACTCTCTCAATCAAACAGTATTTCATTCATGTAAAAGAAATCTTTAAATAAATAAATGTGTTTACGCTTCCTAAGGACAATAACATAGGAAGGCTCTGTAGTGCTCGTACATGCATGAGAGTCGTCTGCTGTAATCAGGTTTTGTGAGATCCAGTCCGAAGTTCTCATGAGGCCCTTTTGTAATGTTCCAGGCATGAGGTCATTAGCGCGCGTGTGTGTGTGTGTGTGTGTGTGTGTGTGTGTGTGTGTGTGTGTGTGTGTGTGTGTGTGTGTGTGTGTGTGTGTGTGTGTGTGTGTGTGTGTGTGTGTGTGTGTGTGTGTGTGTGTGTGTGTGCGTGTGTGTTTTAAGAGGAAATGGAAAAACGGAGCTAACTGGTGGCCTTATCACTTTTACAGTAAGGATGCCAGGCCTACTGGGCACTCTAGGAAAGAAACTGCCCTATTAGACGTCATCATTGTGTGTGTGTGTGTTTTTTGGTGAAGGCCAAAAATCATTCAACACTGGCACACAAACATGGCAACCTTCCAATCATCAATGATAAGCCACGCTCTAAAAACAGTTGGGTCACAAATAACCCAACTATGGGTCAAAAAATAGACCGATCCTCGACTTGGGTCCATTTAAACCAACTTTGAGTCAAGAAATCGGTCTTTTAGTGTAAAACAACTCAAAAAATATTGGTCAGATCCTTTACTTGGGTCAAAAATGTGGGTCATTTTGTATAAAACAACCCAGAAAGTTCGGTCAAATTGACCCATAAAGTGGATCGGTCCATTTTTTTAAATCCTTAATTGGGTTACTTTTGACCCACCTCTTTTTAGAGTGTATATTGCAAATGTTCACCTACTGTGTGAGGGTATGGAACATGTCCCCTGTGATGAATCGGGGATTACTGCATTATGCACTCTAAAAACATTTGGGTCAAAAGTGACCCAATTATGGATCAAAAATGGACCAATACACTTCATGGGTCAATTTGACCAAACTTTGAGTCAAGAAATTAATATTGGTCAGATCTTTTACTTGGGTCAAAAAATGTGGTCATTTTGTATAAAACAACTCAGAAAGTTGGCTCAGAAAGACTCAAGTAGAGGATTGGTCCATTTTTGACCCATAAATTGGGTTATTTTTTTCTACAAATGTTTTAAGAGTGTAGACACACACACACACACACCAAAAAAAATCAAGTTTACTAATTCGATTTTTTTGTTTCGAAACTTTGTTCACCATGAATGTAAACCACTGTGTAATAGCTCAATTGAACTATGAAAAAAAGAAAGAAATGGGAACTACAAATAACAATTGAGATATGATTGGGCTTGTGGCTGTGTTCAGAATAACCAATCACATTCAGACCCATGTTAAATGGGAGCCAGCACACACCTGCCACTATTTAAAGTATCTCCAATTAACCCCGAATAAAGTTTAGTTGTTCTAGTAGGCTTTTCTTACCGAATGAACTGAGCTCTCCATAAAAAAATAAAATAAAAAATCATACCTTCTCTTGCATCACATCATCAGTCTGCCAAGAGGGCCACAGCAACATTTCAGGAGGAATTTCTGGCAAGTACTGGCTGTTCAGTATATGTGACAACAAGCTCCGGTCTTTTTCATATGTCTGGCTAATGGGTTGGGAATCAAGATGGAAGCCTTATCTATACTAACTATAAATAAATAAAAAACAATCTCAGTAAGTAGCAGATTTCCACGACAGAGAAGTTGATATCGAGAGCTCTTTTATGTTCTTTTGGTCTATTATTAGAATGTATTTTCTAGTTAAATATAGCATTGTGTGATTTGGCAAAGCAATCTTGTGTTGCCCTCGATAAGAAAAAAAGCAATAAATTGCTGGTTTGAGAAAAAAAAGATGTCCTGGCAGGAAATCACTTTGTTGTCGGTCCATTATTAAACCCCGCTGACCTTTTTTTTTTTCTTATCGACGGTGCCCACTGACTCCACCCCTGCGCCGCCGCCGCCGCCGTGGGCCGGGGGGGGGGGGGGGGGGGTCAAGAGGAAGGGTCCACAGGAAGGGGTTGGGTTGAGGGTGTTTGTGAGCATGTTTTGCATAATTTCAGGACGGGGGTCCGGAAAGGTTTTGCTGAATACCCTGCTTGCTGAATGTTTTTCCCTTGAATGACTAGACTGTATCTGACCATGTTTGCTTTTTTTTTTTTTTTTTTACCAGGAATGAACATTCAAAGAAACAGGAAAATAACTCATTTCCATTTCTACTCAACTTAGCTCATCTTTATTTATTGAGCACTTTAAAAATAACCACAGCTGCAGACAAAGTGATATACATAAAGTAAAAATCCGACATCATTTCAAAGTAACGAAAACAGCTTGATCCCCTCTGAGCCGCAGCTTAGTCCTCGGTACCTTCGGTAATGTCTGGTTCACTGACCTGAGGCAGCGGCCAGGCACGTAGAAGTAAGGTGAGGCGAGACCATTTAAAGCGTTTAAGACAAATAAAATAATCTTAAAATGAACTCTAAACATTTTAGACCAACTGGAGACACTTCAAGGGAGGGGGGCTGGCTGGCTCCAAAATAAAGTACATGACAGTAATCCAGCCGTACCGAGATGCAACGAAGGTATGGATCACCCTTGCTAAGTGCTGTTGTGAAAGGAGAGGCATTACTAGGCTTTAGTTGCATAAGATTTAAAAAAATGATTGAGCAACGGAACCAATTTACCGGTCCTATTTAAAACCCAAATTTGGGACTGTTTGCTTTAGATAAGACGCCAGGTGGCCCAGGTCAGCAGGGTGAGATGTACTAGCTTAGCGGGACATGGATCTGACAATCATCTCCATAGCAGGGAAAGGAAATACCGTGCTTTCTTAAGATGCAACACAGAGGCAGCAAATACAATGAAAAAAGAAGGGGTGCCAAAACTAAACCCTGTGGAACACCAGTTGGGTAAAAAAATGTAACCCAAAAAATTAGGTCAAATTAAATTAAAAACCCAGAAAGCAAACGGGTTGTTTTGTGGGTTATTCATTTGACCCAACTTTTTGGGGTTAATTGAAAAATAAATCTGCTCAACTTTTTGAGTTATGTAACCTAAAAAGTTGGGTCAAATTAAATTAATAACCCAGAAAGCAACCCCATTTTAGGGGTTGTTTTCTGGGTTATTCATTTCACCCACCTTTTTGGGTTAATTGAATAACCCGATTGAGTTAGCCCAACTTTTTATGTTATTTAAAAGTTGAGTCAAATGAATAGCCCACAAAACAACTAAAATGTTTGGGTTGTTTCGTGGTTTATTAATTTAATTTGACCCAGCCCTTTGGTAATTGAAGAACCCGATTGAGTTGGGTCAAATATGAATCTTAGGTTACTCAAAAAGTTGGTTAACTCAAATGAAATTGCTCAAGATATCTTTAAGAGACATCTGATAATGCATATTTTATTGAAGGGGGGGGGGGGGAGAAAGTCATGACGACATCAATTGTGCATTCATTGATAAAGCTAATGCATAAACATGTCGGCGATAATGAGACGCGTGTGCGGCAAGGACCACTTTCATCAACGTGGTGGTCTGATAGTTAGCGTCGCAATTACAACGTGCGGTAAGCGCCGGGTCCCCCCAGCCTCGCTAACATCATTCTGCAGAGCTACGCGCCTGCAAGCGCTAAATCACTAACTACTTTTAATCACTGCAGTGCAGTGGGAGTAAATGCTTCGCATGTGGATGCAATGTGTGCAGGAGGAACTTGTGTCCGACCGCGGCGAGCCCGCGCTCGAACCGTATCCCCAATTAAGTCCGTGTCCTTGCAGCCCATAAAATTTGAGGACCCCCAGAGGCCCCTCGATCCCAGATTGAGAACCACCTGTTTACAGTTCTCAGTTTTTGCTCCGTGCCAAATCGAACCCACAACCCCTCTTCCTCGCGCTTGCTTCCGGCCTGCTGAAACAAACTGGTCCCAGTGTGAGGTATAAAAGGCTGCCAAAGTGTTTGCCTTACAGACAATTTATGGGAATTGGGGGGAGGCCATGATGATTCGTTCTACTTTTTAAATCAACATGCGGGACACTGCCAGTCCGTGGACGTTCACTCCATGTCCAATCCGAAAGCAACCGTGACACATACGCATGCATGTTTATGTCTGCCGTTGGTATTGGGCTTGCGGCGCATTGTTAAAGTCCACCAGTGGAGGCGTGGAAGCTGCCTTACAAGGTGCTGCGACGGAAAGCAGAGCTCGCAGCTTTGCCCCTGTACTAAACGCTACCACAACTTAGCCCCATGTGCTAAACATTTATTTGACAGGGCTCCTAAACATCACCGCTCTTGTGCACTGTCACCTGACAAACTGCATGACAGAGCTACCTCAATTTATGATTTGAAGTTGTAACTCAGCTGATTTGTTTGGTCATGAGCAATAATTTGAATTTGACTTGAAAACAAAACATAAAACAAAGAGAATTACACAACGTGTATTTAGCCAAACACCAACAACATCGTCTGACAAAAGTAGGCTAGCTTAATGCTAACACACAGTGCAAAACGCCATAGACAGGCTAAGGAAACAAACATTGATGTTGCGGTGTTATAACTCCTTCAACCATCTTCAATCATGATGCACAAACGGTTGAAATCTTTCATTTCTGTTGAATTATGTTGTGATTTTTTTTCTTACCAAAGACAAGTTTCAATATTTTGGGGAAAAATGCCCGTAACGTTTAACCAGTGTCATGCTCGACATCACGTGAGACCTCAGTTCAGCAAGCATCAAAGTAGTGAGAGCTACATTTTGGGGAATAGCTGATGATTAATGCCAAGGGCTACCACTTTCATACGCACTTCTGAAAAAACTAATTAGGTAACATTACCCCATTACCTTGAATGGTCTAATTTATTATATTTATTTAAGGGAAGTGAAATGCTCACAAACATGGATTGTATTTTCTCTCATGGAGGCAGCACTTAATTATTATTTTTTTCTTTACTATAAACTTCCATTTGGGGGTAAAAAAAAAAAAAGAAGGAGAAAAGCTACTTTAAAAATAGCCCTCACATTTAATAATTGCTTTTGGATGTGGATAATTTGGCTCTGGAACTAGTATTTGTATTTCCAGATTACATAGGAAGGTTAATGATTTCTCCCAGAATAATAAAAAAAAAAACTCTAAATATCATATATACAGCCAAGAAGAAATTAAGAAATGTTTGCTCAAAACTTCCACACCAACTGTAGGCCACTTTTGTTTCTATTCATGGCGACTTTAATTCCCTTGAGGTTACTTTTGGTCTATACATATCTTAAACAATATCTACAGCCACGTTCATTCTAATTTGGGAGAATAGTTTAAAGTTGAGTGCGTGCAGAATGGGCAGTTATGTTGTTAAATGCAGGCTATATAGAGTATGTTACAATAGGATTATTTGTCTGGAGGTAGGTGTTTCCGGGAGGACTGTTGTAACTGTTACACAGCAGCGGAAGCAAATGTATGATTGACGTGCTGTAGAATCAAAGTGAGAGAGCAAACACAAAGGCTCTAACCGACCATTCTGTATAGTTGGAATACAGAACAGAATGAAACCATATATATGTCTTTATTGGGCTGGATAATAGTTCCGTGTGTATTTCAAGCAACCTCCCATGTGACCACTAGGTGACACCATCACCTTGCTCGTGTGCTCGCTTCCGAGTTTGTCGGTCCCTCTCACTTATTAAACATTTCAAAACAACTGCAACAATCACATAGTCATTCAGATACATTGGCCCAGTGCTTTCATCGGCGTGCTACGGTTATTAATCCCACTTCCACCATAATACCTCAAATAACCCCCACTACCGCGTGTCCAAACCAAACACCTCATCCAGGGCCTCTCTCAACTCGAAAGTGCTCTGGGATCGGTGACGTCATCACCTGTGACCGTAGCAACCGAGCCTGGCTGACTTTTGCTGTGCGCAAGACTTTAATGAGGCTTACCGCACTCTTCAGTCCTTGGAAAAGTATATTTTTTGCTCGAACGTTCTTTGAGGGTGACGTCCTCCTTTGAGATGAGGAGGGAGTTTTAATTGTAAACCTACTGGTCACAACATTAGGTACACCTGTAGACTACAGTCCAAACGATAGCTCATCAAAACGCCTTTGCAATTGCAATTACAGCTTAGTTAATATTGTTACAGTGTTTGAAAAACAAAACAACTAATATTTAGTCCCGCTAAGCTTGAGGATTGAAGCTTGACCGCATTTGGTCAGTGTAAGTGCATTATTTCACCCAGTCACTCAGCAAAGAATAGTAATGATGGTAATAAATGAAGTTAGAATTTATGATGTGAATATGAATATACCATAATTGCAAACATCAAGTGTAGTGATAAAGTTAGTAAATTAAACTGAAAAAAGTACCATATAAATAGATAAGATACCCAAAATATTAAAAATAATTTCGAAGTTTACTATTCAATACGGTTGTACCTATTGTATCTAAATTGTTAACTTTGCTTCATGTTTTTTTTTTTTTGATTGGCTAACATGAAGAGCAAAGTGTGGCCCAGGGTCCAAATTTTTGTCGATTGGTGCATTTTAAATAAGAACATTTAAAAACATATTAAAATAAGCAATTTTAGATATACTTTAAAATATAGATTACATATTTAGATATATTATATATTCATAATTTAAGTAATTCTAAACAAATTACAATACAATTAAAGCATTTTTTTTTCAATAAAATAATCTAGGCATATTTAACATATTTTATATACAAATATTGTCTTTTTTCTCATCTAGGAATGATCAGGACCAAATCCATCCTAGTAAAAAAAATATAGTTAAACTGCTCCACAGCACCTGTGTCAAACTGAAGGCCCAGGGGCCAGATGTGGCCTGCTTCCTCATTTTATGTGGCCTGCAAAGGCAAAAAATTGTCTTCATTTTTAATAACATTGAGATATTGCAAGCAATTTTTGCTATCAATCACCCTTTGAAAAATAGTTGATCAGACTTTTTTTTTTTTAACAGGCTTCTGATTTCAGAATTTGTTATCAATTAATGTGCTGTGTATCTGTAATAAATTGAGGCATGCATTTGTATGGGTTTTTAAGTTATACAATGGCGCTCCGAGGAAAATCACAATGTGGCCTATCAATTATGTTCCATCAGATGTCCAAAATATTAGGAACATCTTTCAGTATGATGCTGCAGTTCGACACCCCTTAAATCCACAACCACCATTTAAAAATAACAAAAACAAACTAATTTGCTAATCTTCTTTTAAATCATGTGGGTGTCTGCTGACATACATTGTGGTCGTCTCTGCTCATGCACTTCTCCACACACATTTCCAGAGTGACTTCTCATCTATTGTCACCTCTCCTCCGTGTGCGCGCTCGCGCGCTCGAGCGCGCGCGCGTGTGCATTCCTCTTCACACAATTCCACGGCGCCCTTTTGACATCCACCCAGTGGCGCGCAGGCAGCGGCGGAGCAGTTGTCACCCAAGTGACAGGCGACAGCTGAGTCCATACATCTGGAGCCCCGTGGGGGGCAGGGAGGGGGGCGGGGGTCCGTGCACACTCCCACACCACCCTGACTGTTGATTTTTTTTTTTAGTTTACTTTTTCCAAATGAGCCTCCAACGGCAGGGAAAGTGACACGGGTCTCCTTGCTGCATGGTGTCGGTGCGTAAAAGCGCACCGGTGGAGGAATTGAGTGGAAAATGTGTCTGGTCCTCTTAATGTAATAATGTGTGTATTGTTAAAAGTTACAACCGACCTAAAACACACGGACAAGTGTTTGCTGGCATCAAATGACCGTCAAAAGTCAAAGCGTCTCCTCCACTCACCTTCAAATCGCTCAGCGGTGCCAATCGCGAGTATCCAAATCCAAAAGTCCCGAAAAGCGATCCGCACAGCGTCTCATCGGCGTGTGAATGATGAAGGATCCCAAAGAAAACTGAAGCGGCTCGCTCATTAGGCGAGCATGCAGCCCCCCCTGCCCCCAACCCCACGGCCGAGCGCGCTGTCACAACATCGGCCGCACTTGAGCGGCTGTGCTTGTGTGGCGCTTCTCAACGTTGACGTGAGTGCATGCGCGAGAGCGGGTGAGAGCCGCTGGACGTCGATTGGCTTAAAACTGTGTGCACCCCCAGCCCCACCCCCACGCCCACCCCACAGAGCCAAACGTTTGCTGGCAGTTTGCTATGATAGAGTAATGGGGAATTTCAGGGGAATTTCAAGGGAATTGTTGGTGCAATTTAGGCGTAAGATAGAATGGACGGATGAGTGTTTTGTATTTGGGGGTTTGTTCTATTTAAAAAATGAAATAAAATGGAAGTTTAGCCAATGAGTTAAATTATTATCATAACGATTGGGAATTTAAACTCAAGTCAATTTTATTTATCAAGGATTTTACAAAAACAGTAGGTCTACATGAGGCAAAGTGCTGCATGGACGTAAAATCCTGTACGACAAATAGAGAAAAAGAAGATTAAAGCAATTGAAACTAAACATAGCACATTGAAAACCCTTTTCTTTTTTTTAATAAGCAAATGAGACAAGTATAGCATCTCCTGTGGTGAAACTATAAAGCCAATGAATAAAACATCCATTTTAAGTTTTAAAAATAGAAAGTGAGGGTATTACAGTAAAGTGAATTATTGGTTCATTTACACATAAGGTGGATGGATGGATATGTTCACATTTGTACATAATACCTTTGTTTATTTATGTATTTATTCATTCATTTATTTATTTTAAATTCAGTCAGAGATGTAACATAAACGGGATGGATGAATATTTTCACATTTGTACATAATACTTTTATTTATTTATTTATTTTTATTACTATTTTATATTTAGTCAGAGATGTAACATAAAAAGGATGGATAGCTGGATATATGGATAGATAGATAGATAATGTTAAAATGTCATCCACACCGTAAATCAGGAAGTGCCTTGCTAACTAACTAATGGGAAAAATATAAACCAGTACAGTGCATCATGATTATTATTATTACTTTGAGCTTTTTCTAAATGTATCATCCTTGCGCGGGTTCCGCATTACATTGGTAGTGTAGTTACCTACAGTATATTCTGTATTGATTCAGTCGTGACAGAATATGTCACAGTCACACCATGAGGCTTGTAGTCCATTTTTTTACCCACCACAACCATAAACGTAACCACTACAGTAAAAATGATCCCACTTGACCTTGCTTGCACCTGTGTGCCGGCAGCACGTCTTGCCAAAATCAGACCTGACCTGACGTGACCCCCGATCACGTGCTACCCCGTGACATCGGAAGTGACAACGTGTCCCAAACAACTGAACCAAATCTTGATTAGAACCTTCGACCCAGAAAAATGTCTTTGAAAGCGAATATGCGAGCATTGATTACATTGTATGCAATTTGACTTCTACCTCTCTCTTACAGCCCAGTTAGGGAAACATCCGCTGTACTGTTGCAAGCGTGATCTTAACTCAGAACAGGTCGGACATCCTTTATGGCCTTGCATGAGGCTATTTAAACCGCGCCCGAGTCCCCTTTAAATCTGGGCTGGATTTACAATTCCCAATTTGTCAGTCAGTTGAATTTAAGGTCAGTATTGACTCCTCATGTATTGTATTTATGTATATAGACCAATTGAACAGTAGCTGTAGTAGCCATTGTAATATATAACAAGATAAAGAGGTAAGTAGGATAGAGAGAGGATAAGAGGAAGGGAAGCTCGGTTCACCAAAAGAGATTTCTGAAAATCTGATAAGGCTTAACAACTATAGTAAGCCTACTATAGTTCAATTGTTGAGATATAGCATTAAACTTTTTTTTTTTTTTTTTTTTACCATTTAAGTTTTATGGATTTTTCGGGGTGTGGCTCAAACAGGATCCAATGACAAACTCGGACCCCGAGACAAGTCGCCCCAGCCCCCACTATATAAGTACTTGAGCGCCTTCGTTCAAATTTGCAGCTAGCTATACTTTCTGAAAGTGCATCTTTGTTTTGGATAGTCCACTAGCGTAACCAATTTAGTGTGCCTCGTCGTTGGCTGTGAGTGCGCGCATGTAGAAAATTGCGGAATATTAAGGAGGGGCGATTTTTGTTTTTACTGTTTTAACGAGATAGTCTTGACAGCTGTGTAGATTTGGACCTTGTGCTGGTGTGGCCACTTTAGAGCGCCTCGTTGAAGGCTGTAAGTGTGGGCAGAGAGAAGGCTGAAGAACGACATAAAAACAATTGCAGTAGGAAACCGCGGATTTACATATTGACAGGTTTTTGGGTCTTTTTTTGGGGGGGGGGGGGCATTTAAAAAAATATTTGTTCCCCAGGATTTTTTTATCATTCCAATTATCAGTATTTTATAACAAAAAAATATATATATTCAAACCCAAATAATTCTACAATAAACATTCATAAATATGCAGAAGAATTCACATGGGGAAAATGATGGTGAAAATCTGGAAAAATAAACTGAAAATACCAACAACAACAAAAATTGGGAAGAAAAAAAACTTTGCGAATATGCAAATTCACAGGTACGGAAACGCAAGTAGTCGAGGTTGACAGTAAAACCTGACTCAAGAAGATAGTCATTGCTAGTCAAAGGATCTTTAAGTACTCTTGCCGTCAGAGTTTTCGACTGATCTTACACCTTTCAACCTTTACCTGGGGGAGGCGTGGATTCGATCCCAGACCATGTTGAAGTACCCTTGAGCAACATATTTGAACCCCCAATTGCTCCTGATGCTGCGTCATCAGTAGGTGAACTAGTAGCCAAAATGTGAAGTGCTTTGAGGGCCTTGTAAGGTGTAAAAGCGCGATGTAAATGAAGCACCATTTACCATTTCAGTCTATATGCGGACCCAAAAGCCAGCAAGTGAAGCTGACTGACGGTTGCCCCTTAAAAGGAGAATGTTGAACCGGCTGGTCCAGAACGTTCCAAAATGTCATATTTATGACGCCGACAGCATCCATTACGCAATCTTAGACCATAAATAAAAATGGACGTCCAGCATAATTTACTTGCCTCAAAACCTCTTCCCTCCGATCCAAAGATTTATGACTGAATCCATTTCACAAGATTAAGATCTTAAAGGTCCTCTCCGAAAAGTTCTTCCTTGTTCATTTTAATCTGAGAGTGTGTCTTCAATGACTACGCAAGTCGTCGTTTGACTTTTTGACCGATGACCGTGCCTTGACCATCTGGACAGGTGTGTGTTTAACAGCTGAAGCGCGCCTGTCGTTACAGCCGCTTTTGCCAAGATGGATGGAATATTTGCTGGGGTGTTCTTAATCAAACGTGCTGCTTTGGCGTGTAATGTTTGCGCTGCTTTTTATGAGCAAGTGCGTGTTTGCGTTGGCTCCAGTCGAGCTGGTGGACCGTTGAAGGTGACATGGTGGGATTTATTTTAATGATGCGGGTTCTGACTTCTGTAATTGGGAGGAATATATGCTCCATAGGCACTTTATTAGGTACAATAACCTTTTATTGGGCTAAGATCCATTTTTTTAACTTGGGAGTGTGTTTTGTTTTGTTTTTTGAATATGATTGAGATATTCAGATGTTTTAATGATTGAATTCCTTGGGTGGTATGTCGATGTCTTTTCATTGCCCATTGAATATAATCCTAATAGTCACTCACTGCTTTTCCAAATTGAGTGGTCTTTTATTTTCTAAAGGGATCGTGTTTCTTTGAGTTTACACGGGAAGTCTCCAGTACAAACAAAGGCAGGAAAACAAACAAACAAAGTGAGCAGGACGCCGGGTTAATAGCTGAGGGCTGAGGCGGGACCGAGCGGCGGAGCAGCTGGACCTCTTGAGCAGTCACCCGGCTGCCGTCCATACCCAAACACCGCTTACCAATTAGGGGCTTCAGGTGGTCCCACATCCCCCAAGAGATCATATTTGGCTTTGCCGTTGGTATGTTTGGCACAATTGGACGGGATCATATTACTGAAAGCAACGTGTGCCAATGCTTAGTCATCCGGGTCATGGTCATTGAAGGCAACACTTTAGTCCGAAATGATTTTTTTTATTTTTAAGATTAGAAGTTCTGAAGTCAAGGTCTTGACTTTTTTTTTTTTGAGAGCTCAGTATTATTCATTTGGCAGCCTTCCCGAGTCAACATGTCATCATCATCGCTCTTTTTTTTCTTCTTTTTTTTTTTGTACGTGTGCGTGCGAGTTTGTGCTTTTTAATTCACCTGAAACCTGTTAAAAATCCCAAACCCTTCACCTTGACTGCATACTTCAGAGTCCCGCCACAGTCGTTAAGTGTCCGGAGACCAGAGGAAGGATCAAAGGAAATAAAGATGAAACAAAGTGGAATCCAGCACCAACCAGACACCACCTACCACCCACAGAGGTATAAAACCAGAATCTTTCACCAACCCCAGAAACATCAAAATTCCAACACATTAGGGAGACCTCAAGAACCCAGAGGAAAGACTAAAGGAAGGAAGGAGGATAAAGAGAAGGAAGGATAGATGAAGCAGAGAGATTCATCGACTAGTGGGAGAAGCAAATTCTGTTCAGAAGATTATGTTGTGGTGGATCAGGCATGCATGTGAACCTCCACCAAAGAGGGGAGATGTCGGCAAGTTTAATATTTACCGTGTGGAAGACACGCCAGAGAGAGGTACTAAAAAGCGATGGTTTGAGTTGACTGCATCTTTCAGGGATTTTCCAGTTTTTTATGATAGTTCCACATATTTAAGCTCTAGTTGGACCTTCACAGAGGGTTTAGGTCATCCACCTTGTTTTTTAGTTATCGTCCAATCTGCCTTCAATCACGCCCTGTTCCTGACTTTAAATATATATATATTTTTTTAATGTAGACAGTATCTCCAAGTCCACTGAAACAGCACAAAGCCGTATAGGCCTGCTGTTAGTTTGGCATGCGTGTCAGGCATTGTGTGAATACCAGCCCATTATATCTGATAGGCCGCACATTATTTGCCTGCCTCGCGCTACAGAGCTCCTGAAATAACTACAAACGACCACTGAAACAAGAGGAGGCTTTTGTTCACGTCCAGCAGTGCTAATTGTGGATTTGTTCCCAACTGTTCATTGCACTCATTATTATATCTGCTTGTCTTTGGCGTGTGCTTATGTGTATAATCATTAGTTGTTAATGGGCCACAGGCAGCCGTTGGATTGACGGTGACATGCTACAGTATATAAAGGAAAGAGTTGGGAGGAATAGCAACCACGGCCGATAAATAGCACATACGGTTCACTTCCTTAAAAGCTAAATCTTTAAATTTTCACTGTGATTTGGCTCCCAGTAACTAATGAAACCATTCACCCAGTTTACGAATCGAGCTCAAACGTACATATGACACGCATTTTTGTTTTGGATAGAGCTCCTGTGCATTTCCACGAGAGAGGTCCTCATTCTTGCAGTTATTCCAAATAAATGTCATTTCCAGCTCCAGCTGTAATAATAGCTCACAAATTTCCCCCAAATGACTTTTTTATGAAAGAGCTGAAATCCTGAGAGATTACTCTCACACAAGTTCCACCCTTCGATTTTGGTGTTTACATATCACTTCCTCTGAGGTTTTACTAGAGTCTGTGCACATGGTGCTAAGACTCTCCTAAATATTGCTATTGTTATTACTCTTAGGCCAATGAAATTCCTCGCTCAAAAACTCAAACCGTGCTTGGCAGCTGTGTTGATTCTGGTTAAATGTACAAACGGTACTGAAGCCCAAATATTGACCTCCGAATTTTTCATCAATTCATCTCTTTGTAACCTGTTTCCCTCCTGAAATTTGGGAGGTGCGTCTACCATGAGTCTGTCTCAAGAAGCCATCCCGGAAAGACACAGGCGGTCTTCCATTTTGGGTTGAAGCATCCATTTCAATCATTTTGGCCATTTCCATATATAATTTATCCAATTGCTACCAAATTAGAATCATGTTTACTGTGCAGCGGCGTATTAGGGTCACATACTTTTTATATTTTTTTAGGGGGGTAATATTTCGAGAAAGAACTCACAAATTTACAGGAAATAAACTTGCAAATTTGTAACATTATAAAGTGGCAAATTTTCAAGAAAAAAAACGTTGTAAATTTACAAGAAATAAACTCGTAGATTTGCGTCGCTATAGTCTGGACGAAGTGCTGGCTTTTGTCCACCAGAAGCTAACGTGAGGATTCGTACTCTTTATAAAATGAAAAGACAGGATGGAGACGGATTTTTTCTTAAAGTTTACTCGGCTGGTAGAGCGACAACACGTCCTGACCCACTATCAGCTGACTAACACTAACCAATCAGAAGCTAGCATTATTTTGGTAAATGCAAGTGAATAACTGAGAACAGCAGATTCGATGCATCAACTTAGTTACTTGTACAGAAAAAAAAAGTGTGACATGAACCTGAAGATGTCTAACCCAGGTTTAGGCAATTTAGATATTTACAGTGTGGCAATGTTCACCGCAGCGGCATAAAAATCAGACAAAGGCGGTCCTGCTCCTGTACGACAAGACTTTAACGTTGACGCCAATTTGTGGGGCTTCACATGGAGTAATTTCATTAGGAAATGTATAAATGCCGTCAGGAAACTGTAAGGGCTTGACAGCATACAATGCTCTCACAGTTCTTAGTTTGCTGTGACCTGCGGAGGTTTGTTGGCTTCCTGGCAGGGGAACCAGGGGCGCTGGGGGAAAGACAAACATCAGGCCGTGCCACCAAGCACTCTGGACTCCAGTGGACAATCTCTCCCTTCTCTGAAGTTTGCATGACCTAAATCCAACTCACTCTCGAAAGTCTAAATCGTAACGTCAGGTGAATCATCAAATCTCCACATTTTCACGGTCTGCTGCTACTTCCCAACTTCATTTCGACAGACAACATTCCCAGAGAGCAGGCGACCTCGCTCTACACTAAAGATGTCTAATGTTACCATTATAAGAAGCAAAAGTTGATCACTTCTTACATTTCGCGCAGTCCTGATGCCGTCCTCTTCTTTTAATGAAACCAGTCCCAACTTAAATTAAAGTCCCTGTAAAGTGAAAAATTAAATGTCTGGGAAAATGGATGTTCTGCTTGAAAGCAGCCATGTCCTCAGACTGCCCTCAGATTAAAAAAGAAAGAAAGAAAGAAAAAAAAAGAACACTCACAGCCAACAACGAGGCACTCTAAAGTGGTCACACCAGCAGACTATCCAAAGGGAAGAAGCATTTTCGGTAGCTAGCTAACGCAATTGCATCGAATGCAAGCAAAGACATAAACGGTCATACAGTATCTCTGTTATATTTAATTATATCTTTCCATAGGACAACGCGGACGAAATGACATTTCGAAATAAGAGTGAAAATGTATTGTTCCCTTATTAAGTCAAAATAGAGCCATTAACACACCTGCTCCCTATTCAAACCTGAGACATTTTAATACTAATGAGTCAGATGACACTCGGGAGGGAAAAATAATAACTGCTGAATTTGGACATTTTCACTTGGGGGTGTACTCACTTTTGTTGCCTGGGTTTAGCTTTTAATGGCTTTTGTGTGATACTGTTTATAGTGGGGGAGGGCTGGCTCTGCCAGAGCCCCATTTGGCCCCATTTACCTCACCCCACAAACAAAAAAAACAAAAAAAAGTCAGGAAAGTCTCAACAACTGAGTTCTACGTGATTTCTTAGTCTACTCACGTTTCCAGAAATCATTTTATATTAAAAGCAAAGCTCTGAATTGACTTTACAGGCTCCTTAAAACAATTTAACACCAAGATGAATGTTTAATGTCAGGCCACAAGCAAAGAACGGCAGCGGTTCCGAGTCGTTGCCTGTGAGCCACTTGCATAAATTCCTGGCCTGCAATATAGATAATCCTTTTTTCAGGATCATCCTCCTTTTTTCCGCGGCAATGGGAAGCGTTTGCAAAGGGTCGACCCACCGGATCGAGTCCCTCGTGGCAGCAGCCGCACATGTTCAACTGCAATCCTTGGCTGCTTGAAAAGGCACCGAGCTGTAACACTGCTGCAATGAAATGCTATCAAAAGCTAAATTAATAAAAAAATGAGGTCAGCTGCACTCTTGGGCCACGCTCGCTTTTTAAAGACCTGTTAAAGGCGTAAAATAGAATCCATAAACACATTTCCAATCCTTTTTTATTTTATTTTTTTGTGGTCACATCAGCACTTGCAAGTTTTGGAATGCGCCCTACCATGGAGGGTCGTGTTCTTCGGGACCATCAACTTGGGTCCGTGCCAGTTCACTTCTTTCCACACCTGCGATGGGGAAAGGTGATTGTGGTTTAGTTGGGATCTTTGGGAAAAGTGGAACCCTCTCACAGGTCACATTCCGTACATTCCTGGAGTTTCTGAGGCATCTTGGAAAAGTTGAGGCGCAGTATTGCATCGTTTTCTAAGTTAGCTTCAATTCCCCAAAGTTCCTGCTGGGACTAAAATCCATAGAAATATATCATGTATTGGCATAGAATCAATACGTATAGTCAGGCCCGGTGGGCCGGCGCCGATACAGTGCTTTTTATGATCCTTTTCCTCCATTTTACCCCAGGAGACTGGCCAACAATTTAGAGGGACTAGTCCATGAATCCATTTCAAATATAGACAGCAAACTGAACCAAAATAAGTCAATATCAGTGGCAGAACTATGCGTCAGGCGAGGGGATCAGGAGTCGGGCTGGTGGGCTTAAGTCAAAATGGAGAACTCGCCACCAAGTTGACTCTTCAGTGCTCTCATGTCTGTCCTCAGACAGGTCCGCCTTTCTTGTATATAAGCAACGTGTCGCGGGAAGACTTTCCACACAGTCAGTCAGATTTTGGGCCTTGGTCCACACACAAAGCGCACCTCACTATTAGGCGCACCGTCGATTTTTGAGAACAATTTAAGACTTTTAAGTGTGCCTTATAGTCATGAAAATACGGTACACGCTTGCCTGTGCCGACTTACTTTTTTGTTGTTTATATCAGCTGGGATAGTTCACCTCTGACCCTATTGAGGACACAGGTTTTTGAGGATGGATGGAGATCAGATGTAGGGTTTTAAAATGATCTCAAGAGGAAGTACCATTTTTCTTTTGGCTAATTGGTTAGAGAGTAAGAATTTGAATGATTAGAAAAGAAAGTACACTCTAAAAAGAGGACTGTTGATCAACTTTATTGAATTACTTCAAGTGGTAAAACACAATTGAATGAATCAAAGCTAATAATATATTCAGTTTAATGACCTCATATTTAATTAAACTTAATATATTAACTTGGATTAACTTAATTCAATTGTGTGTTCAATTGTGTCTTACCACTTGAAGTAATTCAATTAAGTTGGTCAACAATTTTCTTTTTAGACTTAAGTTGGTTCAACAATTCTCTTTTTAGATTGTACTTTCTTTTCTAATCATTAACATTTTTACTCTCTACCCAATTAGCCAAAAGAAAAAAGGTACTTCCTCTTGTGATCTCCATCAATCCTCAAAAACTTTATTGAATTACTTCTAGTGGTAACACACAATTGAATTAATTTAATCCAAGTTGATATATTAAGGTTAATTAATTATGAGGTAATTAAACTGAATATATTATTAGCTTTGATTAATTCAATTGTGTCTTACCACTTGAAGTAATTCAATTAAGTTGGTCAACAATTTTATTTTTAGACTTTTTAGAGTGTACTTTCTTTTCTAATCATTAACTCATTTACAGCCATAAATTAATTTAAAAAAAAGATTATTAAAAATTAAAGGTAAGAGGCGATTTTTAAAAAAAAAAATGTAATTAATCACATGACTTCACTAGTTAACTCACGATTAATCACAATTTTTTACATCTGTTCTAAATAGAATAAAAAAAATCTAGGTTTTCATACTCTTTTTAACAAAAGTGGGACAAAAAATTTAAACTAATAGAAATAGTTCAAATTAATTTTTGACGTCTATAGCCATCAATGGAAGTGAATAAATAAAAAAGAAAAGAAAAGATTATTAAAAATTCAGGGCGTCAGGCGATTAAAGTTTTTAATCGTAATTAATCGCATGCCTTCACTAGTTAACTCGCGATTAATCACAAATTTCTGTTCTAAATGTACAATAAAAAAAATTCTAGGTTTAATACAATTGTTAACAAATGTGGATTTTTTTTAAACTAATAGAAATAGTTCAAATGAATTTTTGACGTTTATATCCGTCAATGGCAGTGAATGAGTTAGTTTTTACTCTCTACCCAATTAGCCAAAAGAAAAAGGTACTTCCTCTTCTTCCTCGTTTTAAAACCCTACATCTGATCTCTATCCATCCTCAAAAACTTTCAATTACTTCTAGTGGTAACACACAATTGAATTAAGTTAATCCAAGTTAATATATTAAGTTTAATTAATTATGAGGTCATTAAACTGAATATATTAGCTTTGATTAATTCAAATGTGTCTTACCACTTGAAGTAATTCAATGAAGTTGGTCAACAATTTTCTTTTTAGACTCAAGTTGGTTCAAGAATTCTCTTTTTAAAGTGTAATTCTCTCTGGAGAGAATTAGGAAATTATAATAATCATCATAGAGGCCATTTGCTTCGTCACCCCCCCACGTGGTATAAGTGATCATATTCCGGTTAAATATTCATAAATGAAGCCAATTACATTCACACATTGGGAAGGCGATGATTGACAAGAAAAATCTTCTCATCTTGCCAATGTGTTTGCAACCCAATTTTCATGTGGCAGCCCTTTCGGCTTTCCTTAAAATAACACTTCTCGCCTGCAGTGTTGCTGCTTGTCAAAAGTAGGACACTACATTCTTGTGGCGGCTCGTCTGAGAAGCTGTCAAGGACGGAAAGTAACAAAAAGAACATATTCGGCGTCCTCGGGTCCCTTGAATTGGCGCAATTGATGACCTCTTGGGGGTTACAACATGTCCAAAAATTGAGCTATTATTGACACAACCGCAAAAGCGCAAAATTCAGTGGACAAAACAGGATGATATTTGCCCATATTTGGTCATCCGGTACAATTAGCCATTTGTCAGTTGCAATGATTTCTGGGTAATGTAGTGTGCTATAGTAGCTGAAAGAAAGCCTTTCTTGAGATCCACCTACGCACAAATGACCGTTTAATATACCGGTACTTATTCCACATACTTTCCTGGCGCCATGACCAAAAGTCCTGAAGGTACACTTACAAGTTGAACTGGATCTTTGTCACGCTTGTCTCCATCTGCCTGCAGCTCATGTTCACATTTTAATATTTCACTTTTACAATTCCTTGTAGTGACATTGTTGCCGCCTTGGGCACAGACCCGTGTTTGTATTATGCGCAAGAGTATTCAAAGCGTGGAAAAAGGGCCGTCTGGACCATAAATGACACCGATTTGGCATTAGGGCTGCAGAGGCCGACGGGCAAGTCACACATGCACGGCCCTCATCCTGGCTTAGTCAGTGCTTGCTCGGTGAAATAAAACAAAAGCAAACAGCGAGGGATGGGCGTGCTGATAACCATCTGGCAGTGGCAGCATTTCCACAGGACGCGGGGCTTGGAAGAAGAGGGAGGGGGTAAAAAAAGAAAGAAAAAGTTTTCAACAAAATGGTACAGTTCAGATTGGTCTTTGGAAAGTAAGCCTTGATCTGGGTTGTGTTTCCATTATTGACTGTGTACACTAAGTTGGACGTCGCACTGTTATCGGCGTCATACAGCTTCGGAGTCGATTAGTCAACTATTCGACTTTACTACTCTGCAAAGACATTTAACGTTGCAGTATGAATATTTTCTTGTTGGAAAAAAGTCCTAATTAAAAAAGAAATTTCAGATTACTATTTGCACCAAAAAACAAACAAAGCCTAGATATATTTAAATAATGAGACCAAGGACATTCTGGTCCAGCACACTTGAGATGGAATTTAGGTGAAAGTGGCCCCTGAATTTAAATGAGTTTGACATATCTATGTAGCATTTCTGTTGTTGTAATGCATTATTCCACCATAGGGTGCGACAAAACTTACTAAAGGAGTTGATAGAGAGAGTTTGGCCAACTCGGTTTCAGCAGGGTAAAAAGATGGCATCTTTGTGTCATGTGACCAGCAGTTGCCCAATCACAGCGTAGAGTACTACGCCATCTTGTTACCCTGCCGAAACCGAGTTGGCCAAACTCTCTCTAACGACGGCTCTGCTCACTCCAGCTTTCAAGCTTGAACTCGACAAATTGCTTATCATGTTTTTTGGGAATCTTGTCTTCCAGTCAAGAAGACTGTGTGGGAAGTGTTGTAATTTGCTGAAAATAGCATAGTGTGTGTGTGTATATATATATATATATATATATATATATATATATATATATATATATATATATATATATATATATATATATATATATATATATATATACACACACACACACAATATAGTATATATATTATAGTAGGCTACAAAAAATCTTTCAATGTTGAACATAGTTGACACATTGATATGGTGTAGTTCATTTGTATTCCGATTTTTCTGAACGGAACATTCAGTACGGCACATCGGCGTATGAAATTACAGGGAACATATTAGGCAAGAGATAGATGGATCTGTCTGTCATTCTAGCTACATGTGTACTGTAAACAAATACAGTGCAGCTCAATATCTGGCTAGTAGTTCGCCGTGGTGAGCAATATGTTTTTGGTAGCCCAACAAAATTGCTTGACAAGGCAATGCAAGTGATTCATTAAAAAAAACTATAGTAAATCCATTAGAAAAATGTGTGAAATTATGTAACTGTAAAATAGAAGTACTATAGATCATTTGTATTTTAGTTTGTTATTATAAATTTAAATGTAATAAATCAACCAATTATTTACAAAAATTTATAAAAAAAATTAAGGTGAGAAAATTGCTGATTTTATATATATATATATATATATATATATATATATATATATATATATATATATATAACCATCAACAAATTAGCAAATAATGAACCAATTTTAAGAAAAAAACAAATATTATTCCAATTGATATAATCCTCAATGAAACTCTCACTTCCTAAAAGCCACAGGAGAGGCCGGGACATAATTCAAACCCAGAATCTCAGAACTGCGAGGCAGGCGTGCTTATCACTAGGTCACCGCGCTGCTTGGACTGATATGGTGACACTGAAATCCAAAGAAACATGTTATTATTACCTTGAAGTTCTCCATGTGGTTTGTGTGTGTAGGAATATTCCACTAACACACGCACGCATTCTAACCTTGACCCTAAAATCCCTTAACCTTTGAACTCGCGTAAAACAAAAATGTCAAAGTCAAAAATGCCCATGCAATTTTAGCCCATAAAGAGGTGATATTATGCACACTCATAGGGGTCAAGGGTCACCATTAGGTGTCAGACGGCTCCACAGTGGAGCGGCGGACAAACTATTACAATATTTACGAGTCATTTTCAAATGGTGCACCAACATTTGCTTTTGAGTTGGTTTGTTGAGATGACATCAAGATGGATGCATAGTTAGTTCTTGATGACTCTTACATCCGTTTGGAAACGAATCTTCAGCTTTGATAGTTTTGAGCATTTTTTTATACGGATGACGGCAGTTTTTATCTTTTTAATAACACCATCACGTCACAAAATAATGTACAAAAACACTGTAGGGTAAATTACTCTGCGTCGTGTTACAGGTTTGCTCTCGCGCTATAAGTAAAATAAATAAATTAATTAATTAATTAACAGTTAATAACTGATGTTGTTCTCGTCTTTTCTGAGTGTAATTCTAGTCTTGACCACAAGAGGTTGGCACGCAAGATCTGATATGGTGTAAATTTGAAAGAAGATGAAGAAAACCCGGAATTATTATTTCATGTAAGTTTGAAATGTAGGTCAGTGCTTCTGATAGTTGTTTGGGCCAGCTAAGAAGGCCTTGAAGGTCATCAAATAGGAAAATTCCTTGATATCATCAAAGAGAGCCTTACTGTAGTGTAAACAGTGTTCTCTTGCTACATGGCAGTTCGGTGATTTCAGCTTCACTATCACGGGGTTTTCATCCATCCATCCATCCATTTTCTTAACTGCTCACAAGTGTCGCGGGGGTGCTGGAGCCTATCCCAGTTGTCTTTGGGCACCCATTTGTGGCCATAAATGTATCTATTGTCCGTATAATTCACAATTTCGCAGATTTTCTTGCTATTTTTAAGTTGGACCAGTCAAAAAATATTGTTTTTTTTTATATGACAAATTTGTGACCAAGAACATTAGAGCTCCTCGCCCCCCAAAACCCATGAATCTTCCTCTTCTTCTTCGTAATGGAAGATGAAGAACTTCCGTTGGAAGTGCAATGATTTACAGTGCCGATATTTTTTCTTTATTTTGCATTCTAAAAGTTACATTTATTAAGAGTAAGTGTTTAGAAAATTCACCTATAATGAACCTAAGAATCACCCGTGAAAAAAAGAGGGACCCACTGTATTGTATGCTTATCAATCAAACAGGCATCCTTGACATCGTATGGCAGACCTGCAGGTTTTGAGTCACACAATAGAAGTCGAGGTCACTCGCAGAACACACGTAAGTACGAGTCTTAAGAGAGCTGACAAGGCAACAAAACAGCGCTGTCGAGCGCTTGTCCATCAGTTGAAGCCAACACTACTTCACTGTCTTCTGCACAATCAGCGCAGTGTGGAGTGATCCGGCCAACAGCCGCAAGCAACCATCCCCCCCCTCACAATCCCCCCCTCTCCTCCCGACTGCATTTTTGGGCATTGGAGCCACTCAGCAGTGGATGATGCACACGAGGCCTGCGAGGCGACGGCCGGAATGTCGATGGCGTCTCTGTCATTGCGGATATAAGCTGTCACCGTCGGGATGGTGTGAGATTTAAAAAGATGCTCTCGCTGCTTACATTAAGTGCTCTCAGTTTGCGCAGTCACGCGTGGGTCAAGACGAATGACCCCTTTCGCGATGCCACTGAAAAAGCAATTGAGATGGACAATGTAGCGGATTAGATGACGATATAGAATACATACCAGAGCATTGTTCATCGTCAGCACTTTTGTAATCAAGGTTGCGTTCGGTCATGGTTCATTCCAAAGGACAGACTTAAAAGATGTATTATTTTAAAATAAATCCAAACATAAAGCATATTCTTATTTTAGCCTCTGTTCTTTTGCTTTCAAAAGAGTCTTTTTGAAGCCTCGCCACTCCAAAGACTTGCCGGGACTTTGTTCTGCTCTCTTTTGGTTTATA